>NC_134037.1:211613837-211946020 GCF_965140245.1 Athene noctua
GGATATGGTTAAGTTTCGCCAGCAGAGAGGGGGAAGGGATCTCCAGCTGGGTTATTCATACCATGCTGATGTCAGGTCCGGGCGCGGGAGCGTGGAAACTTTTTCCTTTGTGGCTTTGGTAGCGGGGAGCATCGTGAGCGAGCTGTCTGTAACCACTGCGGTATTTCTCTGTATATCTGTTGTCTTGTTCACTGTTATTGCTGTTTATTGTTGTTATCATTGCTACTGTTATTGTTCAGATTGTTTATCACACTGTTGTATTAAATTTCTTCTTATTTTAACCTGGCGTTTGTGCCCTACTTGTGTCCAAGGGTGGGGGAGGGACAATGGCAACGTGGTCTCTGGTCCCGGCAGGGCTTAAAATCATCACACACAGGATACCAAGTTCGAAGATATTAATTAGGGCATTCAGAACTCCATTTTTCTCCTTAAATGAAGTATTCATCATTTGGTTGCTTTTTTTGAATTCATACTCCTCCTCTGTAATTGTAAAAAGTTTCAAGGTCTCAGCTGATGGCTTTTCCTATGTGGGCCTCTAGCCTGACTAAAGTCAACTAAAAGGATAAAATATCATAGAAATCAGAGCCTATATTGGCAAATCCACTTATCAGACACTAAAACATTATACAGTTTTTAAGTTTACAAATGTTTTGTCTTTACACAGATATGTCTTCTCTTCTAAGGAAAATGAGATTAGTCTTTCACTGCACTCCAGAATTTTTACAAACCTGCTGTTATACAGATTGTCAACAATCTAGAATAAAAAATGTGAAGAGCACTGGATCATGTGTATTTTATTGACTGTACGAACTAGTGGAGGTATTCTTGAAAATGTGGAGTAATGCAGGAGGGAATCAATCTTCTTCGGTATGCAATGAACAATATTTAGTGACTCATATCAACTGGCTATTTCCTGATTAGAAATGACATCTTGGTTACTGGCACTCTTAATTAACCTCTTTGATAGAATATTTCCCTTAGGGAATAAAAAACAATTTAATCTTTCTAGATTAAAATTTATCTGGGATAAGGAAGTCTACTTACTGTTTCATATTTGAAAGTGAGTAACACACTCAACACTTTTGCTGTTATTGATTTGAACAGTTACAGTGGATGAGTCAGAGATAATGACTAATACCAAGAGGAGTTTAGTCTTTATTCTTGTGAAGAGAGAAACATCTTATCCCAATAGATGAGAGATACCTCCTTGCTAGAACTATTTGACATATTCCTACCAAATTCTCTGCAATAAAGCAAGAGTGCAAGCATTAATCCTTTTGTTCCACTAGCCAGTTGCTTCTTTCTAAACTGCCCGAAGAACAGTAGTGGCCCCTTTAAAAATAGTTCTTGTAAAAAAATCCAACCAATCAACCAACCAGCCAACCCCCATGTTTAAAATTGAAAATTCCGTTGGTAACTTGTGAATAATTTTAGCTATCGATTAATTTCAAGATATACTGTCCAAATGAAAGGGACATAAAATTTCAGTAAAGCAATCTATTTAAAGTTGACATAAAATTCTTACATTTCCAGTTTAGTTATATTTTAACCTTCAATTACATTTCTCTTTCATTCCCCCTTTTTGCTTTACTTCTCATATGCATGCCTTCTCATCATAAATGGGTGTGATTATTTTTACGGGTGATGTTGCTATCAACTGCACTAATTCTGAGTTCAGTCCCGTGGGAACAAATGACCTGCAAGGAACATGTACAATTTCATCCTTGGAACATGAATTACTTATAACTGGGAAATAGTTAATTCTCTTTGCACTTTTTCTTCTTTTATTTTTTTTTTCTTTTTTTTTTTTTTTCTGGCCTCTACTTTACTCAGTTTTACTTCAGAGGCTTCAGCAACACCATAATTGATTTGCTTTGAGATGTCTTGATATGAAAGTTTTTCCATAGAGTTATTGACCTAAGAAAATATAAAAGACCGTTTCAGTTACTTTTAAGGTATCTTTAAAGGTCCATGTTAGCCTGCAGGTATTCTTTTGCCAAAAGCAAGATAGGTGTAAAAGGTTGAGGACCCTGAGGTCTTCCATATCAACTATGTGACTGACCAAGCACAAGTAAAATATTACCAGACTCTAGTTTAATATTACCATTCCATTAGTACTATAAGAAGCAACCACTGTGCTTGTCATATGTCTATGCCATAATCCAGAATGGATAGCACTGTGAAATTTTTGGAGCAGACAGATGTGGTAAATGAAAGAGAGGTACAAAGCTAAGGAGAACAAAAATTACACCACACTGACATTCAGCTATTTTGGTTGATTTTTCATTCTCTCTAAACACAACTTGTAAATATTTTGCAATCAGTTCTTGCTGAAGAGGATGTTACTGAGGTAGCTTATCCTTTTAAATACTTGAAACTTATTCCTATTGAACATGTTTACTGGAGGGATTTAGACCAGTTAAATCAAGCTGAAATGTATGAATACTTGAAGAGTGAAGGGGAAATTCAAACTGAAACTGCTAATTTGTGACCAAGGAATGATTTGACGTGGAGGGAAGGAACACCTAACGAGAAGGGGAGAGAAGATATACCACAGCATTGTCTTGTAGCAATTATGGAATATGGGTGCTCAGGAGTCACTACTGGAAAACAGCAGTGGCACTGGGGAATGAACCCACTGTCACACTGAGGTGCCTAATGTTGACCCTCGTGATTGGTGCTCATGCAAGTATATGTAAGGAATTAGCTTGTGCCATATCTTTGCAGACTCTTTGGCAGAGCCACTTATGGTGGTAGGACTCTGCGCAATGCATTTTTCACAAAATCTTTTCATAGTTGAGCACAAATGTCTTTCATTCACCTCAAGGGGTATGATAAAAGTTCCTCAACAAGGCTATTGATATCCTTACATAATACTGTAGAGTGATGATGAGGGTCCTGTTAGCCTCTGTACAAGCGTACATCCAAATACAAGAGCCTACCATAATACACAATTAAATGCTTATTGTTTTGTGAGCTTTTGATAAAAGTGGTGAAACAGTTTCTGTGTTAATTGATTATGTATACAGGTTTTTACAGACTTTCTAAAGAAGCTTGAATCACAATTTACCATTGGATGTCTTCAAGGACTTATCAGGGCTGTATACTTCCAATTTTAAACAATCAGCCCAAGATTAAAAAAAATAATAATTACAAAGTTCTTAATTATGAAGAACAAAGTTTGAGAATATAACTTTAAATAAATTGTCCATTTTTATGAATTTTTGTGTCACCAACCAAATTATATTTCCATTCATTGTAATAGTGGAGAAATTCAATAAAACTAGTTCTACTCTAAAGGAAGATCTTTTTAATAATCAATTGAAGACTGAAAAAAAAAACCACCCCAAAAGTCCTGTCATGTTCCATGTGCGTGGTTTTATTTTCTTTTCCTCGTAGAAATGTAAACCTACAAAAAAAGAAGCTTCTTTTTTTTTTTTAAGGAGTAAGATATGTTTCCCATATTAGGACATTTACAATTTACACCTGAATTTGCCTTACAATCAATAACATGAAACAGACACTTTAAGAAATTTACTTAATTGTCTGATATAGTATGGGCAGTTGCTTTGGGATGAGGTGAATCACAGCCTACCAGTGCTGTTTCTTGTTATGATCTGTAAAGGAAGTCAACGGCCTAGCTCAGGTATAGATATCACATCTCAATCTACTTGCCTGAATAGAATTATCTAGTACCATACTACTGCAGATATGAGAGATACCTACACAAAGTTGTCAGGTATGACACAGTACTGAATGGAGATCTGAACTTTTCTAACATCTCAGAGAAAGATCAAAGAAGACATACTGGGCATACAGATGGTGCTGGATTTTTATGTTCATGCAACAGGATCGAGTCCTATATGCCTGTGTACAGTTTACTGAACTGAATAATAGTAAATTTGTAGATGAAAACAATTAAATATAGGAACTTTAACAAATGTTAGAAAAACATAGAGATTTGTGGAAACAAACCTGTATTTTCTAAATTCTTGTCAAACTGTTAGAAAAAAAAAAAATCATTTTTAGTCACTACTTCATGAAACCGACCACTGACAGCTATGGTACTATTGTACATACAGATCTGCATTCCATATTTTAGGACTATAAACCACAATACAGCCAATTTGCTCATGATTTGTTGAACTCTGGTCATCAGAACTCAAGTTAATAATACTGTTTCTATTGATCAAATTAGTATAAATTCATGCTTAGAATATAATAAATACATATCCATTTAAGACTTCTTTTGCACTGCTAATTGTATTTAACAATTTGGATCAGATTTCTGTCTTCTGAAGTGCTAATTTTTATTTAAATGCCTGAGAATTCTCTTCAATTGCCTATAAGCAACCTTCAAAAGTATAGTTCAGGACTACTTCCTAAATAAAACCAAATGTCTCTAAAAGACACTAAGTGTGCAAAAGATGGTACAACTTAAAGGAAAAAAGTTCACAAATAATTGAAATCTTTTCGCTACTTTTTTTTTTTTTCCCCAAAAGAATCAAGAACATTTTATATGCTGTGACTCAAGTAGTTTCATTTTATATAATGATTTGCTATTATTTTATTCTTTATCCTTCCACCATCCTTCTTCGTTACTATTATTATAAAATACGATGCTTAAATATATGAGTTGATTTTGTTATTTTAAATTATGACATTAGTATTGTTAGCATCAATAGGAGTAGTAATAGTAATTGCACTGCTAAGACTAGTAGTAGTAATAGTAAAAAAAAATAGTAATGTATTAGAACATATATAGTTATTGCTATAACTTTAACAACTATTTTAGTCATATCATCAGGATATTAAAAAAAGAAGACAAGTCAGACGTTCAAATATGAGATCATTTCTAGGATAACAAAAGGAATCAAAATATGTTAGAGCCACAAGTTACCTGAACGAAAGCTAAAAGTTCACTCTACCTACAGCATACAGCATAATTATGTACTGTCATTATTACCTGAAATAAAATGCCTCATTGCCTACAATATTTTTGCATACAAGTATAAATCAAGGACAAAAATAGACATAAGTTCAAACTTCTTTCAGTAGGTAAATGATATGTTTAATAAGAACTCAGATAATCAGGAGATAACTGAGTTACTTAGTTAACTTAGTTCACTAATTTACAGCAGCTATGTATCTCACCAGTTCATTTTTCATTTACTTATCATAGTTTTGTTGCAGTAGCAATGAAATACTTGAATAGGTATGCAAGTCCATGTTCTATAAAAGCAGTATCATCAGTTATTTTCTAAATAAAATATTCAATTTATCTTTGTATTATTTGCAGCATAGTCTTATCCTGGTAGTAAGTAACAACAGCTGTAACGAAACATGCCCAACTGAAATTCATAGGTTTTGTTGTTAATGATTGAAGACAAAGCCAAGACGTGCAGAAATTTTGAAGATGAGTTTAAACACTTGGTTTTGTGGATGAAGATTCTGAAATATGCACACATTCCCATCCCCATCCCCCCAAAAATCTGGACGAGTAAAAAAGAAGTACATAAACTTTTGTAATTCCCAGTCTTTTTTCAGAGCTTTTAAATTTCAGTTCAGGCAATCTTGACAAAATGGTCCTGAAGTTCTTTTTTAGATCTATTCATTTCTTACTTATATTTGACTTGTTATGTTTAACAGTTCTTTGAAATACTTTTGAACTTTTCTGGGCCATGGTGGATAATATGCTGCATTCCTATTGGTTTTATTTTCCTGGTGATTGCTTATAGTTTACTTTGGTTTTGCTATTTTCATAGCTCCAATCTCAAGTGAAATTGATATTTTGCAACAAAACACCCACCCTGCCCAGAAAAAACACCACCCTTTTTTCCAGTTATGAGTTACATAAAACAACTGTCTTGTACTATATACATGCTCAGCCAAATTATTTCCACTGCCAAAATCTAGGAAAGAATATGCAGAAAGTTTTGCCTACACAAGGATGGAAAGACCTTCTATTACTGTCATGGGAAGACTCCTGTTTTTTTATCACAAAAAGCACTTCTCTCTAGTATTTTTGATGAAAGTTGTGTACATATATATTTATATACACGTATATAAACACGCACAGTTCCATTAATGTGTGAAGAAAACCTTTTATTTTGACAGTGCAGATGATGATTTCTCCCCTCAGTTCCAATACATTTTTCTACATCTTTTTCACTCCATATCAAGTTTGGAATGGTTCAGATATAATGAGGTCAGGGTTCTGTTTTGCCTGAGCTATATGAGTCTGAAACCACTGACTATTTCTGTCATGAAGAAGTTCTGTAGTTGCTTTACTATCAAAGACAACACAGTTCTTAAGAATCTTTACAGATCTTTCAACAGATCACTAATGGAAAGCTGTTTTGAGGGTTTAGGGTTTTTTCCACTGTAATAAATGCGGATGGAGAACTGGGAGGATATGGCTTCAAAAATGTCTACAGTAGTTTACTTCCTTCTTTCCAAAAATCTACTTTTCATAAACTTACCTTTATAATCCCTTTCACAAAGACAATTTTCTCTCAGTTCTAAGTCAACATCATCAGTTTTTATATTGTTTCAATTGCTAAGAAGAGGAAAAGAACCATGGCTGAGTAAAATCCCTAAGTTTCTGTGATATTCTGTTTTTGCGAATAAGAACAATGAGATCAAATAATGCTCATCAAACCTGGAAAAAAATACAGAGAATGGCTATGTGATGCAAGAGGATGTCTTTGGAAGGACAGGATACCTCTCCACCAATTGATGTTCAATGAAACTGCAGCCACACTTCAAGGGTGGTTGACTACATCAAACACTAGCAGTAGTTTACTTGACAAACCACAAGCAACAAAAGTAGATTTCCATTTAGTGATAACAAATTGATAGTTACAAATATAGGATACCAGAGTGATCAGTTTCAGTTCTTCATATCAGGTTCTCAAACAAGGCACCCACACAAGTATTAATTTCTGTTGTGTTCTTATAGATACAACCTAAATGTGGCTCTGCTTATGCTATCAATTAGAGGAAGCTTCTGCAGATTATTGAACCATTCTGTAGGTGAACGAGTTCTATATACATTATAAAATGCCTGGAAAAAAATTGCAACAGAAGATTCCTAGGTTTCAAGATATATAGGTTCCTCCAACAGGAGGTTTCTGTTTTTCTTCAGGATATAACTTTCTGATAATACAAGTAATGGCACCATTAACACAATTAATCCCTTCATACTTCTTTGTTATATGGTTATTACATATATGTCATTATTCCCTAAAACTAGTTACTTTCAAGGGCTGTACTCCTTTACTGAACAATAATTGACAATCTGTTTTTATAGCCCTAGGACCTCTACTATCATCTTGTGTTTACATTCTCAGAGTCCCAAACTGAAACATTCACTCTGCATTAATTCTTATTATGAGGTCATTGTTAGTTCACTCTATTCAGCAATAGTCTTAGAATACTATATATAAATATATATATATAAAATACTTTCTCAATTATGTGTTATTAATAGTTAACTATTACAATGATTGTCATTATTATACTTGTTTGATTAAATTCCATTGATTCTCTTCAGAGTACAACTTTATATTAGAGAATATTAGACAGTAAAAATAATTCCTCCTTGATGGATGTTGTGGTTTAAGCCCAGTGGGTAACAAAGCACCCCGCAGCCATTCATTCACTCTTTGCCTCTGGTGGGAAGGAGAAAATACAATAAAAGGCTCAGGAATTGAGACAAGGAAGGATGACTCACCCATTATGGTTCTGTCCAAAAGACAGATCTGACTTGGGAAAAAAAACACATCAATTTCATTTGAACACCACCACCACCACCACTAATCTACAGATCAAATCAGAGTAGGATAGTGAGAAATGCAACAACATCTTAAAAACACCGTCCTCTGATGCCTCCCTTCTTCCTGGACTCAGTTTTGCTCCCGATTTCTCTACCTCCTTCCCCAGAGATTCAGGGGTGTAGAGGATGTGGATTACAGTCAGTTTATCACCCATTGTTTCTGCCATTCCTTTGTCCTCAGAGGAAGGACTCCTCACACTGCTCAAGCAGGTGTTCCTCCCATGGGAGATGGTCCTCCATGAACTTCTCAGACAGGAGTCATTCCCATGGGCTGCAGCTGTTCCTGAACTGTCCCAGTGTGGGTGCCTCACATCAACAGACTGCTCCAGCATGTGCTTCCTCAGAGTCCTGGCCTTCATCAAGCACATCCACCTGCTCTGCCATGGAGTCCTCCACGGGCTGCAGGTGGGCCTCTGTTCCACTGTGGATTTCCATGGGCGGCAGGGTCACAGCCTGACCTCTCACCACGGGCTGCAGGGGACCCTCTGCTCCTTCACTGATCTTTGTGTCTGCATAGGTCTTCCCCTCATTCCTACTCCTCTCTCTGCTGCAGTTTCCCCTTCTTAAGTATGTTATTACAGAAGCGCTATCACTATCACTAACCAACTCAACCTTGGCCAGCAGTGGATCTAACTTGGAGTCAAAGAAGCTTCCAGCAACTTCTCACAGGACCCATGCCTGTAGCCCCCCCCTTCTCTACCAAAACCCTGCCACACAAATCCAATACAATGCTGGGAAAGGTACATTTGTAAACTTGTCAAATGTCATCCTCCTCAATGTGCATTAGACATCACACTGACCAAATATTGTGGTTTGAACTCAGCCGATAGCAAATCACTATGTGTCCAGTTGTTTACTACCCTTCCCAAGTGAAATAGGGAAGGAACAAAAGAAGAAATTTGTAGGTTAAATTAAAAAAATATTTACTAGCAAAACCAACAGTAATAATGGTAGTCCCAAACGGGTAAAATGAAGTAGTGGCTCACCAAGCAGCGACCAGTACAGAGCCCGTCCACAGCAGCGATCCAACTACACCAGAGAACTTCACCCAGCTGATCCAGAAACTGAAAACAACACAATGCGTGTGAGAGAGCACGAGCCCTCCTATACGCTGAGCTTTGACTTCCCATGACATGGAATGCTCCAATGATTGATCGGGACCCAGACTTTCAGCTGTGCTCCCTCTCAGCCCAAAGAAAGTTAAGCCTATCTTGGCAGAAACCAGGACACCACAGAAGCTACCTGAAAACGAAGTTCTGCTAATAAGTAGAACTTAGCTACTTTACATCCTAACCACCAAAGTTATAACAGATTAGAAATATTATATGAGTAGAAGTACCCAAAATTCCTTGTTGCTTTGTTGGACACATATATCTTCACACCTTTGTTACTTCTCCAGAAAATACAGAAAAGGAATACACCCTTCAGGGGTAATACTCTCTGTTCTTGCATTAAAAATAAGATAGGAAAGTACTTTTATATTATATACTTGTGTATTGAGTTTGTGTGGTAAGTTTTTGGTAGTGGCAGAGGGGCTACAGAGGTGGCTTCTGTGAGAAGGTGGTAGAAGGCTCCCCTATGTCTGACAGAGCCAGAGCCAGCCAGCTACAAGTGAGACTCACTGCTGGCCAAGGCCGAGCCAATCAGTGATGGTGGTAGCTCCTCTGGGATAACATATTTAAGAAAAAGGAAAAAAGTGCTGCACAAAAGCATTCAGGAGAGAGAGGAGTGAGAATCTGTGAGAGAAACAGCCCCATAGACACCAAGGTCAGTGAAGAAAGAAGGGGAGGAGGTGCTTCAGACACCAGAGCAGAGATTACCTTGCAGCCCATGGCGAAGACCATGGTGAAGCAGGTATGAGAGATGAAAAAACAGATCTGCAAGAAACACGGACTGAGAAAAATAGCCTGAGAAACAGATAAAATTTGAGGTCCTCTGAGCTAAGGAATGCCTCAAACACTCACAAGACGAAACAATAGTCATGAAGTGGATGGTGTGGAGTTACTTGAATTACACAGGATGCAGCCTGAGGGGGGGTCCGGTGGAGACAGGACGGCCCTGCTCTGGTGTATGTGGTCAAATTTCAAGGGCCATCTGTCCAGTGAATGACCTTTGCTTCATTATCAACGTAATGCATATTAAAGTTAACACCCCTCAATACGTAAATGACAACTAACAAGATCATGCTAATTACATCATCCCATGAAACACCTTACCCCTCCCTGTACATGGGATATGTAGGTATGTGGGTCGACCTAGAGGACGGACACAAGGAAAGTGGGTATAAATCGAGGGGGACGAAAGGGGGAGGGGGGGGCCCAGAAAGTGCAGTGAAGAAAAGAAGACAGATGCCTCCTGGAACCCTCCCTGGTGGAATTGGCACAGAAACCAGAACAGTGATCTCTATTCCTCTGTTCCCTCTATCTCTCTTTTCCTTTTTCCCCTTTTCCCTTCACCACTATTTAGCAATGCCAGGCATACTGTATTGCTTGCCACAACTCACTATGTACTTAACCAATTATCGTGTGTCCAATTAGGACATTGTGGGCAGTTAATAAATGTTTGGACTTTGAGACTTGTCTCACCATTGTCCACTCTGTTGGGAATTCGTGAATCTGAGTCACTTGTCTCCCTCATTTGAGCAGGACATTATGGCAGGCTGTGCTCCTGCAGCCGTGGAGGTTAACGGTGGAGCAAATCTCCACCTGCAGCCTACGGAGGACCCCACACAAAAGCAAGTGGATGTGAAAAGGAAGCTAGCTATGACCCTGTGGGAAGTCTGCTGGAGGAGGCTCCTGGCAGGACCTGTGGACCTGTGGAGAGAGAAACGCATGCTGAAGCAGGTTTGCTGGCAGGACTTTTGACCCCATGGGACACCCACAATGGAGGAGTCTGTTCCTGAATGACCATACCCTGTGGAAGGGACCCATGCTGGAGCACTTCATGAAGAACTTCATCCCATGATAAGGACCAATTTTGGAGAAGTTCATGGAGGACTGTCTCCCATGGCAGGGATCCCATGCTAGAGCAGGGAAAGAGTGTGAGGTGGAAGAAGCAGCAGAGAGAGCATGTGATGAACTTACCATAACCCCTATTCTCCATTCCTTTGTGCTACTCAGGAGAAGGAATTAGAGAAAATCATGAGCGAGGAGGAGGTGTAAGAGGAAGGTCTTTTAAGATTTGATTTTATTTCTTATTATCCTACTGTGATTTGGTTGAAAATAAATAATTTTCCCTAAGTTAACTCTGTTTTGCCTGTGACAGTAACTAGTGAGTGATCTCCCCCTGTCCTTATCTTGATACATGAGACATTTTTCTCCCCTGTCCATCTGAGGAGGGGAGTGACAGAGCAGCTTGTGGGCACCTGGTGTCCAGCCAGTGTCAACCCAACCGCATCTTGGATGCATTTTGGAACAATTATTCTCCTCCCAACAGAATTTAGACTTTTCAGGTATATGAAACTTCATTATTCTGACTTGTGGTGGTGGGTTTTTTTGTTTGTGTGGTTTGTTTGTTTGTTTTTGTTTGTTTTGGTTTGTTTTTTTTTTTTTCCGATTCCTCTACTCTTTTTGTTAAATCTACATAGCTTGTAGATCCCTGCCATTACAGGCAAAGTCTCTCAGGAGCAGGCATTTTCTTAGTATTTGGTAACATTCCTAAAACACTTAAAAGGCTAAGTTGTGATTGTTATACATTATTGGTGTGGTTTGAGTGGTCAAACTTTGCATTTGTTAGCCAGATGCCTTGTAAGAGACAGTGCTGGGTTGTATTTGTCTCGACATTTTTATTGCACCACTACCACTTCCTGGCCTCAATATCCTGCCGCCATGGAGAAGTATGCTCAAAAGGAGATGAATTGTTGCCAAAGAAACTACTGTATCTGCCTGAATCTGGAACAGCCTTTGTAGAGTCTACTAAGCTGTGTTTGCGCACGAAGCTGGGTGGAGAAGAAATCAGGGTGAGGAAGAAGTGCAGAGGCGGAAGGCGCTGCAGGTCGACCCCCCCCTCCCTGACACGACCATCGTGAACACCTGGGCATGTGTGCATGGAGGAACATGGGGAGGTGCGTATGACAATGAGCTCTGTGGGAATGGGTGGACTCTGAAGAAATCATGGGGACTGGGACAATAAAAGAACTGAGCACTCCTATTTTGGCAGAGCTCAGAGTTTGAAGTTTGGCATCATTTCTCTGCAGAGCTTGGAATTCCGGAATTCAACATCAGTTGTGTACTCTTGTCTCAGTGGAATTCAGGAATTCGACATCACCTGACAGAACTGCGAACTCTTTTCTCAGACCCCATCACCTGTACCCAGACTGAGCCAACAAGGTGCTACTGGATTTGTGGTGATGGTATCTGATCTTGCTGCAACTCTTCCATTTGCTTGCTTAGTTATTCTGACTTTTCTACTTCCCTCTGTCCTATCGCTAGGACCTGTTACAGGAATAAAGTGTTGTACAGCATCTGAGCTTGTTTGTGTCTTAATTTCACTCCTGGGATTGTATAAGAACCTGCCCCAACATTGGATTGGGACGTGCCTATATGCAGAAAACAACCATAAAACTAATAAAACAGAAAATTCAGTCATGAAAGAAAAATGGTGGAATATAATAGAAAAGGGTATGAGGAAAAGAGAAGCTATTTCCCACACCACACATTCTAATATTTGGTGATTAAGTATTTCTTCTGAAAACTGGTGAAATTTAAGATAAAATTGATACTATGGAGACTAAATGGACACCAAGGCAGTTTAATCACAGATATTTTTTTTCTTTTTTTTTTTTAATTTTAAAAAATTACCCTCCTGTCCCACAGGGAAGATCATGGGGTCCAGCAGAAAAGTCAGCTGTGACTGTCTCACTCGATCTGCCCTCTGGATGTTTCTTGGGAGTGCGTAGTTTTCACATTGATTTACAGGGTTTTTAAGCTCAAGGTACAGGTCAACAGGGTTAAGTAATGTTTGAATGCTAACAGTGCTGTCAGCTAGGCCCAACCCATGCCACAGTGACACATCTGTCTCCTCTTCCTCTGAACATAAACACTATGTCAACATAATTATACACCTAGTTTACTGGAGTAAAATTTATATCATGTTTGAATGGAACAGATCTTATTCAGATATTCTACAGTTCTCTTTACACTTCTCTGTTAACAGATAGTTGCATCAGCAGAAAAAGAAAAAAATAAATGGAACTAGTGTCCTCTCTGAATCCTGCCTGATTGCAGAGCAAGAAGAGTCACTTTTAACTCTTAAGCAGCTATGTGATACTTACAGTGCAAGAAACCTTCAGAGTTAATGTTGCAGATTAATCTCACTACTGACCCAAGACATTTGAATATGTCAGAAGAAACACTGTTCTCACCTTCTGAGAAGTACATATTTCTTCAAATGCCTGACTTCATTCCAATAGATATTATATATCTGTATCTGTATACAGATATATAGTTACAAATCTCTCTCTCTATATAGGTATGTATATAAACTCAACTTCACATAGTTGTTATTTATACATACATATATATGTGCAAGTATACACACACTCATGCATATATCCATAGAAACTGAAATTCAGAATTACGAGTTCTCAATTTCTTAAATATTTCTTGCTAGAGAGTTGAATCAGTACTACATTTTGTCTGGAACTCAAATAATTGCTGAGAACTTTTAGTGGACGTGGGAAATCAATAAAATATATTTTGGATTGCATGTGGTATACAGGGAATTAAGTTTCTATTCCTTCCCATAGTTGATGGAAAGGAGAGACATTAAATGCAGCAACAGTCCTACTTAATTCTTTAAATAGTCACAGATTGAGATGCTATCTGTTTTGCTACTAGCCTTTGAACTCCTAGAGATCTGTTGCTCTGCATGCCTAAACATGCTAAATCTGTATGTTACCTAAAGTTATGCAGGATTCATGGGGCAAATACTATCTCACCCGAGGCTTAGAGGGTCTTGATCTGTTAAATATTCTTAGAGTAAACAAAAGATATTGCTGTAACTCAGCTCATCATAACCCATTGTACTTACAGTAAACTTATAAGAATGTTTGCTGTTACCTTCTACAAAATTATTTAGTACTTGGTGACCACTGGCCACAATTAGAAGGGACAATCCCTTATTCCTCTCACCAAAGGAGCTTCAAACATTTACTTTGCACATTTATGAGAGTAATGGGTAAAATACAAAGTGGGGATACAGGGAATACAATTGGAGGAAAAAAGTACAATTGAAAGCTTTCAATTATGGAAGAAAAATGCAAAATTCTTAACTCCAGAAAGCTAGAAAGCAAGACCTAACTCTAGGCTTGTACTATGGAAACAGTAGAAACATTATCTCTGAAATCCTCAATACTGTTTGTATACTTTGTCCCATATCTCCTTACTGCAAAATGCACACAAATTTCTTAGAGTAGGGATTGTGTTCCAGGCATCTCTTTCCTCTGGTAAGTGTCTTTACCTCTGACTTTTAAAGTTTTCATTTTTTATACCTAATTTCTGAGTATAAAACTCTAGTTTATTCTTCAGTCTTTGCAGGTGTAAAAATTGTACTTCACTAAAAGGTAGGGACGATAATGGTGACCTCTTATTAACCTAGCCTAATTTATTCCTATGTATAAGAAAATTCCTTGCAAAGGTGGGAAACTCTCCAAGTGAAATAATAAAACAAGCATTAGAGAATTCAGAAAACCACCAACCAGATCATGGACTTGTGAAAATACGTGCAGTGTAGCTCCATGGAAGTTGTTGGAGCTGTGTCCATTCATACCTTTTGGTCCTTCTTCTCTAAACCTTTCCTTTAAGCAACCTTGACTAAGTTACTCATAAAAACAAATAAACACACCTCCCCCCAACACTTTGCCTTCATAACTGTAGACTACTTGCTTTAAACTTTCTGATAGTAGAAAATTTTATTAAATTAGGGGCACTCTCATTGTTACATACAATACTGTAAATCTCTCCATGGGACAGTCATAAAATCTAGTAGAGCAGAGTATAGTTTTAACTTGCTTATTTTCTTAAAATCAATTTCTAAAACCTGTATTGAGGCTTATCAGAGAAGTATCATTTATTTATCTTAATATATATTTGCTTTGTTAGCTATTTATATATTCAAATGTATTTTGATTGCATGAAACTACACATAATACACAGTATACATCATTATAGTTTGACAGAACTACTTCAAGTGAAATAAGATAAAATGAGAGTTATCTAATTTACTCATCTTTCTGTAAAAACACAGTATCACATCTATTAAAAAAGGCACAAGCAAACCCTAAGACATATAGAAGTTTCCACAGATGAGGATAGGTACAGTGTAAACTGCCTATGAATACAAATGAAGAAAGCATGAGATCCTTGTGTATCTGAAAGGTACAAAGAAAACAGCTACACAGCACCCTGGCACTAGGCAGTACAAGAAGAAAAATACTGTTGCAGAGCAGTCACTATTTTCAGTTATACGCATTCTTTTTTTAACACACAAAATCTTTTTCAGCATATTTTCTAGCAGCCAACATTGAAAGTGAACAGAAGTTCAAAACAACACTTGTCAGGGCTTGATGCTTTAATCACTGCATATGTTATGTCTGTTTGTTTCAGAGAGCAGTAAAGTAGGAGCAGATAATTGTGTTATCCAGGAAAAGCACTGAACCCACATCCAGCTGATGTAAATGCAAATGGTTGTTGAAAACATGCTGGTTTATGCAGGCTGAGGAACTGGTCTTCAATATTTTGTGATTTGTGTATTAAAAAATGCAGATATGAATTCAAACAAACACACATCTGAGTAATGCCATTTATTTTTATTTTTCCTATGCTTCTGAGGAGAGGTAGAGATAAGGGCAAATAAAAATGTGATCTAAAAAAATAATACATAATTTATCTGAGAAATTTGGAAATTCTGTGAGTTAAAATTGAAACCTAAACACACTTGACATATTCAATATGCTTTGAAATTAGAATAACTCTTCTTTGAAAACTATATTGAGTCTTTCAGAAGCAACTCTGTTGTCCAAGAAACTGCCAAAATAATGTATTTCTGACCGAGTTAGAGTTGTAATTTCTGAGATTCATTTTGTGGTTGATACTCACACATGTCTGAACTGTACAGAAAAGATTCGGTTAAACATTTCTGAAATTGCCTTTCTGTGGATAGGGATGAGATTTCACCACTAGTAAAAAGCTGTCTAGTCTATGAAAATATAGTGTACATTAGCTCTGACAATTTTCAAAGTCCATTTTATCCCAGGTATTTACATTTGAATTACTTGATAGAATATAATTATTCTTGTCCAAATTTTACTTTGGGAAGGAAGGAAGGAAGGAAGGAAGGAAGGAAGGAAGGAAGGAAGGAAGGAAGGAAGGAAGGAAGGAAGGAAGGAAGGAAGGAAGGAAGGAAGGAAGGAAGGAAGGAAGGAAGGAAGGAAGGAAGGAAGGAAGGAAGGAAGTGTAAAGTGAGTAACTTAGTGTGTTTTCATGGAAGCGAGGTGTTGTATGAACCTAGGAAAAATTTTGAAAAATATTTATAACCTCTGAGAAAGATACTTCAGGATTTCTGTTTTGTCAACAGATAAATAAAGTAGGACAATTTTGCCAGAGGCCTGTATGTTCTCTTGGTATATTTCATAACTGAGTATACTCTCCCCCAGAGATTCACAGCTAAGTCTACTTGTAGGCAGCAAACAGAAAATCTGATCCTGTCTCCTTTGAAGGCTTTTATCTCTATCTGCTTTTGCTGAGATATGTACATACAATGTATATTACAAAACAGAGACAGTTTTATATTTTAACAAGATCATTGTAGTTCCTTTCAAGTAGTGGTTGTATGACCTCATAGGCATATGTGAGAGAAAATTAAAAGCTGTTGTGGTGGGTTGATCCTGGTTGGATGCCAGATGCCCACCAAAGCCGCTCTATCACTCCCCTCCTTAACTGGACAGGGAAGAGAAAAAATAATGAAAGGCCTATGGGTCAAAATGAGGACAGGGAGATCGCTCACCAGTTACCATCATGAACAAAACAGACTGAACTCAGGGAAATTAATTTAACTTATTGCCAATCAAATCAGAGTATGATAAGGAGAAGTAAAATCAAATCTTATAAACATCTTCCCCCCACCTCTCCCTTCTTTTTGGGCTTAACTTTACTTCCAATTTTCTCTGTCTCCTCCCACACAGTGGCATAAGGAGATGGGGAACAGGGGTCATGTTCAGTTTATCACGTTGTCTCTGCTGTTCTTTCCCCCTCAGGGGGAGTACTCCTCACACTCTTCTCCTGCTCCAGCATGGGATCCCTCCCATGGGAGACAGTCCTCCATGAACTTCTCCAACATTGGTCCTTCCCGTGTGTAAGAGACTGTGTAAGAGAATGTGTCAGCTGTCTTGTCATTGTTGTTGCACCAGTACCACTTCCTAATCCACAGGGTGGTGTAAGAGACTGTTTCTAACTGTGGTCTGTTTTGGCAACACTGTTGCACCATTACCACTTCCTAAACTTAGCCTTGACATCCTGTTGATCTGCCCGAAGCTGGGGCGACTACATCTTTCATAACACCCACCAAGCTGCTCTTGCACGCAAGGCTGGGTGAGGAGGAAGTCAAGGTGAGAAAGACATGTGGAGGCTGAAGGTATTGCCAGTCAATTCCCCGGCAGTACGACCACTGTGAACACCTGGGCATGAGCGCGTGGAGGAACACAGGCGGTGAGTATGATAATGATCTCTGTGGAAATGGGCAGACTGATTGTGGGGACTGGGATGATAAAAGGACTGCGTACTCTTCTTGCTGTGAATTCCCCATCACCTGCAGCAAGACCAAACCAATGGGATGCTGCTGGATTCGTGGTGGTGGTAACTGGTCTTGCTTCATCTCTTCCGTTTGCTTGCTTAGTTATTCTGGCCCTTTCTTTTCCTTTCTGGCCTATCACTATTACTTCTTTTTATGGGAATAAAGTTTGGGAGGTTGTACGGCATTTGACATTGTTTTTCTCTTAATCTCTCTCTTGGGATCATATAGAAACCTCCCCTGACATTGGACCAGGACACCATGGGCTGCAGTTCGTCATGAATTGCTCCATCATGGGTCCCTTCCACGGGGTACAGTCATTCAGAAAGAGACTGCTCCACTGTCGTTATCTAACAGGGTCAAAAGTCCTGCCAGCAAACCTGTTTCATTGTGGGATCCACTCCACAGATTCACAGGTCCTACCAGGAGCCTGCTCCAGTGCAGGCCTCCCACAGAGTCACAGCCTCCTTCAGGAAATCCACCTGCTCTGGCATGGGGTCCTCCATGGGCTGCAAGGGAATACCTACTGCATCATTAACCAGCACAGGCTGCAGGGAGACAGCCTGCCTCACCATGGTCTTGACCATGGGCTGCAGGGGTATCTCTTCTCTGGCACCTGAACCACCTCCTCCCCTTCCTTTTTCACTGACATTGGTGTCGTTCTCACTACTCTCTTCAGCTGCTATTGTCTTTCTGCAGTTTTTTTTCCCCCTTCTTAAATATGTTATCCCAGAGGTGCTACCACCACCACTGATTGTCTTAGTCTTGCCAGCAGTTGGTCTGTCTTGGAGCTGTCTGGCATTGGCTCTATTGGACATAAGGGAACCTTCTAGTAACTTCTCACAGAAGCCACCCCTGTAGCCCCCCCACTAGCAAAACCTTCCCAGGCAAATCCAGTACAGATGTTTATAGATCATAGTTTACAATGCAATTACTATAAAATAATGTAGTCTTGTGATATCAGTGGCAAAGTCTTCTCATCTCACTGCATCAGTAGTGTATCTAATTCAGTGAACAGTGTAGAAAAGTTTTGTTAACATTACACAGCCTGAATGCCATTGTTCTGATCCAATGTTGGATGAGGTTTCAATACGATCCTAAGAGCAAGATTAAGACACAAACAAGGTCAAATGCTGTACACCCAAAACAGGTTTATTATTATTAAAGAAGTGAAGAGGGGTAGCGCTAGGGCAGAATTGAAGGAAAAGACAGAAATCCAGCAAGGATGCGGGATAGGGCTGCAAGAATAGTCACCACCATGGATCCAGTGATGTCCCATTGGTCCTCAGTCTTCATTTCTTCTGTGGTGGGTGCACACAGGTCTGGCTTCGATGGTGGGTGCACACTGAGCAAAATTTTCTGCTGCCTTTTTAAGTTCATTGCATCCGCTGATTAGCATACTGTCCACTTTTAGGGTTTTTTTCCTCTGGTCCAACAGGTTTTGTTGCATCTGGCTTCAGGACAGGAATGTTTGCTTCTTGTCAGTCCATTATCAATGCATGCATGGGGTCTGGCCTACACAATAGAAACACAAACAGCTACAGGATGGGGCCAGCTCAGCACACCTCTGCCCCTTTGAAGCTTGTCTAAAGAGTCCAGACAATGCAACTGCCAAGTAGTGGAGAGTGCATCCTTCAATACACTCCTGCTTCTCTGGGCAGCATCCCCTAGACCAATTCAGAGGCCGCAGCAGTTTCTCTTGGAGGTTTGCACAGACACAAGCAAGATTTGAGACAGTCATGTGACATTGCAGTCTCTCACAGCCATGTACTATTTAATCTGAACCTCAACAAATCGATAAGAGCTATGTATGGAATGCTTCAAACAGTATCAGCTCTTTGAGTTCCTTGTGTAGGTGATGTGCATCACAATGCTAGTAACAAGCTACTAAAGCAAACTTAAGGAAGGTAGTACCGTTTTAGTGATAGTTTATTATAGATACTGACTTGGTGCTTTTTTATTGTTTGTTTCCCCCCACATGCAAACAGGTGTACCTTGTGTGCATTTGCTTAGGCTGGAGATTTGACAAAAGCATCAGCAAATGAAATGTTCCACACTTATTTAATGATGCCTGAACATGTCTTAAGAATTATGGAAAATGTTTATGTCATTTTGTCAACAAAAGTACTCTTAATAAAAGATGAAAGTATAATCTTCCTGTAGAACAGTCTTTTATGCTGCGACCAGTTTTTTCTAATGGCACTCTGACATTCAGACTTTACCTGTTGTGCTCAGCAAACATTTTAAAACTTGCTAAACATCATACAGTTGATGAACTCACTGAAGTTAGTGTAAGTATAAATAAAAATGGGGTTTTGTTCCTGACTCACTTTTAAGAAAGAGACATACATTAAAATAAAACAATTCAGCCTCTCTCCCTGTCCCTCTCTCTATACAGAATATGCTATATTTTAAATAAATTCAGTTAAGTTATAAAAGCTATGTTAAAAGCTCTGTTTAAAATAGGCTTCATACATATCTTGTCCATGGCACAATAATTTTACATTTCATTCAACACTTTATGAAAAGAGTTGTTTATTATTCTGTCAGCTAAAGGCAAGCTCAGACTCAGATAGGGGAGTGAGAACAGTGCACTCTTCACTTCATTAGCAATATCCAACATGCTTCAGGCCACAAGAAATGCATGTCTCCTACCAAGACCATGCCAACTCTGACTAAATTGGCAGAATAACTTATCTAAAACTTACAGTTAATTGTTGTGAGGTTGTCTCCCCCTGCCCTGGCCCTCAAGCTTTAGAGGATTTCTATCTGAACTCATTTCAGCCAGAATAGTTTTGATTGGCAAGCTATTAGTGTCATACTGTTGTATCAAAGAAGCCATTATTTTTTTTCAGCTGATTACAAACTATGTCATTTATACTAGCTGCTTGCTATACTTTGACAAATGGAGTTAGAACTGCCACTCTGCAAAACGGAGACAGAAAACACATTTCAGGGGGTAACTTATGCTCAGACACCATCAGCTGTTTAAAAGAGGCAGATGGATTTACCCTTCTTAAGCAAGAATGTCTTCACAGAATAAAATCTGGTTTGCTATCTATCTGCTTTGTTTCATGCAAGCAGTTCTTTGACAGAGCCAGCTGCAAAATAGCACTAATCAGGAAGACAAGAAGTACCAACACAGAGATTCTGTAAAACTCCAGGGATGAGGAAACATACTTTGTAAAGCTCTACAAAATTTAAATTAAGTTCAGCCATAGAATATCTTGGATCCCAATTTATATGTACAGAATCTGATATAAAACATAAATAAAGGAACAAAAAAAAAAAAAAAAAAGAAAAATATGTTGGAATGGCCCTGATATATTTGGGCATCACAACATGATTTAGGAATATAAAAGGTTATATGATTACAGTCTGAAGTGCCAATAAAAATTGAAAATAATTGGAAACAAATACAGTTTGGCACCTACTGTTAGCATTTTAGCCAGCACGACAATAATAATCAATAAAAATTCATCAGAGTATATTTCTACTAACCTAATGAGTGCTAAAATGCTGGTTCTTCAGCAGTCAGAATATACAAGAAAATAGTCAGATTTTTTTCAATTCATCTTGTGGAACATGCTTTTGTACATAGGACTTATATGCAGTAGAGGATTGCTTTAATACAAAAGCACATCTGGAATGTGCCTTATAGATACTCAGAAAACAGTATTTGCAGTGATGTCCAGACTAATTATCCCTGCTCTTTTTTTTCTTTTTTTTTTAAAAAAGCAGAAGACTGTTTTTCCCTACTAAGACAAATAATTTTACCACCTACAAGACCTGCACCTTGCAATTCTAAAGGTGGTACATGCTAAACTATGAAATGGTTCAATCTTACTGAGCTCTCAGCTGAGCAAGTAGTCTTATTGAAGTTAATTGATTTATTTAAGTTACTAAGTGCTCAACACTAGGAATAAAATTTCACTATATATCTCTGTTATTTCTGGCTCAGTGGTGTCTGTAACCCCTTAGACTGTTTCATTACTCTGAACACCTTTCTTGAAAGCTGATATTTAAACACACACACATGCACACATTGTTTTTTTCTTTTTTCTTTTTTCTTCTTTTTTCTGAAACACTGAACTCAGAGGGTACAGCTTGAGATAAGTTCTAGAGAGGGTACAGCTTAAGATGAGTTCTACAAAGGACTGTGGGAAATATGTGAGATCAGAGAGAAGTACCGATATAACAAGCATTACTAAGAGTGCAGTAAAAGACACGTTAAACCAATCTCTGAGGAGTTACTTCAAAGCAGGAACATCATACTGTTGATCTGCTGCTAGTAAAAAATAATAAATAAAGTAAAATTAAACCTAATTTAAGGGGTTACAAAATGAGAATTAAAGGTCAGACCCTGAGATGGTAGCTGCATAAGACATCCTTATTTAATGACAGTCCTATCTAAGAAAGCAGGACTATATGATTTCCTCAGAAAGACGATTGAACATCCTCTGCTTCCTGAGTGCTCTAACCATGAAAACATTAAAGTGGAAAAATGGAGCTAGATTCAAGTGTCTGAACACTTTTGTCTGATAGTCTAAGAGCCGACGAATGCAACCTTGGACGTGTGGGACATCTATGCCCTTTCATCCTGGTTGTGGAAAGCCAGACCATGTACCTTGGGGATGCCCAGGAAGCCCTAGGAACCTATGCTTAGACAACTGAGGTGCAAAGAAAAACAAAACGTGTTTTGGATTACATATAGAAAAGAAAGGTCAAGTGCAAACTTTAAAAAACAAGGTTAGATTGTTTGCCACAAAAGCATAAAACAGGGACTATCAAACATAAGTGTCCACTATAGTGATAAGTATCTTGGCTATCAGGAGTCCTTATTAAGTTAATGGAGAGGAGTCAGGTATCTAACTTTCTCTTTGAAGTCTACTTTTGACTTCTGAGCTCCCCTGCAGTGCTCCTTCAAGATGATGAGGAAGCCAGAAGCACTGGGCACAAAACTCTGAAACTCAGAAATCACCTGTTTACCTATCATTAAAATATGGGGTCAATTGCAGCATGTAACGTCTGGGAAAGAAGAAAAAAAAGTTACAGAAGAATCCTCCTGTTGTACTTTGCAAATAGCTTAAACTTTCATGGAGGAATTAGGTCCCAGATCATTGTCAGCTGAAAGGTTTAATTCTGATACACTTACAAGGAAATGTTTATGCACTACCCTAAAAATAGATTTTTGTTAAAATTACAGTAAATCAAAAGGAACTGATGTTGTTCTGAGACCTAACAGGTTTGGGGGAAGTTGAATAGATGAGTATTGTGCCTTGTGATTTTTTTTTCTTTTTGTCCTGAAAGGCTTAGATTGCATTTCCCTGGAAGAAAAAAGAGAGGGGTCTAGGGAAGGGGCAGAGGAAAAGTGGGAAGAGAAGATTTAAGAATGAGTGAATAGGTTTTTTTTTGTAAAGAAAGAACTTTAAGTGGGTAGTTATCTGCTTTCTTTTCTGTGAACTGTAGGTTCTTTGTGTTTTAGTAAGAAGGAAAGGAGATAGAGTATCCTATTCCCATAGTTTTGAAATGGGCATACTAGAGTTTTTCCTCATTCCAGAACATTACATTGCATCCCTTGAAAATGGTCTCTTCCTTCGTCATGCAGCTCTGTAAACATAGTGCTGCCATTGCCTATGAAAGGTCACAGGTTATGTCTTAAGCTCATAACACAAATGTTGGCACTTGTCATTTTGCCTGAACTCATCTTGGGCTGTCTGGAGAATTGGTTTAGCTTGTAATAGCAATTTGTCTATTGACCAGGTGACTATTAGCTTTGCAAGTGCTCCCTCAGCTTTCCTTTGGCACATGACATGGATAAAAACATCTTTTGAGGTAGGAAAGTGAGTGCAAATTTTTTGTTTGTGTGTGTCTGTCTGGTGAGGCACATGCCCAAAACTGATCATGTTAAGGAGGAAGATGGCCATCAGTAGGATTAAATAATAACAAGGGAATTACAAACAAGTCATCCTGAAAATAAATACATAGGGAGAATGGACATTTGTCATATGGGTAGAGACAGTGAAAAAGCATCATCAGCCAGTCATCAGGGGGGTCTGTCCCTGCCAACAGTGTCCCCAGGACACCCTGAACCCTGCCCAGGCTGAGCAGTGCAGCCCTGCCATGGGACATTGGGAGGAGCTGGCACCCAGCAGTGGTCTGGCAGAGTGGGGGCATGTTACAAAGGCTCTCAAATAAACAACCAACCACCAAAAATAATTTTTTTAAAAAAATTAACACAATTAACTAGCTCTCTGTAAATTACAGGTTCAAATGTCTGTGAGAGGAGAACAGAACAACATTCTAGGGTTTAACGGCAACCCCAAACACTTTACAAAGCCCTGCTACCTAGGGTTTAACATCAACCCCAAACGCTCTATCACTCACCTGACAAGTGAGGGCTCTCACCCTCGAGGACCTGCTCAGGGCAGCGTCCCGACCCAAGGCCCCTCGAGGAGTTTCCTTGGGCAGCGTCCTGACCCAAGGGGAGAGTCCTCGACCGCAGCTGCTGCTCCAGGGGACGAGCTCCCAATGTCTCCCCCAGGGGACTCCATTGATCCCCAGGCCCGATCTGACCTGCAGTCAATAGCGGCTCCCACTGCCCAAAGGCCCCAACTACCGCGAGGCCCTGAGAGCAAAGGCAGCCCCGACCTGCGGCACCTCAGCACCCAAGGAGCTCTGCTCTCACTGGGAGGGTGCGCCTGGCACAGGGCAGCACACATGGACTCCACCTCAGGGTATAGGGTCACCTTCCTGGGGTGCCTCCTTGATAGTGGATGTGTGAGTGGGATTTTTGGGAGTAGCAGGGGGGCACATAGTCCTGGGCTGGGCACATCACCTGTAGGAGGGGCATGTGCCCAGGGGAGCCCCACAGCTGGGGCAGGGTTAAGGGTAACCTCCATGGCTGGGGGGGTACACAAACAGCGTGAAAGGTATGAGCATGTAACAGTACAATTGTTTGTACGTATAGTTAAAACTTCTTGGCTTTAGTTACAGAAGAGTGTTTTGAATTGTACAGGAATTTATTAACAGTTTGTAAATTTCAAAGATAGTGGTATATCTATTTTATTGCTGTTAGTAGTTTGTTTCTTGAACAATTACCTATTTCATTTCACCTTTTACTTAACTTTCCACAATTTTATGGTATAAGGCCTATTGCATATATTTTGTAACTGATAGATAGTAATAACAAGCAGTTACTCTGTGTAGAAGGGACTGTCTATGACTCTGTAGCAAGATGCAGTATAGGCAAGTACAGGCCAGGGATGATATTGGAAAAAGGGGAAGATACCTGAAAGTTTCCACAGATATAATTTTAATTGTATATAGTTTGAAATGTGTGTCTGCGTCATTGTAACTAAATCAATAATAATTCTTTATTAGATTGTTTAGGCTGTAATTAATCTAAAATAATAAAAATTCTTAGCTTGACATATACAGTATAGTCTTTTTGCCTGTGGTAGGTTTTGAGTATAACAAACCAGTGGGAATCCAACCAATTTATTCTGTAACTGGTGAGACAACTTGGTAACAGCTCAAAGGCTAGGCAGCAACTGGAAAGAGAAAAGACTGCAGTTGTGATTCACGGTTTTTAAATTGTTTATTTCTCACCTAAATTCAGTCTTAACTATATCTTTTGGGTTTTGTTTCTGTTTTTTTTTTTTTTTTTTTTTTTTTTTTAACTTAACCATTAGATTTACTACATTTAAAGTCTGTTTTGGTTAAGGCTAGTTGAGTACTACCTGGTTCAAACCCTTTGTAGATATTCTCTATCTATCCTTAGTTCATCTTTTGTATGAAAACAGAGGATGACAACAACTTTTTAAGCAAACTTCAGCTTGACCAAATCTTTATTTTTGTTTTGATTTAGATACTGCTGCTGCTGCTCTAAATGCTGATTAATTAATGTAAGAGCAATAGTTCAAAATGCAGAACATTTACAGAAATGAATGTATTTTTAAGCTGTTAGGATCCAATAAAACGCCTTGGCTATCTTAGGGTGCACCTATATAACTAAAATATAAGGGCCCACCACTGCTCTCCAGCACTAGCAGCCCAGGTCCATAGAACGTAACTCTGTTTCTTACTCTGTGAAACATTCTGATTGTGTCTGCTTGTCAGGAGTATTTATTGGACCATGCTAACTTTAAAACTCTCGAGGAATTTTTTTGAGAAATTCTAACTGACCAAAGACAAACATGTCAGGAAACATCCTACTAATTTAACAGCAGACATTACTAAGTTCCTACACCTGGAAATGTTTCCTGTTTATTTTATTAGTACATATCTATGTCTAAATACTTTACATGATAAATGTTATCTCCCTGTGGGGCTACTTCTGTTACCTGTAAATGGGAACCTAACATGAGAAGCTCACATTCAGGTATGTGTTAGAATAGTTAGCTACAGAAGTAGAATAGTAAATTGAAATATAAGTATTTATTTAAAAAAAAATAAAAATCCACATTTAAATCCAACTTCTGATAAATATTTCTGTGAGAGTTTAATATTTTGATGCATTGAAAAACAATTGAACAACAATTTTGATAGGTATTTGAGAGAAAACTATGAGAGTTTGGTAACTAAATATAAATAAATGTTAGTATTGTGATATTAAATATTTCTCCCTTAACATTTTACATTAATTATACATTAAGGCTGTACACCACAACACATCAGAATGTTTAGAAGAACCTTTCTCAAGGTTTCAACTGAAAGTCCTACAAATTATTACAAATTGGCATGTAAATTTATGAAACTTCACCAATCCACCTTATAATTCTGTGCAATATACCACACAGTTCAGTGTATGCATGCGTCACTTGGACCATGCTTGGGAACTAAAATAAAATGGACTACATTTTCAGGAACCGATAGATAATGAGAAATCATTTTTAAAGTAATGAAAAAGACTCTGAAGGTCTTGCACTGGAAAAAATGTCATATGATCAATAGAAGATTGGTTTAGAACGTCATTATGAGTTCCTAGATTTAAGAAAGGAAAAAAAAAAAAAAAAAAAGCAAAACACCCCGAACAAAAATAAACCTGCAGAACTTACTATTCACAGAGAAATTATATAGAAATTTTCTTTTTCCTTCTCTTCTCCCCTTTGCACAATTGTTAATTTGCTTACTTTTAATAAGATTATCAGCTTCATTTCCTGTAAGGTGTAGATAAATATAATGCAACATATTTTTTTAGCTCATAAAGTAAGCTATATATTAGATTAATCAAATATTGCATGTAGTAATGGACACAATTTTTTTTTCTTGAATATCAATTAGTATTTCTGGGAGAGACAATACTTGGTAATCAGACAGTTCTTAGAAGAAGTTAATCTATATTGACCAAGTCAAATTACATATTAGTTTCTTAGCTTTCATGAGTTTATACTGGAATCTGATACTTTTCCAGATGTAGGACTTCAATATAAAATTAAGCCCCCTTAGAAGAACACTTGAAACACATATCAACATTTACTTTCAAAAAATAGCTCTTTATCCCACTAATACTTCTAAATGCACATGTCCTTACTGCTAACATGACCCATCTTTGCATTCCTCCCTCTTCTGTTACATAGACCGAAGAATATAGATGACTGTCAGTGCTTGTCACTAGAATAATAACCATAGAATTTTAATGGCTACCTCTGATTAATATTTCATTTCTTTATATCAGTACCTTAAATTTCAAATGGCTTTTTCTCAGAGCAGTGAGATATTTTTTTAAAATAACATTAGAAGAGCAGCTAATTAAATTTTGCTGAGTTTGGTCCCGGTGCTAGTTTCAATACTATATGATAGTAATTATGCATTACACAGAAATAAAACTAAATGGCATAAAAAAAAATTAGATTTCAGAACAATGCTAAAAAGTATTTGCAGTTATGCAGCAAACACTAATTATGTTATTCCAAAATCAACAGCTTCTTTCAAGGCAAATGTTAAATCACTTGCTTTCCCTATTTCTACTGAGTGTGTGCTGAACAGTTAGTGCTCTCACCAGCCATAGGACAATATTACCAGTACAGAGAGCAGAGAAAACCCTATTTGGGTGTTGGAGGAAATACTAACAGGAATACAGAAGAAAAATTGGAAGAGAAAGAGGAATGGCCACTAGCCTACTTCAGTCTCAACTTGTGTCGTTGATGAGCTCTCAGACCTGATCACCTCCACCTTGATGAGGAACCAGCAAGGACTGCAGCCTTCAGCACTAATGTTACAACATCAGGTCTATGGCATTGTGTACTAACAGCTAACCTAAAAAAAGATTTCTGAAGAGCTCTGTATATAGTGCAATATGATTATCACAGTGTATAAATTGATCCTTAGTAGAACATGTGTTGTTAATGAATGAATGCAGTAAAGTTTGGCTTCAAAATTTAAAATTATTTTAATTTTTCAATTTTATAAACACTCCCATCCCCACAAACTTTGATTCCTTGACAAAAATAGAGATATATTCATTTCCAACAGTTCCCATAGTGACATATATTTTGAACTAAAAAGAGACTAACTACACCGACAAAATAACAATGTTTTATGGTTCCAAAGGTATCACATAAGTCTCAAAGGAAACCAAGAGTCAAGTAACATGTAGTGTAGAGGCTTTTGAGGAGGCTAGCCAAAATCAATCTAAACACAAGCCATAATATGCCATTTAGTTTGAAGCTAAGAAGTGGGCTGGAGCAGATCAAATTCTCTGTGTGAATGTAATCACATTTCCAAAACACTAAATATGCAGCAGACCAAAGCAGCTGCTAACTCAGGAAGATTTTGGTAGAGCAGATGTTACAGTTTGGAAAGAACAGGTCATTAAATCCAAACGTGCTGAAGTATGGTTTTGATTGTAGCTATAAATCCTGGAAATAAAAACCCCTCAGGCAGTCAATAGGGAAGCACTTGTGACACAGAGTGGGTGGGGCCAGGATGAAGATAAGAACTGTATTTTTTTAAAACACTTGATGGAAAAGGTAAACCTAGAAATAATTTACAAAGAAATTGCTTGTGTTTGCTTATACTGTAATCAGGAAAACATTATTTTTGCCAATATCACATTTAACATTATTAAACAAGCAAATACTTGACTCATATAATGGTTTTCTTCTAACAAAAGTACCCCAGCAAGGCCCCAGATATTTGAGAAGTACTGCAGGTTGAAGCCAACTATGCACATTAGTTAAATGTTACCACAAATGTGTACTGAGGTTTGATATATATTACAGTTTTTGGATAGATGACTACAGAGAGATGATTAAAAGGAAATTTTATTGGTACTATTCTTCATACAGTAAATCCAATTGTATAGAATAGCATAAGAATTGCATAACATAACAGACTTAAGTATATGGTTACACAGGACGTAAAACCACAAAAAGAATCACCTTAGGGCAAAACAAATGCTTCATGAAGACCAGCATGCTGTTACTAACAGTGATCTACAAATTCTTGCAACAAAAATGTAAGCAAAAAGACAAGCAAGATTTGGTTTGAAATATCCTTCAAGCTTCTAGTTATTAAAATTTGCTGGACTATTGTGTTTAATAGCCCACAGGTATCCATTCTGAATCTGCATACTTTATTTTTGAACCCACTCATACTTTTAGTTACTTGCCAATACATTTAATAAATTAATCACATTATATATAAAAAGGTTGGTTTAAAACCTGCTACATTATTATTTATTAGGAATGTTTTTATGTTTGGTTTTTTTTGACAACATGAGAAATAGAGAATAATTATTCCTTATTTGCCTTTTCTACCCATCCATGAGTTCAGACCACTAGCATATTTTCCGCTAGCTATTGATATCCAAGCTGATGGATCCTAGTCTATTTGATTTTCTTCTTGTGTACCTCTGATCATCCTTGGTTTTCTTTGTATCTACTTTATATTTGGTTTGCTGTGGTAAGAACTTCAAGCAATTTCCAAGGACTATATGCCTCATAGATCTCTATGGTAACAACATTATATTTTACATTTCATTCCCTTTTCTAAGACACCCTTACATTATTTACCAGGTAGACTAATAATGACCATTTAACAGATGCTTTTTGGATAATTATCCATAAAGACCTAAGTATTTTTTCACAGTCTGCTAAAAACAACTATACAGGCAATAACATAGAGTATTTTTCTCTTCTCTAGGCACCTCTCATGAGAATTCAGTGAAGCATGGAAATATGAGTGCAGTTCTAGTGGTCAAGAGCATCTTTGAGCGTAGCAGGTTGTCCCAATCCAATGTTGGGGGAGGTTTCGATACAATCCCAAGAGTGAGATTAAGACATAAACGAGGTCAAATGCCATACACTCAAACCAGTTTTTTTATTATTAAAAAGTGAAGAGGGGTAGTGCTAGCACAGAATTGAAGGAAAAGACAGAAATCAAGAAGCATGGGGGGTAGAGTCACAAGAATAGTCACCACCATGGATACAGCAGTGTCCTCTTGGTCCTCAGTCTTCACTTCTTCGAAGGTGGGTGCACATGGATCCGGCTTCGATGGTGGGTGCACACTGAGCAAAGTTTTCTGTTGCTTTTTTAAGTTAGTTGCACCCGCTGCTTAGCGTATCTGCCCACATTTAGGGTTTTTTCCTCTGGTCCCACAGGTTTTTGTTTCATCCAGATTCTGGGGCAGAAATGCTTGCCTCTTATCAGTTCATTATCAATGCATGCATGGGCTCTGTTGTACACAATAGAGCCACAAATGGCTACAGGATGGAGCCAGTGATAAATACTTGGTTTCGCTCAATACATATGGGCAGCCCTTTGAGGCTTATCTAAGGAGTCTGACAATACACCTGCAAGGGAGTGGGGGCTGCATCCTTTGATACACTCCTGCTCCCTTGAGTGACATTCCTTAGACTAATCTAAAGGCAGCAGCAACTTTTCCTTGAGGTTTGCACAGCCACAAGCAAGCTTTGAGACAGTCATTTGACATTTCAGTCTCTCACACAGGTTTTTTTACTGGCAACATACTATTTTAAATTCTGGAAGTGGTAATAATTTTTGATTTTTCTCTGAAGACAGTTAACCAAACTATATGGTAAGTAGAGATTTCATTAATGAGCAAGGAACTCTCCCTCCTAAACAAGAAGGTAAGTGTTAGCTAATTTGGAAGTACTTCTTAAAAATTGTCTCACCCAGTTTAGTAACTAAGAGATATTTTAATTCTACAAAAATAATGTTTTAGAGTTTCAGCTGTTTTCATATCAAAGAAACAATAATACTTTAAGAAGGCTGAAGTTAAAACAACTGAGAAAAATAATTCATACCAGTTAATTTTTTCAATGTATTATATGGAAATTAACCTTCAGCTATTTAGAAACTTTAAACAATAGTACTTACAGTAATTTGGAAGGACCGTAAGCCACTACCTGTTTTCTTATCTGTATGAGTAAACAGAAGTCCAGCAAAGAATAGGTATAACAAATAAGAAAGTTAAGGACAGATGATGAAACAGCTCACAGTCATCTCTATTCCCTCAAAGGAATTAAAAGCAAATAATAACTGCACATATATTACAGTGGAAGTGGTACTTATCTCCAAATCTATTTAAATAAAAAATATCAGAACTCAGAATCAAACCTTCTTGGTAATTCAAGAATGAACAACAGAAGAAGATGAATTTATCTTTTTTTTTTTTTTTTTTTTTTCCCTTAAATCAAGGCTGAACAGAACTTACAGCAAAGAGCTATATTAAGAATGAAGGAGAAGGAAAGGTGTAGAAAACTGAATAGTTCTGAGCTTTGATCTTGAACAAATAAAGATTTTATGGGCTTGGAATTGTTTTTTCTAATCTATATTGTGCAGTTTTGAAGACCATCTGCTTTCTTAATGAGCATTTCTTTGATATTGTTTTACAATACAGCTTCACTGGACTTTCATTCCTTCGAGATGTAGAAGTTCAGATTCAAATTTTAAACACCAGTTATTTTGAAAAGAAGCTTACTTTCAGCATTGACAGCTATACATTCTGTAAGTTCTGATTGTATACTATGCCATCATCACTCTCCATACAAAGGTGTCTGATTATATTAATAAGAAGCATTTTCCATACAACTGCACAATAATTTGGATAATCTATTCACAGTTAAGAATGATGGAGAGGATGGAAAAGCTATTATCTGCTGTATGGGCCACAAAGTCTTCAATTTGTTTGCATGGATTTATACTTATTTCTTCTCCTCATTTGTCTTTTACAGTAAAGATAGTCTAAAATTCCATAAAAATTGTGAAATCAGTTTTTCATTTTTGCAGGTGCTCTAATTTAAAAATATGCTAGCTGTGAACTTCTAAATAACAGGATAAGAAAACTTTAAAATTAATTATATAATTAGTTGATACAGAAGATTAAGGTCATATTTTTGATGTTTCAGACCAGACAACAGAAAATAAGTTAGCCACATGTTACTTAAGTCACAAAGAGACAAATCCCATTCATCTAAGTTTAATGTTTTAGGAAATTTTCCCAACAGCACAGAAAAAATATCTTCTGTATTCTTTTACAACACTATTTCCATAATACACTCTGATGCGCTATGGGGATATTCTAAATTAAAGGATATGCTCTACATGCATATTGAGGTGGTGATGTTTGTTTGGTTTTTTTTGTTTGTTTGTTTTGTTTTTTTAATCTTGTTTTTAATAGAAGACAACACTCATTTTTAAAATGGTACCCTTTCCTAATACAATGTACCAAAAGCTGTAGCAATGAGGGTGGTGGGAAGTCTGAGAAAACAGCAAATATATTCATTGTCTCATTCACGCAACTACCTGCAGATTTCCTTTTATTTAATTTCCCCTCTCCATTTTAATGAAAGCAAGTAAAAGAATGACATTTGAATTCTTTGGAGATTAAAGGAAGCTTTCAATGAATATATGTATTTCATTTATACAAGAAGAAAGAGTGAGAGTGCAAAGGATAACTACCTTCTGAAATCTGATGCAAATAACAACTGAATGATGGCAAAACCACCTTTGTTGGGGTTATTCTTTCTTCCTTTGTTTGAGACCAAGGGGGAAAAAAAAATAATCACTTGAACATAAATATGGCAGGTGCACCTGCCTGATGAAAATAGGGCTTCTTGGCTGCTGAAGAGTAGAGGCTACTGATTCCTTCTTCCACGTCCTTGTTCTCAGGACTTTATAGTACTCGGGGCCCTTGGTCAATGGGAGGTAATACTGACCACAGCTCAGATTCAGCTTGGGTATAAATGAAGTCCGTTGGAGATCCTCCTTGAAGCAGTGTGCTGTGACCAAGAACTTCCCTCTTGGGTTGGGATGCCACCCAAGGAAACTCCTTGAAGTTACTTGGGTCAGGACACTGCCCTAAGAAGTTCCTTGAGGTTGACAACTCTCAGTTTTTTAGCTGAGTGACAGAGGGCTTTGGGTTGTTGTTAGATCCTGGCAAGTTTGTGGTGATAGTTTTGTTTTCATCTAATGGACATTCAAATCTCTGTTGTATGTTTGCAGAATGCTAGTTGGTTGAGTTGGAAAGAATTTTTATTATTATTATTATTTTTGGTTGTTGTTTGCTTACTTGAGAGCTTCTGTAACAATGAATTACTCTAACAATACATGAAATGGTTCACTAGAGAGGTAAATCACGTGTTTAAAGTTAAGGTATATAATCTGTATGTTTATTGATTTGAGATCCAAAACACTTTAACCATGTATTCAGTAAAGCTGGTTTGACAAACATCAGGGTTTTTTTAAAACAAAACAAACCAAAAGAAACCAAACCACAAAAAAAAACCAGCAAAACAGATAGATATTTGGGCCACACTAAAATTATAATTTTTGGTTCAACTCTTTGGCATGGAAAAAAGTTTGATAAAATCAGCTTGTTATTTTGACAGTTCTCAGAAAAGCTTAAAAAAATTTAAAATTTAAAAAGCGCCCTTCTTAAAATAAGATCATTTGCAATTCATATAGTGTAGCATTTTGGGGTACTGGATTAGAGTTATTCTACATTTGCTATGTGAACATCAATAAACATTCCTACAATAAAATGCTTTGTTCAGAAATTTATGTGACATTTGTTTCTTTTACAAGACCAGAATCTGTGGAATTAAATTATTTCATTTAATTTGCTGAACATTTCTAGATTCTATCTAAATTTCTTTTAAAAATTAATAGATTTTCCAGAATTTTCCAGAATGACACATAAGCAGATTCCAGTCCATCCCATGTTAGCAGTGATAAAGATTTTGAACATTAAGATCTCACTACAAATACATACTGCAGTCATCCTTAATCAACATATCACATTTTTTACTAGCAAAGAGCAATGTACTATTAAAACGTATACTCAGAAAAACTGTGTGACAGCCATTAGGCTGAAAAGAACAATAGCAGAATAGATTTTTTGATTCTCTGGGAAATTGGATATAAACTTTTAAAATTCTGAAAGCACTGGATGTTTTCTTTTTGAAAACATAGAAATTATGTAAAAATATTGCTTTTATTAATACAAATTTATTAGCACATTTATAAATAAACTTTCAAGGCATGATAATGAACTCCTGCCTGTATTTATAGTAAAGACTTGGTCTTTTTAATTCTACTAGAGATGACGCAGAGAAAGACACCCAAGCATGTGGTCTGGAAAGGAGTCTTGGCATGCTCCAGCAGACCCTTTGATCTTGATGTAGCTACTAATGAAACAAACAGTGCCAGTACCCTGGCACTTGGACTAAATTATCTATCCTGATTATTTGCTGGAACAGTTCCTGATGCACTTTCATCCCAAACTGACTCTCATTTTCCCAAGCAGGTCCTGGATATATTTAAGGAACAGGAACAAGTCAGTAACCATTTCCAAAACACAATTTGTAGTCATTGCATTATTTGGGAGGGCAAGAGTATTTAACAGTATTGTGTGCCGATTCATATTGTTTAGTGCCAGTACCAGATAATAGTTTGAGATTTGTGTAATTTACTAGTATATAGAAAGCCAGAAAGAAAAAAGATATCCAACAGATTGTCATTTAATTTAGAAACAGCTACTGATTTTAATAATGTTATTCATTTACCTTTTGAATCACAATTTACTTATTTCTGCAATGGTTTTCTGCATTTAGTAACAAAAACTGTTAATTTTTCTGCACAGTGTTGAATGTTTGGACCATCTGTTTTTTACTTATGAAAGGTTTTCTGTATCTGGTCACTTTCATTAGTGCTTCTGTTTCTGTTTATAAATCTCATCTCAAGTTGGACAACTATTTATTTTTTATCTATAATTATGCTAGCATTATAATTAAGATTAGCTAAAATTCACTTAATCACTTCAGAGATGTCAAGATCCTTGAAAGCCAAATTATTTTAATTTATTATATGTCTGTCACTGGGGCAAAAGAGCACTGCCGAGTTCTGTTTATGAAGTGGACCAAACAAGGGATAGGCTGGGCAAGGAAAGGCATTTTACTCGCACAGACACTCATACACAAACACACATGCACAGGTAACTGTTACAGGTAACAGTTATAGTAACAGTAAACAGCCTGAAAATAGGATGATGAGAATGAAAGTCAGTGTAGAATATCTGGCTAAAATGGAGTTACATTCTGAAACACTGTTAACAAACCTTTAAAAAATGTCACTCCAAAAACAGCCAGTCTCTAAACTTGATTGGTTTTCTTTCTATCCCCTAAGCATGAAAGCTTGCTTGGAATTTATTTTAAAGGTATGAATCAGAATGTTGCTCAAAAGAGAAAAACACCCCTTTCCAGAGGAACTTTAATTCATAGAGTTTTGGTAGATTTTTTTTTTTTTTTGTATCAGTTATATTTGATGCAATTAACAGATGCCTACATTAAGCAAAGTAAAGATTATATCTGGAAAAACCTGTGAGGCAAGAAAAAAACCAGTATTGCTGGCATCTATTTAGATGTAAAACAAATATAATGAACTTTTGAATTAAGGGACAGAGAAAGGAAGAAAGCCACAATAGATATGCACCGTTGTCCCTTGCATGCTAACACTTTTACACTCAAAATCTTGTTATGGAAAAGAAGTGCAACACATCTCATATATGAATTCAAGATTTTTTTGTTAAACAAAGTGTAACCAATACATAATAAAGTCAGTAATAGTGGTCCAGTTACTGTGATACTTGGAAGGGTATGTGGAGAAAGAGTATGTTCCTTTAAGGATATGTGGTCAAGGGTGGTGTAAATGCAAAAAGGGGATAATGAGAAAAGGAGGAGGCCATAAACAAGCACATACAGGAACACAAACCTGAATGATCAAAAATAAGGGAGGCAGTAATGGTCACTGAGAAGAACCAAACCTGCTCAGTAACACTAATTGAATTATATGTGGAATAGGGGAATGATTATTTCAATAAGATCAACTGATGAAGGACCTTGTCAAATGGAATACTATGGAAAAGGGGTAAGCCATAAACAAACCATACAGACACAAAATTAACAGACAAATGTGATGGAGTTAAACACAAGAAACTAACCTCATCAGTCACACTAATTGATGGACTATCAAGAAACTAAAGGCCAGCCAGGATTTTGTAATTAGTAAGAGTCCAATGTATTGCTAACTGATGAGACAATGTGCAGGGGAAGGGGATCTTTGGAGAATGAAGTGGGAGAAAGACATAAAAGCTTATAGAAGAGGCCAGTGTCATGTAAAACATGAATGGTCAGTACACCTGTCTGGCTGAGTCCTCTGTCTGATTACCGGTCTGTACTGTCTTCTTCTATCTTTTCTTAACTCTCTCTGTGTAATCTCACTCTCTATCCCATGTGTGTCTGTGCTGTGAGGAATCAGTGCCAGCTTCTGTCATGACCAGTTAGTGGATTTAGTGCCAACTACTGGAGTTGGACCAGGAATATAGGTGTCCCCAGCCTGTGGTGCTAGCAACTGGAGTGAGCGGGGGTCTCAGCTGGCAGTAGACAAGGGCACCCAGTGTTTAGGGGAAGGTGATTGGGGAGGAACAAAGTGGGGAACAGGCAAAAGGCGTATAAATGGACATGTGTAAAATGGGATTGGTCAGTACACTTGTCTGGCTGAGATCCAGGAAGGGGTCTCAGGCAGACAGAAGGTCTGTGCCGGTGCTCAGGGGATCTGCGAATATATGTGTGCTTGTGAACCTGTGGAATGTGGTGTGTGTTGCACTAGTGGCTTTCTGCATCCGCCAGTCCAAGAGGAAGAGGAGCCTTGGCTGTCTAGGCTTGTGTCTGGTGTGAAGAAAGGCTGAGACAGTTGAGGTTGTTCAGCCTGGAGAAGAGAAAGCTCTGGGAAGACCTTGTTGCAGCCTTTCAATACTTAAAGGTAGTTTATACGAAAGGTGGAGAAAGATGTTTCACCAAGGCCCGTAGTGACAATACAAGGGGCAATAGTTTTAAACTGAAAGAAAGTAGGTTCAGACTGGACATAAAGAATAAATTTTTTTAAGGTGAGAGTAGTAGAACACTGGAACAGGTTTCCCAGAGAAGTTGTGGATGCCCCATCATTGGAAGTGTTAAAGGCCAGGTTGGATGGGACTTTGAGCAGCCTGGTCTAGTGAAAGATATCCCTGCCCATGGCAGGGGAGTTAGAAATTGATGACCTTAAAAGTTCTTTCCAATGCAAACCATTCCATAATTCTATGTTTCTGTGATGCTATGATTCTATGATTAACAGATAATAATTTAACTAATAGAAAATACTAGCATCATTGCCGATATATTAACAAACAGCATGGCAGAAAATAGATCAAAGAACCCTTGACATTCACTCAGTTCTTCTTTCTGATATATCAACTGTAGGATCTAAAATACCATACTGATATCAAGATTGTTTCTTTTAAAAAGCAAAAAATCAACAAAGATGTTGCAGCTTATCTAAACAATTCATATTAGTGCTTGACTGTTCTTACCATTAGAAAGTTGTATTTAGCATCTAAGTGAAATCCTCCATAGGGCTGTATGTCATTATACTCTGTTATCACATAGAGGATACCTTCATCTTTGCTTTTTAAGTTTGAAAATTATTATAAGAAAAAAAATTTAAAAAGAAGACAGTACGAGAATAAATGTGACAGTTATCTTTTTTTTTTTTTTTTCTCAGCCAAATTATACAGACTGCTTATCATTTTTTATTTGTTCCTCTGGACTCTATCCTGTTGAGTCACTTCATACTAGAAGTATGTCAGACAAGGCAGCACACATATTTCTAATCACAGTCTTACTAGTGGTGAATAAAAGATTTATCTGTAGCTGGAAACATTTTTAACTGAAAGTGAATGATGTCACCATTCATACTGCTATACCTGTGTTCATTCGAGCCTACCAGTATTCCCATCAAATAGTCCACTAATGGTTTTTGAAAGCTCATATTGCAAACAGTTAAGCAACTACGTACTTCTATTTACTTTAAGAAAGGAACCCTCTCTCTTTCTTCATATCAAAAAATGGACTTGATGTTTTCCACTTCTCATTCACAATTTTGGCCTTTGCAGTGAAACTACATTTTTAATAATTGTTTTGCATGCATGGCTAAGGTTTCTTCTACCACTGGAAAATCTGTGGCACCTGAGTTCATGTAGGTCCCTTCAAAACAGTTGCTGTTTCAATTCACAATGAAGGTGACTTGGTAAGTATGTTAATATATAAATGTAGATTCAGTAAGCCAAGCCATGAGTCCCACATATAGTAACTGATATGATTATGATTAAAGTTGAAACAGAAATATTTATTTGTAGTTTACATAAATTAATGCATCTCCTGATGAAATAAATTGATAATCATGATGATTTGGGGCCTTCAGAAAGCAATGATTTCTTCTATTTTTCTAATTTTGTCAAAGGTATCTTCATAAATAATAAGTCTTGGAATCCTTGCATATAAGATCTCATTAATCAAGGTAATCTTATCCAAACAATTAAAAGAAGAAGTGACTTTTTGTAAAATCCTGTGATGTACAGCTGTTGACTGGAAAAGAAAACAACTTCCAAAAATCCTAACAAATTCAACCATTTAAAAAAATCTGTAAAAGTTGTAAGATAGAAATTGTAGGTACAAAACTTCCTACTTTTTATCTGTATTTCAGAACCTTTACTATCTATGATGTCATAATGATTTCTTTTATAATGACTTCTGGCTCTGTATTGGTTTGCAGATCGATATTGTCAGAATCTAAACATATGAGTAATTTCCTAACGAGAATTGTCTCATTAAATGGAATAAATCTGCCACAGATATAATTACTACTTAAAGTAGAGAACAAAGAGATAAAAGTGAATTCAGACCCGTGTCTGCCTCCTCTAATAGCATATATGTTAAGTACGTAGAATGAAATGATCAGGGATTTATTTCAGGATCAAAGTTATCAAAATCAGTATTTCTCAAAACAGAAAAGTACTGAGATAAGTAAAAGTTGACAAAAAGCCCATCCAACCACTATAGCTATTTAGTATACAGCCATAAGAAATAAACATTGGCAAACAGATCTGAAGTACTCCATGCATTTCTAAGTTTTTCAAGATTTCCTACTGCCTTTACAGAGTAAATCCTGTATCATGTGATCTATTTGCACTGGTGAGGCTGTATCTGGAGTGCTAGGCCTACTTCAGGGCTTCCCAGTACAAGAGAGATAAGGCTTTACTGGAGTGAGTCCAGCCCAGGGCCACAGAGATCATTAAAGAACTGGAGCATCTGTCATGAAAGGCTGAGAGAGCTGGGACTCTTCAGCCTGAAGAAGGAAGGATCAGGGGTGATTTAATTAACGTGTATAAACACCTATGGGATGTAATGAAGACAAGGGAGACAGGCTTTTTTTCAGTGGTGCCTACTGACAGGACAAAGGGCAATGTGCAAAAACTGAAACACATGAAATTCCATCTGAACAGAGGGAAACATTTCTTTACTGAGAGGCTGCTCAAGCACTGGAACAAATTGCCCAGAGGTTGTGGAGTTTCCATCTTTGGAGATATGAAAAACCCAGCTGGACATCATCCCAGGCAACATTCTGTAGCTGACCCTACTCAAACAGGGGTTTGGAGTAGATGATCTCAGGAAGTCCATTCCACTCGGAAAGACTCTGTGATTCTATGTGATTATGTGATATCTCTATTGGAACTAAATAACAATGGAGGTTTTGATTAAATAACTAGGGTAAATGAAAGCAGAGGAGATGAGAGACAAGCAATATTAAAATCATACACCTCTCCTTAGTTTATAGGGGGAAAAAACCCACAAAATAACTTTGTCTTATTCTTTGTACTGGACTAATAAATGTTTAGTGCAATGGAAAAAAAAACAAAAATCTAGCTCTCTGACTCTCTGACAATGGTAAATTGGTAACTGCTGTTTTTTTAAAAAAATCCATGTGTTTTAATTTTTATAAGCTATGAGTATTAGAGACACAAAACGGTTCCTGAGAAGTCTACAGTGTAAAAAGTATACAGAAATTGTCTGAACAAAGGCAGCTTATGAATTCCTGACACTGTATAAAAGATGTAGGCAACCTGTATATTCACTTAAGGTGTAATTCCCTCTCTGAAAGACCATCAGAAACCTATATAGAATTTAACTCCCACTTACAGTCTATTTGAAGTGTTTAAATGAGACTTCAATGTCTATGCATCATTCTGATGAGCTTTGCCAGAACATAGGGCCGGATTAACAGGCTGATTCGTATGGATGTACTCTATCCAGCAAAATGATTTAATGGGGCTCAGGATAGATGCAAAGACATCCATTACAGATGTATCAGCCTGAGAGAACGAGGGACATATTCTTCTGAAAAAGTAAAATTCTCACAGATGTCATCACTCTTGAAGTTCTGATGGACTTCTAATGGAAACTATATTTTCCCTAATTCACTAAAAATATAACAATGATAATCGACCACTTATTGATCTCAATAGGTACCATAATCTATATTTATCTAATGTGGCAACTATTTATGATAGCCAAATGATATTTTTTCAGTAAGAAAAATCCTCACATCTCCCAGCTGTGTTATGTGTTAGGTAAAATTTCTTATACTTTGGAACAAACTAATATTAAAATTTCATACCTTAACATCACAGAATAATCAGAGTTGCTCTTCCAAAGAATATCTGGGAAGACAATTAGCAGAAAGCTTCCCCCCCCCTCCCCTCTCCTTTCCCTCTCCTCTCCTCCCCTCCCCTCTCCCTCTGTTTGTTTTGATACAGGTTTTTGTTGTGTTTACTCTTTGTGTAGAATCTGTGAAGAACCACCCTTTGCCCAAATAAAGTTTAGGGACAGTTTGTACTAAATGTAAAAAGGAATGCTAATGCTACTCAGAGAGATACATCTTCCCACCACCACCTCAAATGTCATTAAAATAAAAGGGTTGGGGTTATTTTCTATTTCTGGCAATAGCCTGGGGATGATGCAGCCTGCTCCTTTCTGTGTGCAGTGAAGTGTTTACGAAATGATTGAATCTTCATGAAAAGGAAAAGCAGTCCCATGAGGAAGTAGAAACTTGTATACATGATATTGATTTAGGGACATGATACGGGATTAGGGACATGTTTTAGTTGTGGACTTGGCAGTGTTATGTTAACAGTTGAGCTCGATGATCTGTTATGTTCTAAACTCAGCTGGCAACTAAGCACCACACAGCTGCTTGCTCAATCCTCTCTGATGGGATAGGGGAGAGAATCAGAAGAGTAAAAGAAATTAAACTCATGGGCTGAGATATAGACAGTTTAATAGGTAAAGCAAAAGCCGCACACACAATGAAAACAAACCAAGGAATTCATTCACCACTTCCGATCAGCAAGCAGGTGTTCAGCCATCTCCAGAAAAGCAGGGCTCTATCATGTGTAATGGTTACTGGGGAAGACCAACAAATTTCCCTCTTTCCTTCTTCTTCCCCCTTTTTTATATTCTGAGCATGATGCCATATGGTGTGGAATATCCTTTTGATCAGTTTCAGTCAGTTGTCCACAGTGTGTCCCCTCCCAGCTTCTCATGCACCCCCAGCCTACTTGCTGGTGGCGTGGGGTGAGAAGCAGAAAAGCCTTGACTCTGTGGAAGTACTGCTCAGCAGTAACTAAAACATGTGTGTGTTAACAACACTGTTTTCAGCACAAATCCAAAACATAGCCCTATACTAGTTGATATGAATTAAATTAACTCTACCCCAGCCAAAACCAGCACATGATCTTAAAAGTCTTTTCCAACCTAAACGATTGTATGGTTGTAATGTCATCTGACTTCAGAGGTCTGTGTATCTCTCTGTTGCCCATGTACTGTTTAACGGACTTCAGGTTGTGACTGGGAGAGAAGTTATTCTTCTCTTCATCACTGACATATTACAGGGTGAAATTCTAAAACCAAAGTCTTTCAAATTGGATAGTTGGAGCTATATTATTAGATCAAAGTACAAATATCTCAAAGTTTTGATATCCACATAGCAGAAGCACCCAAAGTAATGACCTTCAATTTAAATGTCACTCAAAAATAGAAGAAATCGCCTGACTTTTTCTGTAAAGCATGCATATAAAGCACAATCAAACACTTATATGTGTCCAGAAATGGGCTATATAATTGCAAAATATTATATTTTTACTCTTTATGACATTTATTTAATAACTCAATCTAATGCATCTTCCTTTTTTTAAAAAAAAAAAATAAACAACATGCAAATGTAGCATATATTTTCTTCATCTGTCTCTAAGATAAAACCCTTGAGGATCAATATGCAATAAAGAATCAGTATACAGTATTTTTACTTCCATTTAAAGTGCAGATGTCCCTTAAAAGAACAGAAGTTCAGCACTGTATGTTATATTTACCAGTACAGTTTCTGTTGGACAGCTTGCTTTCCTCATTTCCCTCTGCAGAACTGTTTTGTGCAAACTTGTCCCAGTTTCCAAGGCAGTACTTCAAAGTACACAATATTTATTTGTTTTTTAAATTAATTTTTGTTGCATTTAGTGAATTCTTTTGCATAAAAGAAAACATCAGTTGATTTTATTAAAGCATTTATAAAGCACCAAGAAATTTTCTAGTCTTCATTTCTTTCAGAAAAAACAAAACCAAACCACACCTATTCACTTGTCTATTCAGTTTGTCAACACTGGCTCAGTAAAATACTTCTTCAGACACCAGTAACTGCACTGTGTAGGTGTCATGGTTTAATCCCAAATGGCAAATAAGCACCACGCAGCCATTTGTTCACTCCTCCCTCCTCCCCAGTGGAATGAGGAGGAGAATCGGAAAAGAAAAAAAACACTTGTGGGTTGAGATAAAAAGTTTAATAATTGTAATAATACTAATAATACTAATACTAATAATACTAATGAGGAAGATAATAGAGAGAGAAATAAAACCCAGGAAAGACCAGCGATGCACAATGCAATTGTTCACCACCCACTGATTGATGCCCAAGCAGTGACTGGCACCTCCCAGCCCACTCCCTACGGTTTATATAGTAAGCATGGTGTCCCATGATATGGAATATTCCTTTTGCTAGTTCAGGTCAGCTGTTCGGGCTATGGTCCCTTCCAGCTTCTTGTGCAACTCTTCACTTGCACAGCATGGAAAACTGAAAAATTCTTGATTTAGAATAAGCACTCCTTAGTAACAACTAAAACATCAGTGTGCTATCAACATTATTCTTATACTAAATTCAAAATGCAGCACTATACCAGCTAGTAAAAAGAAAATTAACTCTGTCCCAGATGAAACCAAGACAGTAGGAGGTCTATTTAGTTTCCTGAGCACAGGCATCTAATCTAAGTGAGATGTTACAGCTGGCTTCAGGTCAGCTCCACAAGGTCAGGGTCATTTATGCCTGGTAGCACAACTACTAGACCTAGACAAATGTCTCAGATATGCTCAGGTATCTCAAATGACAGTATATGCATCTGTTCAGAATTCATCAGGCAATTGATATGAATCCTATGCCCACATATATGTGCAAATGTACCTGTATATATTTTGGAGCTGAACCTCTATACTCTAGACCCCTAAAATTAGACGTATGACTCTAGAACTGGAACTCAGAAAAAATTTTCTTGCAAACCTAAAATTCCTAAACTCTGAGTTTATCTATGACATATGCGTCAATCATATGTAAAACCATTTTAAATGAGAGCAGGTCAGAATTGAAGTATATACGGTTCAGAATTGTTAGGAAGAAGTGTGAAAATGACATCTGGGAAAAAGTTAATGTGTTTTGTAACTCTAATGTTCTCTGGTTCTAAAGGAGTCTGAAAATGTGATTTTATTCTTTAGTGGGAATAAATCAAATCCTAATTTGGCCCGTGTCCATTAAATTCTGCAGTTTGCTAGAACTATGTTTGCTTGACGTCAGAGTTAGTCACTCTAAGCTCCTTTCTTAGTCACTGGAGGGAAATAGGTATTTTTTCAAATATAAATATCTAAAATAGGTCAGCTGAATCAGACCCTCTAAGTGCCTGTTCTGTCCACTTATTATACAAGAGTTTAGCATGACTAATTCAGATACAGATTCTGTACTGTGGACATCTACTAGGTGAGATTAATCCACTCGGTCAATTTATGTTTGTTTGATGAAATAAATCCTTCATTAAGCATCTGAGTTAATATTTTATTTTTAATACCTCAAATGAAATAGAAACCAGATGATGTCATTATTTACCTTCTTGAGAATTTTAGGTTCAAAATGGCAATAAGTGAAAAGGGGTTTTTTTATAAAATTGAAGAGAAATATTATGATGTATGAGTGAAATTCTGACTCTCAATGTCAGAATAGTGTTAAACAGTGTTAATTTGGGGGGGAATAAGCAAAGTTTGCTTTCAGCAGTCCAGCAATATATAGGAATATATTTAATTTGTGTTGATGTGATTCTGAAGATCTATGAAAAATTATTTGTTCTCAGTGAAGCTGATGTGAATTGAGTTACTTCATATGTAACGCAATAAGCAGCTCTGGTGCCAGCATGATGCACAGCTGAGCACTCTAGCATGGTGCACAGCAGGGTTTCCTGAACTGGGGATACCACAGGGGGAGCCGAGAGAGCTGCCAGGAGCTGGCAGCTCATGCCACAGTGGCTGACAAGATCTGAGTGGGGCCAGGAGCAACGGCAGCCAACCCGTCCATCCACATATAAAAGAAACCCCTGGGGAGCATTAGCAACCAGAAGCACCATGAACAGCGTGGGCAAACCAGGCAGGACACATCATCAAAGGCCTGGCATGGCATTTTGCACAGAAGGGCATGCAGGAAGTGTGGTGAAGCTCACCAGGGAGCTGTTATCCACCCATCAGAGGCTACCTCCACTCTAAACTCTGCACCCACCGAGACTGACACAGCTTCCCAGACAGAGCACCAGTGGGAACACACTGCCACCCAGGTGTCAGGCTGCAGGGTGGGCCCTGCTTTTACCCCAGTACTGGATGGCAGCATTGAGTACACCTGTGGGAGGTGCATCCAAGGAGACAAACTTCTCTATTTAGTGACAGTGCTCCAGAAGGAGGTGAGAAGTCTGAGGAGTATCAGGAAGTGCAAGAGAGAGAGACACTACTGGAATTGCACCCTACATTCCCTGGGACAGGCATGATGGGCAGACAGGACACATGACAAACAAGATACCCTCTCTTCTCCCCACCTTCCTGAACACAGTGACTCAAGGGATAAGGATGAATAGTGAAAAGTTCCTGCTTGGTGCAGCAGGCACATCTCCCCCGTGACTACCCCACCTTCCTAGGTGCTCTTGCATAATAGGTGTGAAGCTCTGCAAATGGGATTGAACAACAGCAAAGATGATGGTTCATCTAGGCTGGAGGTGTAACCAAGGTTAAGTAGGTCTTTGCCTCATTAATTTTTCAGATAGTCAGCAATGAAGTCAAAACAAGAAGTCCAAGGACAATCAAGAGAGACTTCGGGCCTTGGGATGACTGGTTAAAGGATCAGGAGCATAAGCAGTGTTCTCTATCCTTCCAGTTGCAGGGAACGATAAGGGAAGAAACAGGAAGAACCATCAGATCAATACCTGGCTCCAAGCCTGGTGTCACTGGAAAAATTTTTGGGTTTTTGATCATGGGTCAGTTTACATGACATCAGACCTGCTGGTGACAGGTAAGGTACACCTGTCTCAAAGGTGGAAAAGGATATTTGTGCAGAAGTTAGCAGGGCTCATTGAAAGAGGTTTAAACTAGATTAAAAGGGGGGAAGGGATAAAGCCAGGTTCAATAGAAATAAGCCTGGGCACGGCATGCCAATATTTGAGGGACAGCGTTGTTGTGAGGCCCTTATATGTGCAAGGGGAGATAGGGAATGGAAATCTATTCAGCAGCAAAGATACAGGGGTTATTGATGTGGTAAAACCCATGAAAGTGCCTGAGAAGGGTCACATAGGAATTAGGGCTTCTCCCCCAGAAATATGGTGGGACCAATAGTCCAACTGAAGTGCATCTACACCAGTGCACACAGCATGGGCAACAAACAGGAGAAGCTGGAAGCCATTGGGCAGTTGGAAAACTATGATGTAGTTGCCATCAAAGAAACATGGTGGGATGACTCACAACTGGAGTGCTGCAATGGATGGCTATAAATTCTTAGAAAGGATAACTAAAGGAGTGGCAGTGGGGTAGCCCTGTATGTTAGGCAGGGTTTAGGCTGTCTGGAGCTTGATAATGGTGATGAAAGGGTTGAATCTTTATGGGTAGGAATCAGGGGGAAAGCCAACAGGGCAGATATCATGGTGGGAGTCTGTTATAGACCATCCAATCAGGATGAAGAGATAGATTAAATATTCCATAAGCAGCTGGGAGAAGTCTCACAATCACTAGCCCTTGTTCTTATGGGGCAATTCGACTTACCAAATAGCTGCTGGGAATACAATACAGTGGAAAGGAAACAGTCTAGGAGGTTCCTAGAATGTGTGGAAGATAACTTCCTGACTCAGCTGGTGTGAGTCAACTAGTGAAGGTGATCCACTGAACCTGTTGTTTGCAAAAGAGAAGTACTTGTGGATAATGTGATGGTTGGAGGCTATCTTGGGCACAGTGATCATGAAATGTTTATCAATTATCAGAGAAATAGGGAGAGGTGTTAGTAGAACTACCACCTTGGACTTCTGGAGGGCAGACTTCAGTCTCTTTAGGGGCCCTGACAGAGTCCCTTGGGAGGCAGTCCTGAAGGGCAAAGTAGTACAGGAAGGCTGGCCATGCTTCAGGAAGGAAATCTTAAAGGCATAGGAGCAGGCCATCCCCATGTGCCAAAAGACAAGCTGGTGGGAAAGGCTGGCCTGGCTGAACAGAGACCTTTGGCTGGAACACTGGGCAAAGAAGAGTTTATGACTTTATGGAAGAAGGGACAGGCAACTCAGGAGGACTACAAAGATGTTGAAAGTTTATGCAGGGAGAAAATTAGAAGGGTCAAAGCCCAACTATAACTTAATCTGGCTACTAACCTAAAACACAGTAAAAAATGTTTCTATAAATTAGAGACAAGAGGAAGGTTACGGAGAATCTCTATCCTTTATTGGATGAAGTGGGAAACAGTGACAAAAGCTGAGGTAAAGACTGAGGCATTTAATGACGCATTTTCCTCAGTATTTAATAGTGAGATCAATAGGTACCCAGCCCCCTGAGCTGGAAGATAAGGATGGAGAGCAGAATGAAGCCCCCAAAGTCCAAGGGGAAATGATTAGCAACCTGTTACACCACTTAAACACACAGAAACCTATGGGGCCATATAAGATCCACCCAAGGGTTCTGAAAGAGATGGTGCAAGGCTCACCAAGCCACTTTTAATCACTTATCAGCAGTCCTAGTTAACCAGGGAAGTCCAAGTTGAATGGAGGTTAGCAAACGTGATGACCATCTACAAAAAGGGCCAGAAGGAGGTTCTGGGGAACTACAAGCCTATAAGTGTGACCTCTGTGCCAGGGAAGGTTATAGAGTAGATCATCCTGGGTGCCATCACATGGCATGTATAGGACAAGCAGGTCATCAGGCCCAGACAGCATGGGTTTGTGAAAGGCAGGTCCTGCTTAACTAACTGTCCTATGACAAGGTGACCCACTTAGGGGTTGAGAGAAAGGCTGTGGATTTTGTTTACCTGGACTTTAGTAAAGCCTTTAACACAGTTTTCCACTACCTTCTCCTGGAGACACTGGCTGCTCATGGCTTGGACGGATGTACTCTTCACTGAGTAAAAACACTATTTGCATGGCCAGGTCCAAAGAGAGGTGGTGAATGGAGTTAAATCCAGTTGGTGACTGACTGGTCACAAGTGGTGTTCCCCAGGTCTCAGTACTGGGGCCAGTTCTGTCTGATATATTTATCAATGATCTGGATGAGGGGATCGAGTGCACCCTCAGTAAGTTTGCAGATGACACCGATTTGGGTGGGAGTGTTAATCTGCTTGAGGGTAGAAAAAACTGCAAAGAGGGACCTAGACAGGCTGGATCAATGGGTCAAGGACAACTGTATGAGATTTAACAAGGCTAAGTGCCAGGTTCTGCACTTGGGTCACAGCAACTCCATGCAACTTCTAGAGGTTTGAAGAACAGTGGCTGGAAGGTTGTTCAGTGGAAAAGGACCTGGGGCTGTTGTTCAGCAGCAGTCTGAAAATGACCCAGCAGCGTACCCAGGTAACCAATATGAACCAATAGCACCCTGGTTCATATCAGCAATAGTGTGGCCAGGGGACAAGGGAAGTGATTGTCCCCCTATACTCAGGACTGGCGAGGCCACACCTTGAATACTGTGTTCCATTTTGGGCCCCTCACTACAAGAAAGACATTGAGGTGCAAAGAAGATCAATGAAGCGGGTGAAGGTTCTAGAACACAAGTCCTGTGAGGAGCAGCTGAGAGAACTGGAGTTTCTTAGCCCGGAGAAAAGGAGGCTGAGGGGAGATCTTACTGCTCTCTTCAACTGCCTGAAAGGAGGTTGTAGCAAGCTGGGTGTTGGTCTCTTCTCCCAAGTAACAAGTGATAAAACAAGAGGAAATGCTCTCAAGTTGCGCCAGGCGAGGTTCAGACTGGATACTAGGAAAAAATTCTTCACTGAAAGGTTTATCAAGCATTGGAACAGGCTGCCCAGGGAATTGATTGAGTCACCATCCCCAGAGATATTTCAAAGATGTAGAGGTAGTGCTTAGGGACATGATTTAGTGTTAGACTTTGTAGAGTTAGATTTACAGTTGTACTCGATGATCTTAAAGGTCTTTTCCAGCTTAAATAATTCTATGGATCTATGATTCTCTGATTCTGTGTTTTATATGTAAGAGTAGAATGTTTGTAAATTGAGATTTTATGTGTTTTGGTCTAGCAGCTGTTCACACGTGTTGTTTTCAAATTACAGATGACATATTAAGTGAATGGGAAGATTTCTATTAGTAAATTTTACCTTCAGTTTTTCTTAAATAAAACAGTTAAATGAAAAATACCTCTAAGGTTCCACTAGACTAAAATTCAAGTTCTTCTAGTTTGTTCTTTAAGCAGAATTAAGTATTCTATTCAGTTATTACATGTTATGCCTCAATAAGCAAGAATAGCCATTTTAGATTCCCTGTGTAGTAGCAAGAGACATTTCCAGAGGCTGATTCATACATAGAATATCTTCTGCGTATTGCTTTCCATGTCTCTATTAATGTGCCGAGGGTGACAACATGCCTACCTTACTCAGATTGCTTAGTCAGTCTGTATGAATCCAGACCTAAGAATCCAAGCCTGCATTTCACATAGATGCTGCCAGGATCACCAAAATAATCTAAGAAAAAATAAAATAAACAAACATCAATTATCAAAACCTGTGCTGTATGTAGTTGTTTATGCTGTACCAAATACATCATGAGGTAAATCAAATCTTAATTAATTCATGAAGCGTTCAATTCATATTGAGGAGCCATATCACAATTTAGACATTATGAAATATAAAGCATAAAATTGATTCTGTTTTGAGTTAAAAAGACCAGTGAAGCCACATGAAACTCTATTGACTTTGCATACTTTTTTTTTCTAATTACAAATTTTTTTTTTTCATTTTAGCAAAAAACTAACACTTAAGGAAAGTACTCTTCGATGTTAATTCAATAGTGACATTGCATTTTCAAAATCAGAACAGGATTGAGACATACAGAAAGTGATGTTCTATGAATAATAGAACAGTTTAGCCCACAATTTTTTGAAAGCAGGTACATGCTTTCCTCTGAACCATGCTGTTGACTCATAGTGAAAGAAAAATATTCCTCCATTTAATTGTTGTATAAAATGTGGAAAACAAATTCACCTCTGTGTGACATTCAAATGTAATTTATGATGGAACATAAGTCACTGCTTTCATTAGAAGAAAATCCACAGTTAAGAAACCCTCAAGAGTTCTGAATAACTAAATAGAAAGGTTTAACACATCTTTCAGTTTATGACATATAAATCATAGGTATCAAACAGATCTTTCTGTTTGAATTAGAAAACAATAACACCACCACTAAATTATTTCTTCCAGTATCTTGTCCACAAGCATTGACTAATGCTGAAAATGGTCTACCTGGTAAATATATGCTTTTTAATCCTGCTCCAGATGGCTAATAAAGCTATAAACACAGACCCCATGCACTTCTAGAAAAGAAGATCCCATGGTACAGGGTATTTTTGTCTGAGTCTTCTCTTTCATAAGCATTACTAACCCAGGTGATACTAATTTGTAAAACTATCCTCTTCCCTGTCTTTTATGCTTACCATTAGATTATGTGATTAAAGGCCAATCACCATAAACACAAAAGCCTGGTGAGGATTAGAGAAATAAGGACAGGTAGGGAAATCCCAGTAACCTTTTTCTCAGAGAAGAGGGAGGAAGGACCCTGACCTGGCTGCTCCTGGGACCACCAGTAAGAACAATTAACTATTCCTACTGCTATTAAGCAACTCACACATAAATCCCAAGAGAAGTCAACCGAAGAAAATGTCCCCTTAAAGGATCACCTTGCAGATTAGAAGGGTTATTGCCTAGAGGAGAATAGGATTCAAGGAAAGGGGCCCTTAAGGGTTGTGTAAAACTCATTATGGGATTTTTTTAAACAGAATGTGGGGATGTAAGAAACATTATGAAGTGTTTAGAGGAAGGCAGGGAAGGAGAATGATCAAGGTGGATCAGGGATGAAAAAGCATGGGAAAACAGAGAACAAAGGATAAACACAGTGAGTCATATATAAATGGGTTTCTGGTCAGTACTGTTGTGTGACCGTGCCCTGTACATGATCACAACAGTATGTCTGGTCTTCTTATTAAACTGCATTACTTTTTTTTTTCTTTTTTTTTTTCTTCCCCCCTGTTTGATTGGATGCTCTATTTTTTCGTGCGTTATGTGTTGTGGTTTAACTCCAGGCAGCAACTAAGTACCACCAAGCTGCTTGCTCATTTCCCCCCAGTAGTGTGGGGGAGAGAATCAGAAGGGTAAAAGTGAGAAAACTGGCATCTTGAGATAAAGACTGTTTAATAGGTAAAGCAAAAGCTGCATGTGCAAACAAAGCAAAATAAGGAATTATTTCCCTACTTTCCATTGGCAGGCAGATGTTTAGCCATCTCCAGGAAAATAAGGCATTATCACATGTGATGATTACTTGGGAAGATAGATGTCATAACTCCAAATAGTCCCCTCTTCCTCCTTTTTCCCCACATTTTTATAGCTGAACACTATGTCATATGGTAGGGGATATCCCTCTGGTCATTTGGGGTCAGTTGTCCCAGCTGTGTCCCCTCCCAACCACTTGTCCACCCTCAAGGTACTTACTGGTGTGGCAGCTAAGAAATAGAAAAGACTTTGATGCTGTGCAAGCACTGCTCAGCAATAATGAAAACCTGGGTGTGTTATCAACACTGTTTTGATCACAAATGCAAAACATAGTACCATAAAAGCTACTGTGAAGAATATTAACTCTATTCTAGATAAAACCAGTACAATGGGCATGAGTGGAAGTCTCAGTGCCTCTGCAACGTGATGCCAGGCCACGGATCTTACTGGCCCCTAGGTCTGGGTATGAACAACTGGAGAGACTGGCTGTATGTTTCCGTAGGAAAGTCAGCCTTGTGCTTGTGCAGATTTGTAATTCACTGGTGAACTTTAAGCAGAGTAGTTAGCAAGTAGCTGACAAGAAGGTCTAGGAGCCAGATACCTGGGAAACTGTAGTTGGAAGAACCTGATAATGGAGTGGGGCTATGGATCTTGGGGCCTCATATATTACAATGCCAGCAACTTCAGAGAACTGGGGATCTGGGGCCAACTACTGGATAGGCTGAGTGTCTGCAATTTATATTCTTTATAAATAAGTACACATGGTTTTGGATATGGATTGGTACTCTGACAGTGGACTTCAATATTGATCAGGGAAGAGGAGAAAGCTATCAGCCCATCTATGCTTGATTGAGTGTTGTGTTTTCTGTTTGTGTTGATCTGTGTGACTAATCGTGTGTACATGTATTTTGTGTGTGTATATTCATGCATGTGTGCCTATCAGGAATTCATGCTCACCCTTGCCACTGACTGGACCTGGGGACATGGAGCTACAACAGCCTCATGCTCATCAGGCTACTGGATTCAGCAACCTGTAACACTTATATTGTTGATGCTGTCAAAACCCTTCTTTTTATGCAGCCTTCTCCCCCTCAATACCTCACTTTTGACTGCAGTGGAAAATGGGAAATATGATAAACCATATGTCTGATTCCAGAATTTTTATTGTGTGCATTACTAAGATTTTTAAATTAAATCTAAAAAAGCAGTTCATGAACAGAACGCTATTTAGCATTTTCATCCCCAAGGTATAAGACATGGCTAGGGAATATAATTTTATTTTTAGAATTGGGCCATTTTTTTTCCACCCCAAAATAAAATGATATTGTGAGAAACTGTTGTCGGAACAGTTGTTGTTTTTTTTTTTTTTTTTTTTTTCTCATGTCCACAGAATGCCATCTCCCTCCAGAAATTCCACAAACAGTGGGGCTCTATTGCAGAGAGCTTACTGCCTCTGGCATGCCCATGTTCCCCATTAGATCCAGTGAAGTGAACTGGAAGAGCATGAATGAATTGAACACAATGATGATGTATTTCTGGTGGGTCCTACAGTTTCAACAGACAGTTCTGTTCCTTCAAACAGCATTAGAAGTACAGAAGGTAAGAGAAAAGAAAAAATGTACAAGTCTGGATTGCAAGAAACTACTTATCTTTCCCAGAAAACCCATCTCCCCAAATTAATTTGACACTAGTCAGAGCAATTATATACCTTTTTCCTGTGCTTCAGTTGACTGTAATACAATGCTTAGAAATATTGATGCATAGCTGAGTAATCTTGACTCAAATTCCTGGGAAAAATTGTTGAGTTGTGAAAAGGATTTGTGACAAAAGTATGTAGACTACATACCTCCAAGAGAAGAAAAGTAAAGTTGCAGAGAACACTAATATTTTTGAGATGAGGATAACTGGATGGTCAAAGACTCAAGACAGAAAACAGTGATACTGAAAGGGAAAAGCTACAAGATTCAAAGGGTGGCAACTCAGCAGCGATCATGATCAAACTGTTTCAAACACCTTCTTTCCCTACATGACAGCTGCCTAGCCAGCAGAGTCACCATAGATCTCACTGGGTTGGTGAGCATTACAATGCTGAACCTTCTAGCTCATTAGTCTCAACTACATATGTAGCCAAAAAGCAGTCTGCTTTTTATTTTTAACTTGTATATAACCTATTCACACAGTCTTTTAGCAGAATTTGCCCAAAAAGGCCCAGGGTGAGACGGTTACATGGTTAGTAGGAGTCAAATAATTTTTAATTTGTATCAAGAGGAAAATGCTAAAGAAGTAACAAACCTATAAGAAATTAAGGATATAAAATCAATGTGTTTCTGAAATGCCCGAGCTAATGAAGTGCTTTATTGAATCGGTATTTAACAAGAAAAGATAAATTAGAAAGGTACACATAATTCCAAAGCAATAAAGACTTTGTCAATATACCGTTGATAAGAAGCTATAAAGGGAGTACAATATTCTTAAATGAAGCTCAGTACCTACCACTTGGCCTGGATTATCTGTCTTCCTTCATCTCAAAGGCTATGGAGCCACTACTAATTACTTCCAAAAATCATAGAGAGGTGAAGAAAAACCTCTTGGTTTCTAGAGGAAAAGCATAAGTAGGGTTTTATTTTCAGTAAATTTTGTTAATGGATAGTAATCTTTGCTACTGACATTTCTCAGTGGGTCAGCACCTTGGAAAGTAATTCAATGCATGTCAGCAATGAGTGCATTTTGTATTTCAGCATGTATCAGCTATGTCTGCCACTGTAATTTAATGTGTACCAGCCATGAGTGCACCTATGTACAGACTACTTGTGTATTAGCTCAAAGGGTAAAGAGTAGTGTGAGTTAGGAATGTGCAAAAGAAATTCAGATTTCAAGAAACATCTTGAATATTTCAAAACAATGACCTTTGATTATTTGGACTTCTGATTCACGAAGTCATATGTAAGAAGGGCAAAGTAGTCCTTTATTGGTTCTTGCTATATAGAAAACATGGAAGAGCCATGTTTTCATTATAAAAGACGATGATAACCTAAAGTTCAGACCAGTCTTTTAGGATGAGAGAACTTCAGAGCCAGGTTCTTGGTGAGGTAAGAAATGTGCTTCAACTGAGGAAAATCTCACCTTAGAGATAATTAAATATATATAAATATATAGAGAGAGACAAGGACAGACAGCTAATGAGTATACATAGCTTAACAACTGTGGCGCTCATGCCAGTGGCATCCTGGCTTGTATTAGAAATAGTGTGACCAGCAGGAGTAGGGAGGTGACAGTCCCCCTGTGCTCTGCACTGGTGAGGCCACACCTGGAGTGTTGTGTCCAGTTCTGGGCACCTCAATACGAGAGAGATATCGAGGTGCTGGAGCGAGTGCAGAGGAGGGCAACGAAGCTGGTGAAGGGCCTGGAGAACAAATCCTGTGAGGAGCGATTGAAGAAGCTGGGACTGTTCAGTCTGAGGAGGAGAAGGCTGAGGGGAGACCTCATCACTCTCTACAGCTGCCTGAAAGGACATTGTAGAGAGGTTGGTGCTGGTCTCTTCTCACAGGTGATTAGTGACAGAACAAGGGGGAACAGCTTTAAACTGCAACAGGGGAGCTTTAGACTGGACATTGGAAAAAACTTTTTCACAGAAAGAGTGGTCAGACAGTGGAATAGGCTGCCCAGGGAGGTGGTGGAGTCACCATCCCTGGATGTGTTTAAGGGTGGTCTAGATGAGATGTTGGGGATATGGTGTAGGGAAGACATTTGTAGAGTAGCACTGATGGTTGGACTCGATGATCCCGAGGGTCTTTTCCAACCTGAATGGTTCTGTGATTCTTTGATTCATTCACACATTCTATGACTGTTGTGGTTATTCTAGTATGTCTAACTTTCTACTGTTTTAATCTTTATTAGTCCTTGTGCATGCATCACAGAATGTTAAAACTATGAACCCTGAAATAAATTCTGATTTAATTCAGTGTATGGCATGGATAACACTATAGAAATTAATTATAATTATATAGCGAATGAGGCTGTTTTCAACACCACCTCCACCTCAGTTGTCATGGATTCTAAAGAAAGAACTACATGTAGCTTAAGACAGGCAACTGTAGAAAGAGGGAAAAAGAAGATTGCATCATGATTAAAAAAATGGAATAAAGACATTGAAAAATAAATATCTGTAGCAGAATCAGGTTTAGAAGTGGCTGGTTTTAGAGTTTCTCATGAATGTCCATTCTATTTTTTTCAGGATTAAGAGATAAAAAAGAAAAAGAAGACAATGTACTAAATTCTGTAGGATTTCTGTTTGCTGAGCAGACAGGGTTTTTTAGAAAATGAAGAAGAGCAGTACTTGCAGTAAAATAAAATGTGAATCTTAAACAGAAAAATGTGTAATGAGAAGAATCATTTAAGTAGTTGTCATTGGATTCTTCCCTACACTGGTCCTAACCAGAAGACTATTGCACATCAGGGAGTTAGCGATGCACACACAATTAACCTGAATAGGCACAGGCATGTGCTGCATTGTTCTTGTCTTCTAGCCAGTGGATGAATTTGGCTGGCTGCAACAGAGAAGCCTGTATGTAACTCACACTTGGCATCTGTCAAGCCACCTGCATGTCTCACCTTATCTTGAAGTGAAGCAACAAGTCTTTATATAATATCCTTTTGCTTGACAGTGAAAATACTGAATAGAGTTGTTCACTTCTAAGACCATCCTACAAAAGCTCTAAAGACTAAAATTCTTATGAGATTCTCCCTGGATGGGGTCTGTACTGCATGTCATGCCCTGATTGGAGTTCATTCAGTGCTGCACAACTTGGGATTCCCAGCATCTGAAGGGATGTAAAATGATCTACGTTATCCCCTTTTTCCTTTTTGTGCTATCTCCTATAAATGGTAATTTAATCAATACTTTTAAAGTCTGAGTGTCTTTCTTACTAGGATCCATAATGAGCACTTGCACCAGGGCTTTACAGTCCCAACCAATTTCAGGTGCCTATAAATACCTAGCCGATAGAAAATGACATTTCCAGAAAAAAAGCTAAGATTTTAGTTGAGCTTAATTGGTCCTAGACAACACTAGTTCTAACTAATTGAATTTTGAGGAATATATTTCATTATAGATATAGAATATCTAGCATTTGTATTCATGGTGGGATTCGGACACATGTCTACATGTGAGCTAAGGATGCAACTCAGTTATGGAAAAACACATGGATAGCATCATTTTGTATGCTTTAAGATACGCTTCCGGGCCTCCAGCTGCTATTTTAGATCCCCTTATGTATTTTATATAAATATACTGATAAAATAAATACCACTGTATGTAATTACTAAAGCACAGAATAATCCAAATGGGTATTATTTATTTGTTAAGGCCTTTGTTTTTGATAGAGTGAGTTTGTTTGCACTTCAACAGATATATATATATAGATATATAGATATATATATATATTAACATTAGACTTCCTAGTAGCCATTGGTCATTATTTCTGTCTGTATTTGTGTAACACACAGAATATACTACAACACTGCATAACTGGAATATCTAAACTTAACTATACCTTAAAATGATGCTTCAACAGCAGTGAAAACCTAGGATAGTTGAAGCCTAAATAGACTAAATTAATTAAATAAGGTCAAATCCCAGTGATTTTCAGGGCTATCACAGATGCTGAATGCTGACTATCTGCACAGCTGTGTCAATCCAATGTTTGCTACCTGTCTTGACCTTTTCAAGCCCTTCAGTTTTATTGCATTTTGTATTAAATATGAATTACTGACAGAATAATGTTGACCTAATGGGATTAAAGTTGTTTTTTTTTTTTTCATGGTTTAATAGAGAAAATATCACTGGTACATAAACTGGTCCATCTTTTTTTTAAAATCTACCAGCAGTTTTGTCACTTTATTTTTCAGAAATTAATCATTATTTAGATTCACATTCCTAATGTAAAACTAAATATTATAAATTTGACTGTAAATGAACTTTCTAAAACTCTTTAAGTGTGTTTTGTGGGCAAAATTTTATGAAATTCCTGGTATAAACAGTATTTGGAAAAAAAAAAAAAAGCTCATTTAAAAAGAAAAAGAATATGTATCAAATATAAGTAAGGAGTAGTCTGAAAGAGTGCGGAGGTCTGAATTCAGGCGCAGCCAGACGGCCGTGGCTGGCCATTCACCTCCCCCTCCCGACTCTGGTCAGACAGGGGAGGGACAAAAGAAGAGAATTCGTGGGTTGAATAACAAGGAAAAAATTACTAAATAGAACAGCAGTAACAATAGTGAGCTCAAAAAGAAAACGGGTAAAATGCAGCAGTGGGTCTCCGAACAGAGCGACCGCCCCCCACAGCAACAACACCACCCTGGTGAGAGAGAGCCCGAGACGGAAACTGCCCCCCGGGGCATGACATCACATGGTATGAAACACTCCAATGAAAATTAACTCCATCCTGGTCGAAACCAGGACAAAGAGGTAACAGTCATTTTTCTAAAATGTCGCAACAGACTATACACAGTGTAAAATGAGATTTAATGTAGCTTTCCTGTAATTACTTTTCTCTAATTTGTTAGCGCAGACTTTAACCTGGTTTAGAGTTCAATGTGATCGCAATCCATGGATTTACTTTCTTCCCTAAGGTAACTATTTATTATACTGGATACCTCAGAATATTAAACAAAATGTTAAATATCAGTTTCATACACATTACTAACACTACACCTGACATCAAAGGTTACATTATTGACATTGATTTAAAGTAATTTCATGCTTGAAAGAAGGATGTCTATGAGGATTTTTATATTATAGTATATGTGGAAAATATATTATTTCAGTATTTAATTTAGAAGTTGTTATCCCAGTATTTAGGGAATAGACAAGGCACAGAAGCTATCTCCTAAATATACATAATTTAAAAATAACTAGGTTCAGTGAAACTAGATTATCTCATCAACTCAGATGTAAAAGTACAGTAAAAGATAGGCATGGTTAAATAAGCAAATAATTTATAAGTGGTAACAGAAGTTTCAAGTCAGAAAGATATTCCTGATTCATCCTTAAAACTTTGTATCTTAAGGATTAAAAAATATTACTGACAAAAGTTTGACATTGTGAATGAGTACATAGACTCTTCCACTCTGTAGTTTAAGAAATGTTTAAAACACTGAGAATATCATCCTAGCATCCCATCAGGCCTGTTTCAGCAAATACTGAAATGATTCAGGCTAGTCTTATGCTTAAAACGAAGTATATGTTTAATTGTTCTTAGGTGATGGATCCCTTAGAAGCGGTAGGATCCTGTGAAGACATTGTGAAACCACAACCCCTAGAAGTCTGTCTTCACAGAGTAATTCCTGTGAAAAGAAATAAAAAAAAAAAAAAAAAAAAAAAAAGGTCAGTGGTTTTATATATTGTTATGTCCCAAGGCATTATTACAGCATAGTTTAATGGTTCAACCATCAAATCTTCTAAGATCAGCAGGAAAAAGCTCTTCTGGTCTTTCACAGCTAATGAAATGTAGCATCCTGAATTAATGGTTCCACTAACATGTACTTCATATAATCTGGGATTGCCATTTCAACCAGGACTACCAGAAATGTTATTTCACTACATTATGATAATTTAAATAGGTACTTGCAACTGGAAATTATAAACACAGAGTTCTACAACTACAGTTCTGAAATCTGAAATGGATTTCCCATACATCCTAGTGTCCTGAAACATTAATATAGTAACGTTGTTATAACTCTTTTCATACATTTGAATGACTAAGTAGTTGAAAGTTTGCTACTTTTCTCTATAACACTTGTACAATCAAGTCTTAAGGTCATTAATGTTGTGACTCCAGTTTTAGCGCTTGGCAATAATTCCGATTTATCACCATTTTATTACAATTTAAACATTACTGTACTGTTTGTAGTGATGATTTAAATTAATTCCAAGTATTGAAGACATACTTTTCCCACTAACAGTTATATTTTTAATTTGTCCCAGAGGAACACTGATGGTATTTAAAATTTTAAACAAGGTAATTGCACCAAGAAAATGTAACCATAGCAATAGAAAGCTATGTCCTTGCTGGTGTGCTGTAGAAAAGTTTGTCTTACATTTTGCAAAAGTAAAGTGATGACATCCACATACTATTTTCTTCTCACACATCTCAGGGATCGAAACATTAATTGACTCTTTTTTGAAGGTTGTTGTAGTTTAATCCCAGTAGGCAACTGATTACCACACAGCTGCTTGCCAACTCCTCTCTCCAGGATAGGGAAGAGAAGAGGAAGGCTAAAACTGAGAAAACACATGGGTTGAGGTAAAGCCATTTTAAGAGGTTAAAGCGAAACCTGTGTGTGCCAGCAAAGCAAAATAAGGAATTCATTCATTACTTCTCACTGGCAGGCATATTTAGCCATTTCCAGGCAAAGCAGGACTTCATCATATGTAATAGTTACTTGGAAAACAGATGACATAATTCCAAACATAGCCGCTTACTCCTTCTCCACACACACCCCTACTCCACCCCCACCCCCTGATTTTACACAACATCATACTGTATGGAAGTTTTTTCAAATTGGTCATTTGGGCTCAGCTGTTCTGGCTGTGTCCCTTCCCAACTTGTTGTCCAGTTCCAACTTTTTGTTGCCTCATTATAGGGGGAGCATAAGAAACAGAAAAGGCCTTGATGATGTGCAAACACTGTCAAGCAATAACTAAAACATTGGTGTATCATCAACGCTGTTTTCCTCACACATCCAAAACACACCACCATACATTCTACTATTCCAGCCAAAACCTGATGAAGCTCCATGACAAACAATGTATATTTGATATCCAAGTAAGTGCCTTGCATTAAGTAAGCATGTTTGAGTAATAAGCACAGAAAAAGAGCAGGTAACCAATGATCACCTTTTCATTTTACATGTTTAAAACATTTGCATTGTGTAAAATGGAAATTAGGTTTAAGACACTAGATGAACAAGAATATTACAAGTGTCCCACTAACTGTTGGTTTCTCCCTTCACATATATTTTTCAGAATAGGTTAGTTTTCATCTATATTTGTTATGGACCTGTAATAATTGATAGCTCTGTGGAGCAGGTGAGTCACAGTTGGAGAATTTTGCCTTTGGCTGCTTCCTAGATCTGCATACATGGCAATCTTCACAGGATGTCTCAGATGGCCATCTTATTACCCCAAATATAAAAGCAAAGGTAAGAAAAGAATATTAAAAATGGTATATTGAGTAGTGAGTAATTTCACTCTTTTTTTTTTTTTTTTTCCCATTTTTTTAATGTGGATACCAGGCTTAACTAAATCTATGTCTATTTCTTCCATGTTTGCACTACAGTATCTGAATTAAAATATTATCCATCCTGCTACAAGAAGGGCAGGTTAATAGCTTCTCATGTATTACTACAGTTAACAACTACTTGCATAGTCAACATGAATTCTGCACCAAAAAGTACAGTACAAAGCAGAAGTAGAATGTTTTCTGGATATTAAGCTCCATTATTCACTGCATCAACCTCAATTTTCTATGCTCCACTGACAAAATAGGGTCTTCCAACTGGTAGCATAATGAGCTGGACTAGACCAATTTCACATCAAAATTGACTGCAAAATAAGATTTGAATTCTAAAGGTGCAAAGCATGGATATTTCTTTCTTCCTTGAACAGTAAAACTTTAAACATGTTAAGAATTGTTAGCACTGTGGATTCTTCTTTTTACTCATTTCATAGACAGTTTTGTCAACTCATAACATTTGATGTAGAGCACATTAGATAAAATAGAAACAAGGAAAATGTCTTAAATTCAGAGAAAAAGCCTGACCTAGCTGTACAAAAATCCTCATTTTGCTTTGTTTTTAAATGGTGTTATCACCTTGGGATACTATATTAAACTAACGATATTACTGCTAAATCTGGACAGGTGGTAAGTATATATATTATGGTAGAATCTTAGATGGACTCTTTTCTGAAATAGTTACTGATAAATGTGGAAAAAAACCCAACATATTTTCCTCTTGTGCCTTCTCTTATCGTATTATAACAACACTTTTCAGAATTGTTATATAAAATAAAACACTAAAGGTCAGGTTCTGAATTATTTTCTTTTTAAACTATTGTCAGCTGCACCATTATAATATTTCAAGAAGAACTGCAATTTTACTACAAATTATTCAAAATATTTTCCATTACCAGTAGCACGTTATTACAGAATAAATTGTGATGATAACTGGTTCACAGGAGTTATAAAGGTAAAGTCTTTCTTTTCAAATGTCTAACTCCACTGATGTTGGTCATTAATAATTTTTGCTGAATAATTCAGTTCTAAAGGGATTACTAAATTTGTAACACTGTTATGCTTTGATCAATAAATGAAACTTCTGCTTTATCTCCTTCCCCTAGATTGCACAGAATCTATTACATTGGTAAATGAAGAGCTCCATGTTTAGGTGTTAGTTGAAGCAAATCAAAGAGTGTGTGTACACTGCAAATTCTGTAGTTCTGCATATCTTAGAATAATGAAGATTCTTAGACGTCAGTCTCAGTATGTAGCATAGCACTTCAATAAAAGTTAAGAAACATAAGAAGACAACAAAATGTTGAAATAGTTTAGAGAATATCATTCACTGTTAGTCTAAAGTACTCTGAAACCACAGATACAAAATCCTGATACACATTTCCTGTTATTCAATACAATCAGAAAAAAAAAAAAAACAACAAAACAAACAAACAAATAAAACAACGAGCACATTTAAGCCATGTCTACTCACTTAGTTCAATACGATACAGCTCTTTTTTTTTTTTTTTTTTTTTTTTTCTCCAGGATATCAGTAGTGTATTGATTTTCAGATTATTCTTTGGGGAAATAATATTCAACATACCTTATAACAGAGGCAACCTGATTTAAATAAAAAAAACATTCATAATCTCTCAAGAATAAAGCTAAGAACAAGCTACAAAAATTCCTTTAAGTTTTCCCACACCATTGTGGGGAGAATGGAGAAAATGTTAACTTGCCTCTCCAGTGTTGAGTAATTTTTATCCTGCATTTTTCACCCTACCTAAGCTCTAATTCAAGAAAGCACATGAAAACACACTTTCATTTTCTTGTTGAAATTTATTTCAGCAGAAAAACAAAACCAAAAACAAACCCCAAACTGTTGTCATCAACAGACTTCATAAATGCTTTAGATAGACTATGTATAATAATTTAAAAAAGCTTAAAGACTATGTAACAAACCAACTCTGACTATTTGCATCCACTGCCAACACATTCATTATCAGGTTACTCTCTCCAGTTCTATATTATTCTTAATTTTTTCCTAAATTAAAATCTATATTTTATGTATAACGAATGTGTTCTCCCTTTTCTACTAGTACTGCCCAGCAGAGATCAAGTAGTAAGACAGTTCATGGAATCACAGTATCACTGAAGTTGGTATCTACTCCATCACCCCTGCTCAAGTAGACTCAGCTACAGAATGCTGCCCAGGACAAGAAGCAAAGAGAAAGAAAAAGAGCACCACTAGTTCCAGGAAAGATCCTGCACCGTCAACCAACACATTTGCAAGAATGAGAAAAAAAAAAAAAAGGGGGATATTATATCCAAGTTCTTTGCAACCTTTTCTACTCCTCTCAGTTTTAACAGATTCTGATCTTACTTCTTAAGAATGTAGACAAGTATAAATATCTCCTTCAAATCCTTCTGTACTTTTAAGCAAAAAACAGAATACTAGGAAACCTGTCATTACTTTATTCACATAAGAAACAAACATATCACTTTGCCCTAACTCTTAACCTTGAGCTCCGGAAGACAATCCTATTATATTTTGTGTGTTAAAAATTGGCTTATTTTGCCCCCTAAGACCTTCAGTAGTAGTCAACAACTGACAGCATTCAGGGTCAAGTCAAAGTTGTATTATGAACTGAGATCAAAACAAAGTATACTGTTGGAAACAGTTCACCTTAAGAAAAATATTTAAGCATTTGAAGTGAATTTAACTTGTGTTCATTCTTGCAAATAACAGTCAGCTTTCATTTTAGTTTATATGCTTGCACCAAATAGCTTTCAGGAAAGCTTAAGGACAATATTGAATCATTTAGAATCTGTTTCCTTTTTTTCTTTTCCTTTATTTGTGGAATCAGCCAAAGTCTTATTCCCATGATTTATTTATCCAACTTATCTTAGTTGTGCAGATGTATTATTAAAAAGATCTACACTTTTTCAAGCCTGACTTCTCACTCCTGATAACCCAGATACAAAACTTGTTAAAATGAGGTGAAGCTGTGCCAAAATCTTGCCATGGGACTGCTTAGGCTAACACAGGCCTATGCTTCAGCATGAGATGACATATAGACTTCCTCATCACTCAGGCAAATACAGCATAAACTGTTAAATATATTTTGCTGATAGTTTCAGATATAGATAATACCCTGCTGATATGCACAGGATTTTATGGGGTACTTAGGGTATTAGGTTACTGAAGTGAAACTGCTGTTGATATCAAAATCTTTGATTTAGAAATAGCACAAGATGACTTGAAACTAGCATGACTTCACTGTCTTGCCAAATACACATATTCTGATAAAGTCTATAATACATTTCCCATGTGTATGTAGAAGGTAGTGGAGTTCAATTCCTAGGCCTATTGTACTCATGCCCCAAAAGACAGTAACTTCCCTTAAAAAGATAGAACCACCCACCGAGATTCCATCTCCCACCAAAGAGAACAGCATCTAGCTCGTGAATTGTTCATTTAGGTGACTCATTGGGTATATTAATTAGTAATAGGTAATCACCAAGTATCAAACCACCAACAAGTTATTGTCTTTTGTTATATTTCTATACCACACGTGTTCAGTAGCAAAGATCCGAAGTGTCCTCACCTTTGTTTTTTTGTGGGACCTTCTGACTTACGAGTTTTTGAGTTACTGCTTAAGGAAAAAGAACATGTCTCTTGTTCAACACTATTCTTCTGCATAGGCTACTAATAAAGCGAATAGCCGTGCTATTTGCTCACTTCTTTTGCTTTTACCTACACAACTCAAAAATACTATACCGAGAGGAACTCTCTTTTTCTGTGATTTTGTCTTCAACTATAACTATTACGTCAATTCTAAAAATACACAAATATGAACATTATGCATAGAGGTGCTGTGCCGGGTGCACCCACCCAGTGAGAGCAGAGCTCCTTGGGTGCTGAGGTGCCGCAGGTCGGGGCTGCCTTTGCTCTCAGGGCCTCGCGGTAGTTGGGGCCTTTGGGCAGTGGGAGCCGCTATTGACTACAGGTCAGATCGGGCCTGGGGATCAATGGAGTCCCCTGGGGAGACATTGGGAGCTCGTCCCCTGGAGCAGCAGCTGCGGTCGAGGACTCTCCCCTTGGGTCAGGACGCTGCCCAAGGAAACTCCTCGAGGGGCCTTGGGTCGGGACGCTGCCCTGAGCAGGTCCTCGAGGGTGAGAGCCCTCACTTCTCACGTGAGTGATAGAGTGTTTGGGGTTGTTGTTAAACCCTAGTGAGTGGGGCTTTGTTCTGTGGTTTGGGTTGTTGTTAAACCCCAGGGAGTTGTTCTGTTCTCCTCTCACAGACATTTGAACCTGTAATTTATGGAGAGCTAGTTAATTAATAATAAATGTTTAATTTTTGGTGGCTGCTTGTTTATTTAAGATCCTCTGCAACAGGTACAGAATTATGTATTTCAATATTTACTTTCTGATATCCTCCATAAAATAAAAGAAAATGATAAAGCTAACTCCCCCCTGAAATCCGATCAATATCTGAACATTAGTTCCAATATTAAAGTAATAACAGTAATATTTCATCTAGTGAGTTATAACTTTAGTGAGAATGATCCCACTACAGATACATTTGTCCTTGTTCATTCCTATAAAACAAATGAAATCATATAAAACACATTTAAAAACTCTCAGGTTTAAAAGAGCATTTTTAAATCTTACTTTGGTAAAACATAATGCAGCTTCAGAAATATTTTTGTTGCATTATTCTCAGATGAACAAAAATAGAGCCCTGAGCTTAGCTCCAATTTTCCCCTGAAAATATGTAAGGTTTACAATAGGTCAGTGTCTGCTTCTTTATAGAGTTAGTGATAGCAGAGCAATGTTAATTTGGTCAAACATTCTAATCTCAAACTCTATCTATCAGTGGCTGAGTCTTCAGCTCATCAATGCTTACAAATCACAGAATACTTCCTCTAGTTCTCAGATAGAGAGTAAAGTAATCACAATGAAGCTTCCTTAAGAAAAGGGTATAAAGGGCTAGATTCTCAGCTATAGCAAATTGGCAAAGCTCTATTACTTGCTGTCAAGACCTGTCAAACTACTGACAGAGGCTCTTGTCAGTAGCTATACTTAGTATTCTGCTTCAATGAGTTATACCTTTATTTTCAAATAAAGTTTGTCAAAGGGAAAAAAAAAAAAAAAAGTTGATTGTGAAGTAATCACCTTTTCTTTATTAGGTTTCATAGAAAATGTGAAATTATGTTGTGGTGGGTTGACCCCAACCAACCTCCAAATACCCACACAGCCATTCATACAATCCCCTCTCTTGTGGGATGAGGAGAAAACAGAAGATAACTCATTGATCAAGATAAAGGCAGTTTAGTAGGGAAAGCAAGAGCTATGTACTCTAGTAGAGCAAAGAGGATTTTATTCCCTACCTCCCATTATCAGGCAGATGCTTAGTCACTTCCTGGCAAACAAAGCCTAAGCACACTTATCAGTTGCTTAGGAAGACAAAAATCATAGCCATGAACATTTCCCCTTCCTCCTCCTTTTCTTCAGTTCTTCAGTCATTCCTAAGCATGATATTTTATGGCATGGGTTATCCCTTTGGCCAGTTGGGGTCAACTGTCTGAGCTATACCTCTTCCCAGCTTCTTGCCAACCCCCAATTTACTTGCTGGTGGAGGGCAAATGAACAGGGACACATGAATGGAGTGGGGAAAAAGTATGGTATGTTACCAGCACTGTTTTAGTAACAAATCCAAAACACAGCATCATGTGTTTGCTATGAAGACAATTAACTCTGCTCCAGACAGACCAAGTACATAAGCAAACAAAGGTCAAATATACATCCCCTTAGTTCCATCAGGTGCTGGAAACCTTCACAGTCTGCCTATTATATCTTATCATATAAATGATTCCACAGATCTGAGACATTCTTTTTGTAAAAACTGTAAAAATGAGTCATAGAACTATACATGCACTGTATCATTACTAATCACACATAAATATGTATATTTATGTATTCCTTCTTACAATCACTTTATTTTCACAGCACAACTATTTTTTTTTTCAAAGATTGTCAGTAGGATATATATAAAAAACATGAATTTTTGTGTGTTACAATCAGATTTTCCATTGCTGTTTGCATTCTTATCTATTTATTTGATATTGGATTTGCCTCCTGTGAAATGATTAGCATGATATGAAGAATTAATACTAGTATTTGGTTTATCTAATTTTATAATTCTAAATTCCCATTTAATATAATGAAATTTATGGTTCCTAGAGGTGCCTATTTCTCTTTTATTTCTATTTACTGTAAGGACAGGTAATTTGACTAGCACAGTCTTAGATTTAAAAATTAAAAATTTTAAATTTGGGTAGTTAAATTATACTATAAATTTCTCTTATGACATATGACTTCATATGTCATAAATATCAAAATCTGGTAATCCAGATTACATACTGTTAGATAAATGTTTCTAGATGTCTTAATTATTTAAACTTCCCTAGCAAAATTTTTAGATGTAACCAGTGTTCCAAATCTAGGGCTTTTTTTTTTTTTTTTTTTTTTCCAGATGAGTAACTATGAGATATAATAGATACTCCAGGAGAGCACCTGGAATGCATTTTTCAAGTTCTGTTTGGCAGTGGGAACATAGAGGAGTGTCATGAGAGTCTTTCTTCTTGAGAAGCTTTCCAGGATGCTGTCACATGATTTTTAGAAATCTCTCTGGATATATTAGTTCTTTCATCTGCAAGTACATCCTGTAGTGTGGCTACATTTGTGACAACAGCCTATATTTTACTGACACATTTCTCAGCTTCCTCACTGTCCTGGTTCAGCTAGGATAGAGTCAAGTTTTTCCCCAGCAGAGAGAGAGGGGGAAGGGATCTCCAGCCGGGTTATTCATACCATGCTGACGTCAAGTCCAGGGGCGGAGCCTTTTTACTTTCGCTTCTGGTTTTGGGGGTTGCTTACACGTGGCGGGCTTGCTCCTTGACCATTTAGCGGTATTTCTCTGTATATCTTTTGTCTTGTTCACTGTTATTGCTGTTCATTATTATTATCATTGTTACTGTCGTTGTTCAGATTGTTCTATCACTCTGTTGTATTAAATTCCTTGTTACTTTAGCCCGGGTCTGTGCCTAACTTCCAGCCCGACCGGCCGCGGGTGGGGGAGGGGCAACAGCAACGTGCTCTCCGATCCCGGCAGGAGCTAAACCTGAACACTCACTATCAATGCAGGAAGCTTATTCCATTGTGCCAAGTGGACAATTGCTTCTATTACTTAGATATGTTTATGGTTTTCCAGCAATAGGAAAAAATCAAGAAGTTACCAGAACATGCCCTGGTTGCTGTAGGCTGGAAGATAATAAGAGACTTGCATTCCCTGATGCTGGTAAGGACAGGTGATAGTAATCAGGGACAAGTTGTTTGGTTTTGGTCCAGTATCCCAGAAAATACATGGTACAATCTGTTGTCTGTTTTCAGTGATCTGTTTCTTAAGCATCATATGTGAAAGTCAGCAAAGAGAGAGCTAAGGCCTTTTAAAATGAGTTGTCATAATAATGTTGAAGAACGGTTGTTATGCACAAATGAGAGAAAGTAGAGTTTGTGTTGGTGTAGTGGTTCAGTGGGAGGAGGAATATGGCATCTGATTATCCCAAGGCTTCTCATCATAATACGCAAATACGAACTTCAAATGTGTGAACTGTCCTCCAGAAATAACAAGACAAGTGAGGTTTTCCTTATTTGCTTTGCTGAATCGAGGCCTTAATTACCATGCAATTGCTACAACTATATATAAAATATATACAACAAAGCATTTTCCTGTGACATTTAACTTAGAAGTAGTACAATGACTTAGATATTGTAAGATGCAATTTAAATGTAGAGGTTTAAATATGATAGTGCAGTAACATCGTATCGTTACAAAAACCTCCCAAGAAACTTGGAAAATATAGCCTTTAATATTGAATTGGAAATGTATGTGTATTAAGAAGCCAGCGCTTGCAATTTTATATCCATTTAGTACATGGTTAATCACCATTACCCAACTTGGCACTGTCTAATTTTATCCCCATTAGATTGTAGCTGTGCCACTACTGTCCCATTTAAAGAGTGCTAGTCACTATCATTACAGTGAATCACGGTTACCTAGGAGATAACCCAATAAAACAATCTTCCTGTTGCAGCTTCTCCAGTAAAGCAAAGTACACTATAATAATACCTTACATTTATATGGCACTTTTCATCCCAAAGCACTTCCCAAATTATGTATAGAGAACATCACAAAACTGCAGCAGATTCTAAGTAGTGAAGGGCATAAGGCAACAAACATACAGGATGCTGCTTGAGAGCTATATGAAGAAGTAAATCTAAGTGAAACTTTTCCTATTATTAAATTATATTCCTGCATTTACAGTACCTACACACACAACAAATAACTCTATTTAGTATCTTTTCTATAGTGTACTTGGAGGCAAAAAGAGAAAAAGGGACAAGCTGAGGGGAAATAACACAATAAATGGGCCAATCTTGTTTAGATTTGAACCTGGGGCTTACAGTGATATCAACCTCATGTTCAGAGTAAAATGATATTCCCTATCACTGAGATGCAAACATCATGTTGCAAAGCAGCCTGTAGCTTATACAACACATTTCTCAAAAATATAGATTCAAATAACTGTTATTTAATATCCTGAATTCCTTAAATCCCAGCAATCTAACAGGCATAATCTTGCGCATTTCACAGATCAGGTCTGCACGAGTATGAGATTCTTAAATGGGGGAGATAAGACAAGGTGAGAACACTGTTAGCCTTGCTGTCTGGGCTGTCATCCCATTTCTTCCACCCATCATATTAAACAGACATCATCAAAAATGCAGCTTCATGAAAGACAAAAATGTAACTCCTTTCCATCTAAAGTTACGCAAAATTCAAGTATTACTGCATTCATCACAGGTATTAAAAGAGTAGTATTTAAGTATCTGCAACTTCTTCCTGTGTAAGAAGCACTGATATACCTCTGGGTGTGAAGGCTTTATTTTTTTTTATTTTGGGGATGGGAGAAGTGATACATTTTCTCCATATCCCATGTTATATACATGACCTGATCTTTATTAGTGATATGGAAGCTACTTTCACTAAATTTTTTTCAAATTCTAGATTTTCTACAAAACAATTTTTACCCTTAATAAGAATATAAAGAATAACCTTAGATATACAAATGGTAATTCTCAAATTTTATCTTCCAAGTCATTAAATATACATATTTCCATGTTTTTTTTAACATTTACTGGCATTGTTATTTTATTGGTTTAAGACCCTTCCCCTTCCAAAACAATACATACATACTGTTTTGAGCAAACTGCCCAATGTTTTCAAAACTATGCAGTCTTTTTCAGATCTGCAAAAGCCTTGGAAAAGTTGTCCTGTTCCACAGCGATTTAAAACAATCTGAGTAGCTGCAAATGACAAGCGAGGTACAAAGGAGTTGAAACTAGATCTTATCAAACCTATCTAAACAGAAGACTCTTGCAACATATAGCTTATTTATGTCTATACTAATCTGACATAGGATAGCCCTATCCCCATCTCAGTTATTAAATGAGATGGGTTGACCATACAGTCTAATTTGTTAGAACCTTACAAATAGGGTACAACATTCCTTATTCAGTTTTTCAATAATCCTGCCCTGGTTTCAGCTGGGATAGAGTTAATTTTCTTGAGCTGGGAGAGAGCACAGCCAGAGTACCACGCCCAGGTTTCAGCCAGGATAGAATTAAATTTCTTTGAGCTGGGAGGGGATACAGCTGGAGTGCCAGGGCCAGACTGCCGTTGGAGTATCCATATTATGTGACACTATGCTCAGTATATAAAGGAGGCGGGTCCTCTCTCTGGGTTCTCTCTTGCATTCCAGTTGGCACAGTGTGATCTTTGTTCTGTTGGGATCACTACTGGAGCAGGCTGCGTATCGGTCACCAAGTGGTGAGCAAGCGCAATACCTGTTTGGAGTTTCTATTATTATTTTCTTAAATTACAATCGCTAAATTTTTTTTTTTTTTTTTTTTTTTTTTTTGTTCTTCCCCTATTTCCCCAGATGGGGGAAAAGGGTGAGCAACCGGCTGTGTGGTGTTTGGCTGCCAGCCAAGTTCAAACCATGACAAAACCTGAACCTGAAACTAACTTTTAAACTTGAACTAGCTAAATATCCATAGCACAAGCATGTAAAAAACAGAACTCTAGAAACACATAATGTATACGTAAATGGAATAATAACCATCAAGAGAAAGGAGAACAGTATCGTTAAAAGCCAGAGTATACGGAGATTGAAATAATTGAAAAATTGATTCAGAGCAAAAGTAATAATATTTCTTCTGGCTCTGAATACACATGAAATTATGACACTTTATGTATGTAGCACACATTTTCCTTAGATTCGGTATTTTCTGCCTAAATACTTTGTTTTCTCAGTTTCCTTCTGTGGGAGGAGCACCCCCTCTCCCCCTACAAGGGCTAGAGCTTTTAACATAGACACCACCAACTCTTTTGTGCCCTTATTCTCATGCCTCTGGCAGCATACCATGGTTGCTGTGATGTAGGCACCCTGGCCTGGTGAAGACCAGCACGCACCCCCTCCCTGTAGCACAAAAAGGGAGGTGGGATCATTGGTCAACAGACAAGGTCCTCAGCCAACAAAACTCCTTGGTCAGGAGAAGTTTCTAGAATGCTGACCATATATGACCACAGTGCAGATCTGACCAGACTATAAAATGAAGCCCCCGCCAGAGACACCCTTTGAGTGGTTCTCCTCAGAAGAACAAGTCTGTGATTGGAAGCCTTCCCCTTGGGACTGGGACTCCACTCAAGGAAACTTCCTGGAATGGAATACCCTCACCTCCCTCTCGGTGAGTGAATGCTTCTGATATCCTTGAGTGAGCCTTCTCCCCTTTTGGGTGATTAAATCTTCTGAGTATCCCTGAGTGAGAGGTTTCCCCTTCAGTGAGTGAGTGTGTGTACACTCTGGAGTCATCATTCTTATGTGTTGTTGTTCTGTGTTGTTATGTAGTAATAACTTTCCCAACTGGTATACTGAACCTATAGTTTGCTAAATGTTATCAGTGCATTAGTTTGGTTACCCCTGTTTTCTCGTTGGTTTCAGCTGTTTGGATTGGGTTACAAATTAAAGTTTGTTCAAGTTTATTATCTGTGTGAAGCCACTTTGGCATACCTCCATCACACCTTAATTCTTCCAAACTAGTACAATGTTATAAATTCATCCATAAAGACAAGTCTAAATATAATCAACTGGAGGTTACCAATGTTGTAATTTAAGTATAAAAACATATAAAAAGTATGCAACTGGACTATAATAACTGGAAATTACTAAGTTGATTGAGTTAAAAATCGAAGCAACGTAGTTTAATTCTGAACCAGGGAAACACTTTCCTCCAAACTGCCCTGAGAAATTACAAAATAAGCAGAATAAACATAATTTTATTCTATGCCGTAACAAGCATCCTGGTTACAAAGTTGTGTTAAATATAATGTCACAATAAACACTTTTAAGGAAATTATCAGTTTAAATAAGGGTAGTTATAAACTTGTCATGGCAGATAGTTACTAAGTTTTATGACAAATGTTCTAATAAAGATACAGGAAGAAAATTTATCATAAAGCCTAGTTTAAGAACACTAGCACAAGGAATGGTTACTTCCTGAGTCTGATTGATTTACACGATGTGCAGTTTATAAATTATAAACTTTTGATATTTAAAAAAAATATAGTTACTCTTGTGCATTTTTAATATTCTAAAATAACTAGCAGAAGACATATGCTATAGTATAAAATTGAACATTGAAGGTATTTTGATAAATTGTCCTAAAGCATATGAATATCACTGATGTTGAATTTATCATTGTTATACAGACTAAGGGCTTGACTTAAGTTTAGACCATGTTTTATCTAGTCTGGCCAAGAACACACTTCCAAAGATCAGCTGAAAATCATTATATAAACTGACAGTGAACCTCATACCAAAAAATGTCCAGATGATATAGATCACAGAGTCTTTATTGTTGTGACATCTGATACACATTGCCGAGATGAAAACAATGAAACAGACTCCACAGCATTTTAGAAGTAGGTAAAAATTTCAGGCTAAACCAGCCTGATCTCTTATTTTAATGATTTTGTATTTTGTGAAAAGTGTAAGGTCCTGGAAGTGGGAGGTCCACTGAGGTGTTTTAGCTTCCCGGGTAAAATGTCAATATGATGCCCTCACTAATCTCTGCAAACCTTCCTAATCTATACGAGACTTCTGTCCTGGACCTCAGCAAGACCTGAAGTGACTCCACCTCTCACATACTTTACACATCTGTGTTTTCTCATATCTGTAGCTGCTCAGAGGGGGAGTAGAGTGAATGTTTCTCTTATACCACATTGACTGACTCCTTTGCCACAAAGATATTTCCTCATCTTTTTCATTTTATCTGGTTTGAGAGACTGCTGTTCACCACCAGCATTTATCAATATGATAACTGGGAAGCAATGTGGTTCATGCTTCCATTTCAGGAACCTGGTGTGCACATCCACCTCCTGCAAACTGCTGTTTAGACTGTAATTTAAGCATCCTGTAATGTAATAAAAGATTCTATATTTAAGATGTACCCTTATTATATAACTGTATGAACAAATATACATTTAGATGCTCAACATAATTACTCTTAAAAAGGATTAATCTCCTCTTTAAAAAAGTTTTCTATTTTGACATCTGATACCCCAGTATTTACATAGCAAGTTAATTCACTGGAAGTTTCAGCATGTAAAATATGAAGTGACCTCTTTTTTCTTTTAAAAAGCATAGAAATATGCTTATTCATGAATCTTTAGCTAGCATGAATTCCTTTCTTATAAACCAGACAAGATTAATCACCTGTGCATGTGGCAGAGGGCGTGTCTGTTTCTCACTTGATAACAGAAGGAGCAAATACAGCTCACTTCGACAATTTTCATATTATTATAGGAAGATGAACTATATCTCACTCTTCATTTTCACTTCTGGAGTTCATCTGTCAGTTTATGCATTTCTAAAACAATAATGCATCAGTACTAAATTTATCTGCTTTTATTCCTTTTCTTCCCTCCTGAAATTTCTTAGTTGGAATCACATCTATAGTTAATCCCTGGGATTTAATAGATTTGTAGACACAAATGAGAATGCAAAACCTGAATTTCGTGAAGCTCTTCCAAGACAACATAATATTTTAATGTAGGTACTTGGCCTAATGACTAAGCAAAATTGAAATCCTTGTAAAATTTTCAGATTTTTCTGCAGCAGATCTAACCCCAATCCAAAATTATCTGTTCAGTTTCAGGCCAGAGTGTGATGAGGTGATCAGTAAGAACAATTTCTGAGAGATTACAGGGATATGGGTCGGAAAGATGGAGAGTGAATCCAGGTACTTACTACAATTTTGACAATATCAATGACAACTAGTTCCCTGTTGGGAGAAAAAAAATGTGATGCAGCACCTTCAGAGCTGTATTTTGAAGGGGACAAGGAATTAGATAAACAATGCAGAGAGGCCCTTGAAGCACAGATATGTCAGCCAGGGCTTTAAGGTAGGTCATCCTAGATCTTTTCTTCCTAATGAGCTCTTCAAACCTCGTAAACTTAAAATAAATTACAAAATATCTCACAAGAAATTTGTATTTTAAATTATAAAACTTCAGGTGAGCAAGGAAACACAGAAACAAAACACAAAAAGTAGAAAAAGGGCTTGGAAAGAGTTCTTGCCCTATCTATTGTGGTTTTGCACGCAGGTCTCTAACTACAGAGTTGCTTTCAGTCAAGTCAGTGACTAACTCGGAGCTAACTGCAATTCTTGTTCAGAGAAGGATTTCTTCCATTGTTTCTGACACTGTTTCCTGGTCTAACCAGCATTCTTTCGAGGTGGCCTTGCAGATCCTTGCAGGGACTTTTTATTACTACTGCCTTATCCTGCAATCTTTGGAGACTTCTTTTCCTCAGCAGGCTCAGTTACCCAGAAGGGAAGAAGCAGTCTTCTCTCTTCCAGAAAATCCACATTACACAGTCACTGTCAAAGGAGAATAGCATAACACAGAGAAAACACATGTGAATCATACACTGTTGTCAGATAGGTTCAAGTGAAGCTTTCATGAAATAAAACAAAATCATTTTTCCAGATATAAAAAGCAGCAACAAAAGAGATATTCTCTGTTTCACATTATGGTTTGGGTTTTTTGTTTGTGGGTTTTCGGGGTTTTTTTTGTGTGTTGTTTTTTTTTTTTTTTTTTTTTTTTTTTTAATTACACATAATAAATTAAACACTTCTCTGAAAGAGCTATTCTGTTTGACTGAAACACTTCAGAGGTTAATTTGTCTTTCTGTATATACAAGATGCTTTTGTTACTAAGTGTCTAGCTTTTTCTAGCTTCATATATGGAAAGGATTTACACAAATCCTTTAAAATACTGGCAAGATCCCAGCCTTACAAGGTCATTCTCAAGTTGTGTAGTCAGAATATAAATTGGTTTTCAAGTACCGTTCAGCATTTTGACAGAGAACTAAGAAAATAATGCTAGAGGGTGCTCTTTATCCCAGCAGTGTTTCAAGAGCAATAAAATTAGTAACAAATATAAATAAAGCAGTCTTAGTGTGGTCTAAAGCAAGAGGAGTCAGCTGAAAACTAGTTTCATTATAACTACCATTAAAGAAAATTGACTCTTGACCAATTAACATTATTGACAAGGAAGACCAAGCAAACTATGGAAATGTAGAAATAAATCATGTTTATGATAACCTGTCTAAAAGTCTTGTACAGTCTTATAGCAAGCTCCACTAGAGTTATGAATTCACATTCTTTAAAGGCAGAAGTTTTTTGGAAAAGCTATAGTAGCAGTTTGCGTGAATGTAATTTTGTATTTGCATGTGTGTTCATTTTCTGTATTATTATATTGGCAGAACTGCAGTTTGGACACAAAAGAATGTGACTTGGTTGTCATCTTAAATTCTCTGCACATTATCACGTGGGATCATTTGTCAGAGAACCTGCCAAGGCACAGAATTTAATTATTTTAACAATGAACTTGTGAAACCCAGACAAGTGAGGAGAGGAAATTTCTGTGAGAGTGAAGATATTTTGGGATGACCAAGTTCATCAAGAATCTCATGGGATTAGATACCTTTTAAACAACTGCACATCACCAAAACATCTGTTTTCTGCAAGGAATTAGGTGAAAAATAGACACTGAAGTTTCTCCAAACATGTTTATCTGTTGGAAAATCTTCCAAAAAGTGGAGGTAATTTTTTGTTTGTTTGTTTTACATTCTAGTGTGATAACCTAATATATTCTAAAGTGATTTTGTGTGCAGAGTATAGAAGTATATTGATTGGTATCTCCCATTTCTATCATGTAATGAAGGTATTTGGTATTCTTGATAAGCAGTTTACAATTAATTAAACCACTATGCGATTCCTTACTCTCAGCTTCAGGGAGTTTCACCATGTATCTCAACTATGATACAGCAGGGCCTGGCACCCAGAAAATGCACGTGGGCAAATTTTAAAATAGTTCTGCGCAGGTTTTGTCCTGTTAGCAGGACAAACTCTCTGTGCTTGCAGCCAGTCATTCCCACCAGTACTATCATTCCACCTCCCTTTTTTCTAAAAACCAAAACTCTCTCCTATTTTTGATATCCCAGAAGAGAAGGCAGAGGCATGTCTTCAATAGATAGTGCTGCTGTGTATACATGGCTGAGAGACAAGTTTGCATCATGGCCCTGAGCCCCTTCCCTTGGGTTTGGGTAAGCAGCCTCATGTGGAACCATCTGGCCTGAAACCGGTGTGAAGAGTTGTTGGAAAAAGGGCTGGGAAAATCTTTTCCAGGAGCTCTCCCTCTTTACTCAGCACCTTTATCTCAGCTGGGGCTCTCACCCTGCCTTCACTTGTCTGTGGTCCCACTGAACTGGACCCAAAGCTTCAATCATAGGATGGCATCCAACCTGACCTTGGGCCATCCCTGTCCCCGTGTCCATGACCCTGCCAGGCTATTCTGGGTAAGGGGACCCTGGTGCCCCTCACCACCCTTGATCCTGACCCACTCCCACAGGCCCACATCCCAGCCTGGGCCTTGACCCATCACTATTCCCAGGAGGTGCCCAATGGCTGGGGTTGAGGTTGCCCCTGTGCCCCATGGCTGCCCTGCTTCTGGCTGCCAGGTCCTGCCCTGACAGTCCCCAGGGAGCCCCTGGACACCCCAGCACCCTGACTGCTTTGATGTTCCTTATCCACAAACACACAGTCTATCCTGTAATACATAATAAATATCTGCAATCAAAATGTACTTTTCTGAAAAGCACAGTGCAGCTGAAATAGCAAAAGATTAGGAAATGGAATTTTTCAGGTAGTTTTACAAAGGAACACATGAGTACAGTGATGAATCAGGGTAACAAAAGTACCCTGATGACTGTGTTTTGCTTAATGAAGAAGGACTGGGAAAGCAATTTCAGTTTGTCAGCTGAGACCCATTGATTCATCTGACAGAGTTAAGCATTATGAATGTAACTGCTACCAGTCGATTTAGCTTTAGAGGAAAAAAAAAAAAAAAACCCAAACACAAAAAAACAGAAAAACATCTAATTTTTCTCATTGATTAGGTTACAGGTTTGGTTAATATAGAAATTATGTAGCTACATTGTAGATACCCAGTATTTTTGTTAAACAGGTGACTGACTTGATTGATAGCACTGTCCAGTATATAAAAAAGTGTATGTTAAAATAATTCAGAATTTAACAGGGATAGCTCAATAACTATTTATTTATAAAGGATCTTAAACTGATGAGGATTTTTTAGGTGTGTTCTGGCTACCTGCAATGCTGTTAATTAAAAAATTAGACAGAGATATAAATCACTATTGATAACACTTCCATGTGTAAAAGAGGCTGATACAGTGAAGTCATAGCAATATCAAAACAATCAAAGAGAGATAACTGGATCATTTGGTGAGCTAAGTCCTTTCAAAGAAATGCAGTTTAATGTAGCTAAAATCAAAGACATACCCCTAAAAAGAAGTTCATGACTACATAATAGAGACTGTTCTGAAAATCAGTGATTTTGGGATAGAAAGGTCTTTCATATGAACACATGTTTATGCCAGAGGATACAGTGGTGATTTGTTCTAGGGTTAGCTGCAAACCAAAAAACTCATTACTTCCAGTAATCCCCTGCTGTACTTGGTGTGAGTAAAATTTAGTCAAGGTATATGGTCCCTCCTCATTATAACTGGAAAAATTAACTCTACAATTCATAGCACTTTGATAGGTTTTCCTGCTGTTTCCCACTCATAATTTCTCTTATATTCTTTTCACTTCTCTCTAATTGATTGAGAAACAGAACAGTGAGATTATCCACTACTGCAAGGTAAAGCAAATCATCATATAGGAAAATGAGAGAAATATTTGCAAACAGAGAAAAGGATATTAGTAGGTCCTGTGAGAAGGAGGACTGGTCTATAGGGTGCTATGGGGAATCTACATCTAACAGGGGAAAAGGCTAAAGGGAAAAGAACTAGACAAAGGGAGGCAGACCCTCACTCCCATCCATGATTTCTAAAACTTTCTTCAGATTATAAGAAATCTCAGAACAAAATTGTTGTGATTAAAAAAACCCCCCAATTTCAGCTATACAGCGGAGAAGTCTTAAGACAGTTCAGGCTAATGCTCCCCGTGAATGTATGATAGAAAACAAGTAAGCATAATCAATGCAGAAATTTTACCTTTGTACTATGGTGTAGGCACTGTTAGATTTCAAATTCTGAATGCAACTTTGTTATTTCTATGCTTAAAAATGTGTGTTAAAAAATGAGAGGAGCAGAGAATCATGAAATAATTTGAAAATAAATGAATCATCTTAAAATGAGAATTTCTATCTCTTAGCTTCTTAATACGTCACAAGCAAAAAAAAATATCTCTGATTGAAGGTATCTTTTCTTCTCTTGAAGAAGAGAAAATATTGAGACTTAAGTAACATTTTTTTCCTAGTGAGAGTGAGCTATAAAACAAATTGGTGGTTAGAAAATTATTCAACCACATTCAAACATTCAATATTTGTTTGAATTAATTTTGAAATAAATTTGACCAATGGCTAATTTCTCAAGGAATCATTGAGAACACTCTTCACCATTCATGGAAATATACAGTACCTGACTAGACATGTTCTTGAGCTTCCAGCTCCAGCTGGCTTTGCTTAGAGCAAGACGGTTGGTCCCCTTTGAGAACACCTTCCAACCTGGGTAGTGTTTCTGTGATTCTGCAATTTTATCATACGTTATGCTTTATGGTACAAAGATCCTTGCAGTTTTTAAATGAACACCTTAACCTGGCTCCTAACAAAACCTAGAATTGAACCCATGTTACTTAAAAGAAAAACACTCTTAAGATAGTTTTCAAATACTGCTTTAAGGTGATGAGGGAAGATTTATGCAAAACACTGTAATATCAGGAAGGGACATATTTTCTAACATTCCTCTCTGTAGACATCTTTCCATAACATAATGTCATATCTAGGGTCAAATGTTAGCAGTGCTAAGGAGTTTTAGACCAGGTTGTACAGATGACTAAACCTCTAGTATAAAGTTATTCTGCAGTAACTCATAGATCTGCAATGTTTAATTAAGTGTGCTCCTGTCTCTAAATTTATTATATGTTACTTTTAAATAAATGCTATATCAACTGGATAATTCTTAGATATTAGAAATTATTAAACAATACTAAGTTAGTGTTAAAGTTTCAAATCCTTTTTTCCTCTATCATTAATAATTATGTTAATTTAAAAAGACATTAAATCAATTAAATAATTTTATTATTAAAAAATCAATAATATTTAATTTAAGCAACACATTTTAGTTACATTAATCTCTTAGAATTTCAAAGGTGTCAGAAAGCTCTCATGTGTACAGTAATATAAATTTAATCTTGCTCTAAAATCTTCACAAATACAACTTGTATATATAGTAAAAGTTTGAAAAAAACGTTAAAGCTAGGCAATAATAACACATGCAAGTTTATTTTCTGCATATACTTAAGAACTCTTTAAGTATTTTCAGATTAGATATTTTTTTGTAAATTTCAGGGGGCAAAATTATATGTATTGAGTTGAAATTTTTCCTAGAGAAAAATGGAAAATGGAAGTTGTGTATATTTACTTTATTCAGTGTTCAGAAGGAAAGGTTCTGATTTTTCATGGTGGAATTACATGTTTATTCTTAAACTTGTTTCATACAGAAAAAAGAATCTGAACACTTATTTAGTGAAATCAAATATTTCAAAACACTTAAAATCTTTAAAAAAGGAAAGCTATTGTCTTGACATTTAATTCTAGCTCATCCCGGAAATCTGTAAATTTTAGTATAACCAGATTAATTTTCCTTACTATTGCCCTATGAACACTATACATGATATAGAAAGTTTTGTTAGGTTTCACTGATAAAAATCTTAAACTTGAATGCTTTATTTCACCTATTAAATTTAAAATCAAGTGGGTAGAAACAAGGAAAAAATTAAGAATTTGGGAAAATAAGTAAAGATAAAAATTAAATAAGACTACAGGAATTATTAGATTAGAGTTTGTTATGCAGATAAAAAGTTCTACACAATCTTGATGCAGAGGGATTAAGTCATAGGACAGGGAGCTGAATATCTCTCACTGTTAAAAAATAAGGTCTAGTTCCATTAAAAATATGTATTTGGTGTAGTTGGGCTCTTAAATTCCCGAAGGGGGAAAAAAAAAAAAAAAAAAGTGAACAAAACAGAAGGATTTTCAAAATTAATAAGAAAATCTACTAAATTTTTAAAGATTAAAGTCTACAGGGTATATTCTAGTTGTCTCTGCAAGAAGCACACAAAATTCTTCAAGAACACATAAAAGAGGCTTGACTCGGCACTTAGAAAAGGCAACATAATTGCCATGATATCATTTGGAATTGATCTCAATATTAATGATGTCTACTCTGCCTCAACAATTATTAAATTTAAGAGATTTTCCCTAAAAAATGTAATCATTATGCCTACCACAAGGCACAGTGAGCAATAATCCTACTTGAGGTTTACTCACATACCCGTGAGCTTCCCAGACTTCCTGTACATGGGAAGGAGAACATGTTTTGTGATTTTTCAAATATGAAATCTCTGTACACAGAGTAAAGAGTAGGAGAAGGTCACGTGGTCACACTTTCTGGGGAAAATAAAACAACTCTTAAGTGCCTTTTCCATGTGGTCTTTCTTTCGATTAATCATTCACAGTTAAGCAAAAGGGGGAGAACAGAAAATTCTTCATCCCTAACTTGCTGATAAAATTTGTTCCTCACTAATCCTTCGTTTGGATTTGCTTTGATGCTGACCCAAGTTTATGGAGGGGTTCTCTTTTCTAGATAACTATGTCTTGTAGTCAACTCTACCAATTCCTACTTTATTTTTTAGTTATTGAAACAACAGCATAATAGGAAAAAAGACTAACAAGTCATGCCAGAACAGAAACAATAGCCTATAAGTCACTGCCAAGTACAGTTTTATTTCATTTCCCTCTGACATCTCTTAGCAAATGCATTCATAATTTAAAATATCTACAGCAGTACAAATGCTAAGCCTGAAGTAGCCAAGAGTTGCTGATGGCAGATTTGGAATTAGAACTAACGTGGCTGCTTGCCCAGAGTGAAGCAAGCCTATTTCGTAGTATTTTGGCTTTGTGCTTAAACTGTAAGGAGAAATGTATAGACATGTGTCAGTTGAATCTCTTTTGTCTATTGTCCATTTCTGTTGCCATTCACATCCTGATGCACAGGATTATTGAACTATTCCCTTTTTTGAGTTAACATTTTTCCAAGTGGTCCATCCTTATTTTATCCCTTGTTTTATGCAATCAGTATATATATTGCATTTTATTTAGTTGTTAGGTTATAATCTCTACATGGTCAAAGGAAGTCTTGGAACAATCTTTTTCCCTCTTCCAATAATTAACAACATTTTGAAATGTTCCAATATTGGTCATTCTATTTACTGGTTGCTTATATTTCTTCCATAGAGAGATTTAATTCTCGTATACCATATTGTGAATTTTTCCCAGCTCTTCAGAGCCTTTCAGAGAAGCTAGTGCTGTAAAGGAAGACAATATGGCTATATTTGCTATTCTTGATTATGCAGTGATACCTACATGGTCAAGAAATTTACCACTTCCAACAACAAACTACAAATCCAAGGGTTTGTAATGAACTACTGGTTCAAAATCATAACTTCAGTTATGCAAATAGGATAGAATCATAAAATAATTGAGGTTTGAAGGACCTTTTGGAGGTTATCTAGACAAACTTATTGCTCAAAGCAGAGCTACACCACCATTGATTATGGTTTTGTTCATCTGAGTCTTGAATATCTGCAAGGATGGAGATTCCACAGACTCTCTGGGCAACTTGTGCTAGTGTTTGATAACTCCCATGTTAAAAAAAAAAAAAAAAAAAAAAATCTGATACAGGTTTTCCATATTCCAACGTTGTTTTGTTGCCTTGAATTCTTCCACTGTACAATTCTGAAAATCTATATCTATCTTTCCTGTAAATAGATGCCTTTCCCTCAGCCTCCCCTCATATTTCAGTTTCTTCAACACCTAACTGTCTTGGTAGGCCTCCACTGGAGTATCACCAGTCTCTCAATATTTTTCCTGTACTGGGGAGCCCAGATCTGGACACAACACTCCATGTATTGTCTCATGAGTGCTGACTAGAGAGGAAGAATCACCTTCCTTCACCTAATGGCAAAGCTTTTCCTAACGCATCCTAGGATGCTGTTGGAGTTGGCCTTATTTGCTTAAAGAACATTGAATGTCAATGCCAATTGCTGGCTCCCATTCATTTTGGTTTCCACCAGAATTATAGATCCCTCTTTGTTTTAATATATCTGCTTCTTGTGAGTTTCCACCTACCACTCATTCAAGGATAGCCTCTCAGTGTCTCTTTTAACATGCATCATGGAACACAAGCTTTTGTCTCTGCAGAGTCCCTGTGAAGATCCTGTTAGATCTCATGTTTATTCTCCCTAATTTTGTAATAGTAATTATTTATCCTTGAACATTTTAAATAAGGATTTCAGACATTGAATCTGACACTGTACAATCTGTTTTTCTGTGTTTGTTTTTTAATCTCTAGTCTGTACACCTTTTAATATGCAGCTGCACTACATCCTTGCATTTGCTGGTTATTGACTGCCAAATTTATAAAGTCCAGATTTTTCTTTTCTCTAACACTTGATTCCTTGTATATTTAAATGCCTACTTAACTTTAAGTTCGTGAGTAGTTTCTCTGAAGTCAGTTCCACTGATTAATGTTAAGCATGATCTTAATTGCATTCTTGGACTCTGTCCAGAACAACTGATGTCTCATCTGTTGCAAGGTATTGATGAGTCCCTGTAATCAAGGCAGATGTAGTGAGAAAACAGGATGACTTTTTCCACAGTGAAGGGATGTCTGTCTCTTAAATTTAGATATCTAAAACTCAGGTTAAAATTTAAGACTGGAAAGTCTAAACTACTAATCAATGCTCTCTGTGATACAATAGAGACAAAGAGCTTCACATAATCTATCTTCCCACTGCAAGGAAGGTGAAGTATTCTTGGGAGCTATATTTTTTTCTCATTGTTTCCATTAGAAGGAAGGAAGACAACCGGCTCAGAACGCACAATAAACTTCATATAACAGAGGCAATGAGAGATGAATATCACCTTGATAATCAAAATCATGTTGCAACACTACAATGCTTGATCTATGGCTATTAAGTATGTGGGATAGACTTTTTTTTTCTTATTCTTGTGCCATAGAAAGCACAATAATACAGAAGGCTGTCCTTAGCTGTTGATCTGTATAGAGAGGAAGGCATAACTACTTATGAGCCTAGACATTTGGGGACTACACTTCTTAGAGAAACTTTATTAGAGGATTCGCAAGAAGAAAAAGATATGTTGATCTAATTCTTAACAGCAGACTTATCAATTCATAGTTCAGTGTGCTAATAGCCATTAAGTATTCAAACTCAGCTTTGTGGAAAAGGTAAGGCTCACCCACCAATTTAATAATACCCAATTTTAAGTTCAGCATGTTAGAGGCTTTAATCAAGACTGTTTCACTAAAAGCCAAATAGCCAGAGACAAATGGAAAAAAACACAAAACAAATCATAACTCTACTGAACAGCGGAACATAGTCTTGCAGAAGGAAAATAAAATCATTCAAAATGTAGAACAGTCCAAATAAAATCAAGTGGGCAGAGAATAAAATTTGTAACTTAAAAATATTAAACCATAATAAAGTAAAAATGGATTGGTTATAAAATTTTCTTTGACCACACTGGAAGTAGGGTCTATACAAGTAGCTGAAAGGATTCATAGATAAACAGGGATTAAACAGACTACACAGAAGGGATGGGCTACATTAGAGTAGAAACATTACTTTTTTTTTTTTTTTTTTTTTTGAACATACATATTTAGTATTAAGGAAGGTATAAATCATGCTAAAGTTGAAGCTTCATCTTTATGAAATGAGTCTCAAACTTTCTCACTTACGTCAATAAAGGTGGTTTTAAAACAAAATTTAAAAAAATAAACATTGTCTGGACCAGAGATTGTTCACACAATAGTTCTAAAAGAAATCAGATTTAAAATTACTGAACCTTTAGATGTGGTGTATATCACCCATAGCATTCTTCCACAAGAGAATGGAAGGCAGTAAACACAACATCACTTTTTTAAAAAGGCCTTGGCTAACCTGGGGAACTGTAGGCCAGAGGAAATGCAACAGAGAACAAAATAAAAACTAGAATACAAGGCCAAGAATCAATACACAGAGCATTAAAACCCACCGAACTTTGAAGTGATTTTCAGATGCAATGTTTGAATCCATAGCAGGAGTGGAATTAGTGGTTTTGTTTGTAAGTATAGTCTATTTGGAGAAAAATAAAATTTTCATAGGTAATTTGTGTCTCACACACCTTTGAAGAAGTTAGCCAGGAAAGGAAGAAACATGATCCACTCAACGTCCCTGTATCACTTTCTAGAAACTCTTCCAGTTTCCTAGGTCCTTATGCACAGTATCACAGAACCACATAATGGTTGAGCTTAGAAGGGACCTCTGGAGGTCAACTTGTTGAACTCCCCTGATCAAATAGGATTGGCTGCAATAGGGTTCCCAGAATCATGTCCTGTCAGAATGGTCACAATTGCACTTAGTACTGGAGAAGGATCATGGTATCAGAAATATCTCTGTGCTGTCCTTCCCTGCTGCTGCCTACAGCAATGAACACTAGGTGATTAGACTGTCTAAAAGCTCTGGTAGAGTTCAAAATGACCTAGAACACGACCAAAATTGCATCACAAGGTATGCTGCAGCCAATACGTAAGTGCAGATGCAGCCATAGCATATGTAATCTGTTGAGAAAAAAATATTAACTAGTTGTCTTGCTACCAAGCTAGGTAAATTAACAGTAACAGAATAAAGGAGAAAGTCTTTCAATAAGTAAAAAATATCTGAAAGGTAGAAATAAAGGAGGAACAATTTGATGCTTCTTATAGTGGAGACAAGGTACAGTGAAGTTCTCCAAAACTAGTGTGGAGTTGTTAACATGTTTATAAAGTATGTGGAAAAAGGAGTAAAAACTGAGGCAACAAGATTTACTGATGCAATTAGTGAAAGCTAAAATGTTACTAAAAATCTTCAGAAGAACCTCAGAAGTTTGAAAGACTGAGTGATAAGTGCAATTTAGTATTTTATTTGCAAAGCAGAACTGAAGAGGACAAGCAGCCATAATCATACATGCACAGTGATATGTTGGTAATTATCGCAGTTCAGGAAAAGGGTTTTAGGAATTTCCTATATAGTATTCTGAAAACAGTAGAACAGAGGCCATAAACCCAAAAATATTTATAAAGGGTCTGCCTGGAATGGAGTTGATCCTCTTCATAGCAGCCCATATGGTGCTGTGTTTTGGATTTGTAATTAAAACAGTGTTGATAAAATACCAGTGTTTTAGCTGTGGCTGAACAGTGCTTGTACAGCAGTGAGGGTTTTTTAGTTTTGTTTCTGTTTGAACTATTTCCCACTCTGCCACCCCAACAAATAGACTGCGGTGCTCAAGAATTTGAGAGGGGAAAAATGCCAGGACACTTGACCCCAAATGACTAAAAGCATATTCCATACCATATGACATTGTGTTCAGCAATAAAAGCTCAAGGAAAAGAGGGGGAAGGGGGTAGTCTGTGGTTATATTATTTGTCTTCCCAAGAAACCATTACATGTTCTGAGACTCTGCTTCCCAGGCAGTGGCTGGACATCTGCCTGCCAATGGAAAGTAGGGAATAAATTCCTCATTTTGCTTTGCTTGTGGATTTGTTTCACGTGTTAAACTGTCTTTAACTCAACCCATGAGCTTTTTTTCTCACTTTTGGCCTTTCAATTCTCTCTTCCATGTTGATTAGGGGTAATGAGGGAGTGACTGGGTGCGGACTTAGCTGCCAGTTGGGATCAATCCACCACAGTATTCTGAATTATTATTAAGAGAAAAAAAAACAACATAAGTTGGCAACTTTGTCACTCCATAGTTCCACAATGGACTTACATCTTGAAGATAAAATATATTTTGGGTTTTTTACTCAATTCACAGAAGATATTCTAGAACCAAAAATATTTACAGAAGAGGGAAAGAAGACTAAATTAACATATCAGATGCCTGCCACCACAGAAGGTATTAAATAAGCAGCTAGAAGAAATGGAGGATGTCGGGACATGCGTTAGAACGATGATAAAATTATGAATGGTGTATATGTTAATAAATAAGGAATAGTAATTCACAGCTGCTCATGGTTTAGAAAGATTGAATTATGCTTAATTTGCCAGACAGAAAGTAAATCAAAATAGTGTTTTTTCCACCCCAGCTGTAATGAAATTAATTAACACATCACCAAAAGATGTCATGAATGTCAAAAACATGAATTGGTTTAAAATGTATAAGGTGGAAGGTTTTTTTATTTATCATCTATAAATCTATAAATGGCCATTAAATGCTATGATATGGATGTTCATTTAAGAACTTTCATCTCCAGAAGCTGAGATGGAGCATCAGATATAAACTGTTTATATGTTTAATATAAACATATTTATATTAAATATGTTTATATTAATATATAAATACATATACACAAACAGAATCATCAAGGTTAGAAAAGACCTTGAAAATCATCCAGTCCAACCATTAACCTAACACTGACGGTTCCCAACTACACCATACCCCTCAGTGCTATGTCAACCTGACTCTTAAACACCTCCAGGGATGGGGACTCCACCACCTCCCTGGGCAGCCCATTCCAACACCTAACAACCCCTTCTGGAAAGAAATGCTTCCTAATATCCAGTCTAAACCTTCCCTGGTGCAACTTGAGACCATTATCTCTTGTCCTATTGCTTATTAATTTGGTTATAGAGACTCATCCTCAGCTCTCTGCAACCTCATTTCAGGTAGCTGTAGAGGGCGATGAGGTCTCCCCTCAGCCTCCTCTTCTCCAGACTAAACACCCCCAGTTCCCTCAGCCGCTCCCCGTACGACCTGTGCTCCAGACCCTGCACCAGCTTCGTTGCCCTTCTCTGGACACACTCGAGTCATTCAATGTCCTTTTTGGAGTGAGGGGCCCAAAACTGAACACAGGAATCGAGGGGCGGCCTCACCAGTGCCGAGGACAGGGGTCAGATCCCTTCCCTGTCCCTGCTGGCCACGCTATTGCTGACACAAGCCAGGATGCCATTGGCCTTCTTGGCCCCCTGGGCACCCTGCTGGCTCCTGTCAGCCGGCTGTCAATCAACCCCTCCAGGTCCCTCTCTGACTGGCAGCTCTCCAGCCACTCCTCCCCAAACCTGTAGCGCTGCTGGGGGTTGTTGTGGCCCAAGGGCAGCCCCCGGCATTTGGCCTCATTGAAACTCCTCCAGTTGGGCTCAGCCCATGGCTCCAGCCTGTCCAGGTCTCTCTGCAGAGCCTCCCTACCCTCGAGCACATCAACACTCCCACCCAACTGGGTGTCATCTGCAAACTGACTGAGGGTGCACTCGATCCCCTAGTCTAGATCATCAATAAAGATGTTAAACAGGAGTGGACCCAACACCGAGCCCTGGGGGACACCACTCGTGACCGGCCGCCAACTGGATTTAACTCTGTTCACCACAACTCTCTGGGCCTAGACATCCAGACAGTTTTTTACCCAGCAAAGTGTGTGCCCATCCAAGCTACAAGCAGCCAGTTTCAACAGGGAATGCTGTGGGAAACGCTGTCAAAGGCCTTAATAAAGTCAAGGTAGGCAACATCCACAGCCTTTCCCTCATCCAATAAGCAGGTCGCCCTGTCGTAGAAGGAGATCAGGTTTGTCAGGCAGGACCTGCCTTTCATAACCCCATGCTGACTGGGCCTGATCATCTGGTTGTCCCACATGTGTTGTGTGATGGTACTCAGGATGAGCTGATCCATCAGCTTCCTGGGCACCGAAGCCAAGCTGACAGACCTGAAGTTTCCTGGATCATCCTTCCGACCCTTCTTATAGATGGGCATCACACTGGCCAATTTCCAATCTGTCGGGACCTCCCCGGTCAGCCAGGACTGCTGGTAAATGATGGAAAGCGGCTTGGTGAGCACCCCAGCCAGCTCCTTCAGCACCCTCGGGTGTATCCCATCTGGTCCCATAGATTTGTGTGTGTCTGTGTGATGCAGTAGGTCACTGACTGTCTCCTGGATTGCGGGGGGGTCATACTCCCAGTCTCTGTCTTCTGGCTGAGGAGGCTGGATTCCCTCAGTACAACTAATCTGGTTATTAAAGACTGAGGCAAAGAAGGCATTAAGTACCTCAGCCTTCTCCTCATCACTTGTTACCATGTTTCCTCCTGTGTCTAGCAGGGGATGGAGGCTCTCCCTGGTCTTTCTTTTGCTGCTCACATACTTCCAGAAACATTTCTTGTTATCCTTGACTGTTTAAGCCAGATTAATTTCTAGCTGGGCTTTAGATCTGATTTCTGCCCTGCATAGCCTCACAGCCTCTTTGTAACCATTGTCAGTGGATAGCCTCTTTTTCCAAAGGTCACAAAATCTTCTTTTCTCCCTGAGTTGCAGCTAAAGCTCCCTGTTCAGCCAGGGTGGTCTACTCTGGCTTCAGCTTCTCTTACAGCACCTGGGGACCTCCTGCTCCTGAGCCATTAACACTTCCTTCTTAAAGAGTGCCCAGCCTTCCTGGACCCCTATACCCTTCAGGATCATCTCCCAAGGGATTCTGTCAAGCAGTTGCCTAAACAAGACAACGTCAGCCCTTTGGAAGCCAGGATAGCAGTTTGCTGCTCCTTCTGGCCTCTCTAAGTATAGAGAACTTTATTATTTCATGATCTCTGTGCCCTAGTCGGCCTCCAACTGCCATATCACCCACCAGTCCTTCTCTGTTCACAAAGAGCAGATCCAGCAGGGCACTTTCTCTGGTCAGTTCACTCACCAGCTGCATCAGGAAGTTGTCTCCCACACATTCCAGGAATCTCCGGGACTGGTCCTGCTCTGCTGTGTTGTATTTCCAGCAGATGTCTGGGAAGTTATAGTCTCCCCCAAGAACAAGGGCAGTGATAGTGAGATTTCTCCTAAATGACTATAGAATATTTCATCCACCTCCCTGTCCTAGTTGGGTGGCCTATAGTAGACTCCTACTACAACATCTGCCCTGATGGCCTTCCACCTGATTCTAACACAGAGAGACTGCACCCTGTCTTCACTACACTTGTGCCCAAATCAATCATAACAGTCCCTAACATACAGCACCACCCCACCACCTCTCCTTCCTTGTCTAGCCCTCTAAAGAGCTTGTAGCCATCAGTTGGCACACTCCAGTCATGGGAGACATCCCACCATGTTTCTGTAATAGCCATTACATCATAATTTTCCTGTTTCATCATGGCTTCAAGCTCCTCCTTTTTGTTACCCATGCTGTGTTCATTGGTACACATGCACTGTCATGTATCTCAATAGCTGTTATTAACCATTATTGGGGACAAGGTGTGAGATTAGATGTAGCAGACAGATCTTTCAGCTGTGTCATCATATCAATTGTCATAAATTTAAGTACCTCATAAATCTGATGTATTTGCATACAGTAAATGTAGTCAGTAGGAAGAGCCAGACACCTCTAGGCAGTTACTCATCTAGGTTTCTTTGTCAGAGAAACCTTAGGTAAATTTCCACAGTTGGATTGCATGAATTCTTCTCAATGATTTGCAACAAGAACACTCTGTTTGTGCAAAAGAAGAGATAAATGTCTTTTAAGTATTAGCAAGTATTCCATATATTGAGAAGAACAGAATATACAGTACTCAAGGTAGATGTGATTCTTTAGAGTTATTTTAGAATTCCTTTTCCTCACTTGTGCTATGCACAGATAAATGCATCCTTTATGCTTATAGAAAAACAAAATAATATTTATAAGATTCTGACTGCAGATCTGTAGCATATAACTCCATTCTGGTCATAAAAAATGTGATAAAAGTGTATCTTGTTAATTTCTAAGCAATCTTGTCAAATGGCCCTTCTTAGAATCACACAGGATCAAAGGGGAAAAAAACAAAAACAAAAACAAAAACCCAAACAAACCCAAAACTAAAAAAACCCAAACAAACCCACATAATTTTCTTCCAGACCTCACACATTTCACTAATAGGTCATATCAAGGTGCTGTACTTGTTCTGCTAACATCTCACTACATGCTGTATTAGGATGCTGCTGTTTCAGGTACTTAAAAGCCTTGCTTTAACACTCTCTGCCAAGACATGCCACAAATGTCAGAGTGTTTTAAATCAAAACTGAAAACTGTCTTGTTTTTCCCTTTGCTTTCCATCATTAGCTTGGCACTGCAAGCTCTGTTATTAATTATTGTACATCTCTTGTAAAGCACCTTGAGATATCTTGCTGAGTTAAGGCACTATGTCCTATAAATGGAAAATGTTGCTGTTATTCGGTCAAAAATGAGTCTAAAGTACAGTAGAACAAAGTCTTTCAAAAGTTCCATCAAGTATAGAATGTTTAATATAAATTAATACTATAAGGCTGATTCTAGAACCTGTAGCTTATAGTTTCCAGCTCAGAGAACCATTTACAACTGTGCATTATGCCTTCAAAATAATTGTATATTTATAGTGATTTACATCAACCTGGCACATCATTATTCAAGTACAACCAGCCACATAAAGGGAAGGACAGAGGAGATGCAGATTTAAGATTTTTGTTAGTATTCATACAATTCATTTCCTAGGCATAAGATTTGTACCATATGTTACTGTTAATGTGGAGGGACTAATGAGGAAGGTAGATAGCTCAACCTAACAGGGTAGTTACAAAAGCAGAATAGTTTCCTCAAGGAAGAAACTTCGTTAACACTGCTGAGCTATTTTTATATTTTAGTTAAACATTACAGGACTTTAAAAAGCATGAAAGACAGTTTATTTTAAAATGGGATTAGCTGTTGTTTTAGGATGCTGGGTTTCCCTTTGGTTTCAGAGCCAACATTATCCCTAGAGAAACTGTTTCAAAAATGTACTTTTTCTAATTTAATTGCAATTCAGGCTATGTCTTTTCTACAACAGAAGAGGGTTGACTTTACTGCTGAGGTCAAGGCTTGTTCAACTATACAGAGGACTGAAATTTCTCCTCAGTTATTTCTCCTTCTGGCTATGCATGAAATAAATATCTACCTCCTATATAAATCTTTTTGCCTGTACATCTCTAAATATTTAATATACAAAAATAATTGTTTCTCAGAAAGCCCAGAAGACCACTGACACAGCTGGACATCGAACTCAAGCCTCCAGTGAGTGAATGCAGCTCTCTGCTTACTCATTCTAGTTTTATAAGCATGTTTTCAGAGATTCTTTAATAAAGGCAACACAGATAATTATCTGCAGAGGAGCTCTAATGCAAGCAACTCAGCTGTGGCCAGGTGTTTATTAAAATCAATCATTAGTAAAAACATTTTGTCTGTCAGTTATGGAAATTGAAATACAAAATTGGAGAAACACATTCATCACTATTTTTCTAGTTCTTCTGTGTCTCAGAATTTTTGTCCTGTGTTTGGCATGAAATGAACAGCTATTGCAGGTACCCTGTGGCCCCCTCTATGCTCATTTCTGTCAGTGAATCATCATATGTCAAATGCCATTGTACTGTAGAGATGGAAGAACCAGATTTTGTGGTATCCACAGAAAATTGCCAGGGAACACTGAGACGTTCCCAGGACAAATATTACAACAAAATGGACAATTTTCACAATTGTAGCCTAGACATTGTTGGTCAGCAATGGACAAGCATAGAACAAAGTGATTACAGTATCCCAGCTGCAACTGAAAAATTTTCCATTTGGTGTCAGATCTAGTCTCAGGAAAAGCTTGGTGGTTAATAAATATTTTGCCATTAAGTATGGGATGACCATGCATGATAAAAAAGAATTCATTATGGTGAAGCTGTCAGTTATGGCAACATTTATCATTCTAAGCCTATGTGTAATTAAATGAGTAAAAAAGATGAGGCTAGTATCCTGATGAACAAGAAGGCACATTCTACTTATTTCTTGCTATCTATTTTTCATTCCTCAGCTGTGCATGACCATAAAGTGAAGAATATCACTTCTAACATCAAGGACACAGAGTTGAACTTAATGACGCAACAAGAACTGACTGGGCATTGACAGAGTCAGCAGTTTATCCCTATCTCTTGAAATTTCCAGGCTCAAAGCTCAGATCTGCACTTTATTTTGCCATTGCATCTTGCATAATGCTTGCAAAAGCATGTGTAAAACACAGGCAGAGGGCTTCAACAGCAAAAGAAAGTGTGACATAAGCTAAAACCATAGAGTGGTAGAATTTCAGTGTGATTTCAATTAAAGCATGCACTGCATTTTCATTTCCATAATAGTCAGAACACCCTGAAGATTTGACTAACTTTCTCTTCGCCCTTTTCTCATCACTGCATGTTATATCATTAGAGTTATGGAAACTCATTTACCCATGAGGCTGATGTGGTATCTTGTAAAAACTTGTACACTTCCAAAGACTGTATTTGCAAAAATTACACTCATGTTGAAGATACTTAAGAAGATGAAATGTGATGATGTTTTCCCAAATGAGGCTTTTATGAAAGACCTAATTCACATTTATTTACATTCATTTTCTTAAAATTACTTTCTTTCCTCTGTGAAGAAATTGTAAGTGGTAGTTCAAAAGAATCTTGATATCAAAGCTAATGTTTGAACTGATTGGTAAGCCATGTGCACTTAACAAACCCTTGTGATATACTTGCTGTACAGTTATCTCACAGAACATTTGATTTCAAAAGCAAATAATGAGCCTCAGATTATATCACATAGCTTTTGGTAAGCAGACATATTTTGATGTCTCTTTCAAATTGAACCTGAAGATTTAAATACTGGTCCAGCCACTAGCATAAGTAAGTGTGTTTCTAACAAGACAATTCAAAATAAATGATGCTATTGACTAGATGAAAATCCAAATCTTAACATTTCTTACTTTCTGTTCCTATTCTGTTCTCTTTAACATATAATTTATGTTTTATATACAAGTGTTTCATTATAATGTTGACAGAATTAACACTGAATAAATATTTTTACAATTAAATCTTAATTACCTAATGTTTCAAAGCGAACCTGGGCCTTATACTGACGGTGAATAAGAATATCCTCTAAACAGGAAGATCTTTTGCTTTCATATCTACAAGTCCTAACAGGCTTAAAATTGCTATAAAGATTGTATACCTTTTTAAAATAAGCATTCAGTTTCTCTCCATTCTTTCTTGTATATCAATGTCACAATACAGGCCTGAACAGCTTTGCATATACCAATTTTAACTAATTCAGAAGTCAATTTTTCTATACAAATATGTGTGATGAATTAATTTATATGTTGTATGTATGAATACATTTATATGTTCTACAGTGCTCAGCTGGAACACTTCTGCAGTACAATAGTCAATGGTCAACCTATCGTCTTGTGTTGTTATTCAGATTTAATTATTCACTGCTCTTCAAAAAGTTAAATGTCACCACATGTTCATGTGTGAATAAGAATGAAAAATTCAGGCTGCAGTAATTATTCACTGACAATTGTAGCTAACACAGGTGAGTAATGATAGATAGCTGCAAAACTGATGGATTTGAATTTTTAATCATATGTCAATTACTTCTTATAAGTAGTAAAACTGTGAAATAGTAAAATATTTTATTAGAAACTCAAATGCTTTGAAAATGTATTCATTTTACAAGAAAATATCCAATGGTATCAGAATGCAACATTTTGACACTTTAATTACTTGTCTGAATTACTGCTCTTTTTTAAAATAATCTGTAATTTTTACAAAACCTCCCAAGCTGCTAAAATATGAAATATGTATCTTTATTTGAAATTTTTTTCCCTGATAAGTTTACTTAGAAAGTTTTCATTGAAATTGAAAAAGAAATCCCTAACAAATTCTGTAAACTCAAAATACTTTACAACATTAAACTTGTTTTCCTTCCACCTCTACTTTTTAGCTTTTTCCCTTTTCAAATGCCAGTTTGTCTTATTTATTCTCATTGATTTCAACATAATTTCTAAAGACATTCAAAAATATTAAGATATATATAATCTGTCAGATTCACAGTAATTTAAATAATGGGGTCACATAAAATATTTTAGATCAGATATAATCATCACATTTGTTCTGACCTTATCTATGTCAAACAATTGCACTCATACTGTTACCCTTTACTGAACTCCAGTAACTATTTGTGACTAAATCAACTCGGACAACATCTTTGACAGTAATAATCTGTCCAATTTTTTAGTTTTTTCAGCTTCAGAATTTAGGAATCAATTCTTGTCATGCTTTGTAACAATAAAGAGGCTGTGAGAATTTAGCATTTTCTCTCGAGATTAATAAATGAAAGAAGGCATGTTCTAATTTTCTCACTGAAAAACTAAACAGTTCTATACGTTCAGTTCCTCCTCAGAAGTCTTCTTCCTTCATGCTAGTCACATCATCTTACAGGATTTTCTAGAATCTTATAGACAAAACTTCTAGTAACAAGCAGTATAAGGTATTGAAGAGTTTGTGAAAGGCATACAGATCAAAGCAGCAAAATAAACATCCTACACCCTGACACTACACCATTGTATTACTATCATTCAATTATTTGTATACCATGACCCCAACATTTTTTTCTTAGCCCTAGCGAGCTAGGATACAGTCCCCTGTACAGTAAGCGTGACCTGTGTTCCTGGCTTCTAGACAGACTTGTGTTTGGCAGCTTGAAATCATGTTTTGATTTAGTGAACTCAGCTTAAGCAGTGACCCAGATCATTGTGTATGACAGCCCTGTATGGTTCATTGTTTTCCACTCTGTCAGTCTTGTATTATCTGCATATTTTGTCTGTAATTATTTTATATTTACATCTATGCCACTGACAAAAGTATTGCCAGACCGATTATTTTACACTCCAGAAATCCAACGGAAATGTCCTCATTCAACGTCTAATTGTTACAGATGACTTCAAAGGATATATCAGCCGGGCATTACTATGCTTTAACTGGGTCTTTTAAAACCCTAGTATTTTTCTATACTGTTAAGTGCTATAAACAAGCCTATTCTTTTTATCAAAAGATAAAAATAGAGAAAACCTATTGATAATGTTCTTTACAAAGAATAAACTGTCGAAAGAAGTATCTAATGAAATGAAGAAGCACGTAGTGATCAGGCAGTATAACCTTATACTTCTAAAATGCTACGAGACATCTGCATTTAACCATCTGAAACCCACTGTTAAGAAATTATCAACACATTATTTTTTTCTTGATTAAACATGTTTCACATTTGGAGGTCAGATCAGTCATACTAAACACTAGCCTTTAATATTTAAAGTATCTGGCTTACTCACCAGCTGTGTCTCCAGAAGGAAACAGTATTGTTTGTAAGGTCCTGTGTCATGTGTAGCAGCACTGCTGAACTTCTGAAAAGGTTAGCTGTAGCTTGGTGGTATAATTATGTCCTGGTTTTGGCTGGTATAGAGTTATTTTTTACTCTCAGTAGCTAGAATAATGCTGTGGTTTGGATTCAGTATGGGATCTGGTATGAGAAGAATGCTGACAATCCACATTTGCAGTTGTTGCTAAGAGATCAAGGACTCTCCAACTCCCCATGTCCTGACCATGCACAGGTGTACAAGAAGCTGGGAGGAAGCAGGGTCAGAGAATCAAACCCAAATTAGCCAATGGAATATTCCATATCATGTAACATCATGCTCAGTTTAGAAAGGAGGGTTGGCTGGAAAGGAGGGGGTGCTCTCTTGCTTCCAGGACTGTGACTGTGGGATCTAGGCATTTTGGGATTTCGAGCTGGGAATGGGCTGATTATCAGTCAGTGAGTGGTGAGCAATAGCATTGTGCATTACTTTCTATTATTGTTTTATTTTATTAGAATTATTAAAGTATTTTTATCTCAAACTATTAGTTTCCATTTATCCCTCCAATTTTCACCTCCATCTCCTGGGCAGGGGAGGGTGAGTGTGGGGCTGCATGGTGCTTGGTTGCCAGCCAGGTTTAAACCACAACAAATTAAAAGAGCATTAGACCCTATGTTGACATGACTGTATCCTGCTCTCAGTGAGCTGAATAATTCTCCAAATTCCACTGGCAGCATTGACCAAGAGATCATTTTGTTTGCCTAAATATATACATTTACTGGTATCTGAGATACCATGTAGCACCTGAAACATGCACGCAGGACTGGTAGATATTATGTGGAACCTCTGGGATATTCACATTTTTTGCAGAAGCCAGACAATGAAATGAAAAGATGCCCCGATCTCCCTTGACTATAAAAGACACATCTAATAGTTTATATACAGTGATCAACATTCAACCAAGATACATGTTTATGTCTTCAATCAAAAGGTAAATTCCAACCTTTTGGCTTGTATAAATTTCTGGCACAAAGGCATATAATATAATTTGGGACACCCTAGGATGACAGGTCTGGCTTTCTGTAGCCATAGAGTGGTGAGCGTCTTCTATAGGTCCTGTATAATATCTGCAAATCCACATTTATACACCTTGAGGCTCCTTAAACCATCCTACATGTGGGTAAATGAACTAAGCTTCTTTTCACAGATAATAATAAAGAATAAGGCATGCTTTCCCAACTAAACGGAATGCTCTCAAAATGATTAAAACCTTCCATTTTATCTTAAAATTCTATTGCCATATGTATGTATGTATATACTTATATTCTGTTTTAATTTGTTTTAATATTCAAATATAGTTAAGGTATCACAGATCTAACATCGTCTATACATGCAGAAGGAAAGTCTTCAATTTTTCTTCCTGAAAATGTGCATGTTAGTTACCCCCTCTACATTTATTTGAACAGCAGTTCTTTAAGAAAACATCAAAGATACTTTATTTATTAGGAAGTATTTGTATTTCTTAGTATTAGTATTATCATCTTCATTGTCACTAGGTATTTTTTCTGCTTCATTTATCAACTGTAATTGAAAAATTGCTTACCGACAAGGACCTGTGCCCAAACTCATATACAAGTTTATTTTAGTTAATAGTCATATTTTCATTACATTCAGTGTGTATTTAAAAGTCCTATGAAGCCTACTGAACTGCTACAATATTTTTCATGTATTTTGAACAAAAATAATTGTTATATTACAAACATGTTCTTTATAAATGCAGATTCTTCTTTTACTTTAATTGTAATAAATTTATAAATTACAACAGCTATAACTGTTGACTAGGGGAAAATGTAATCTTCTTAAATAAGTTGAAGAAAATAATTAATATTTGCCAGCCATTACAGCAAGTTTCCATTAACATTTCCTAATCTAAATTCTATTTTTAAAAATATCAAAACTACACTACATTATTGCAACAAAACAGTTCTTGAAAACGGTTGTATCTTTCAAAAGTGTCCTCTCATGAGAGATTCATAAATTTTCATGAAAACATTCTTGGAAGCTGAAAGGCAATTTTATATTATTTAAAAAGCAATGGAATATTGAGAAACCACATTGTTTCTCATTATTTATTAGTTTTCCTTAGGAAGGACCAAAATTTCCCCTTACCTGTGCTCTACCCTGACATCAGACTAGGACTGTGTCCTAACTTGTACCTGAAGAATCTTATTGTCCTCAGTATCATGGTAATGACATAAAACTATTTGAAGACAAAGTCTTTTCAATGTTCAATTAAAAATGAAAATTATTAGACATGTAGATGGAATCTGATTGAAAAGTCTTATTCCATTAAGTTTTGATTCTGCAAAGTAACCAAGAAAAGTAAGAGGTAGAAAGTTTTTTGTGAGTGTGCTGTCTTTAGTAGATTATCAATTGCTATTATTTATTACTTGTTATTAGTAGATTATTATTTGCTGTCTTCACCAAACTCTTTCAGAAGAAAATGACTAAAACAGGTTTTCACATGTGATGAGGTTAGTTTAGAATCAGGTTTTAACTCTGAAAAATTATTCAGGAGTGGACTGAGGAAAAAATTGGGGAGCTCAGGAAACTTTATTCAACCTCAGTTTGAATGAGAGATATGTTTGAAAGAATACCTCTCAAGAGTCTTCAATTCTATTCTCTGAAAAAAAAAAAACAAACCACCCAAAAACAAACAAACAAACAAAAAAACAACAACAAAAACAAAAAAACCCAAACCCAAACCCAAAACCACCCAACCAACCAACCAAAAAACAACCAACCAAAAAAACACTAGACAAAAAAAAAAATCAAAAAACAAAAACCAACCAGATTACATTGCCAGGACCGCTCCATAGCATCTGATCATCTTTTTTTTCAAAATAGAGTTACCTAAAGATCAAAGATATATTGTATTAAGCCTGCAAGTTCAAAAAGCAGGGTTGCAGATAGTGACCCTGAAAGTTTGTATAAAACAGTAAAACATCTGTGAGGGATAAAAACTGTCATGGACTGAAAATTTGTGCAGGTTAATTCTATGATATCTGTGTAGTTCCAAAACATGACATAATCTCCACCCTTTTCTCCATGACAACCTTTGCTCTTCCTTTCAAAAATTTTGTAGACTTTCTTTCTTCATTCTGCTTGCCTTTAATACAATACGATATTTGATTTATCATGGTTTCCAGTTCAGTTGTGTTTTGCTAGTTACACACTTAAGACCCTTACGTGAGTTGCTGATGCCCTCTGAATCTACAGTTAAGACTTCATTTTAAATGAATATGCTTTCACCTAGCAACTCAACTTCAGTTTTTCTGATTTATGACACCAGCCTTTACTTTACATTCACTGCTCTTGGCAAAAAAATAGGGGTTTTATAACTATTAAAATACCATATATATGTAAACAAAAATATAATATTTACTTATATTTATATATTTTATCATATGTATTTACCTTGTACATGCTATATTATGTTTTTTTTTCAGTCACCAAGCTGTTGTGTAAAAGGATCTGTACCATTATGCACTCATCTACTCATAATTTAAGCAGAAAAAAATAATTCTTTAGTTTTGTATGAAAATTACATCTAACTTGAAAAGGATAATTCAAACAGGACAAATACTAATCACAAGTTATTTCACTAACTATTGAAGACTCAGAATTTCTTGAAATGGTTAGCCTTTACCCTCATTGACTAGTAATAGGCATATGCATTAACTACCTTTTCTGTTGAAGATGACTGGGGAAAGGTAAAATGAGAATCTTGAACCATGCAACATGGGTTTAAGATGATTTTCATGCATGCAAGAGGACTGGACAGAAAACAGGGTTTGGGGTTTTAGATATAAGTTTCAATAAAGAGAACTGAAAAAAGGGTAGGTGCTAGAAATATAACTATGTACATGTGACTGCATGTCACATTTCAGCACAGTTTATTGGGGTATAGAAAAACTCCACCCTCAGACATGACCACAGTGAGGTCCTCCAGGTATTCATCCAAAGATATTTCTTTCCATAACATGGTATTATGCGAAATCTTTCCTGTTTTATTTTCTTGAATGTCCTTCTAATTGATTAACCTTACTCAGTTCTGTATTGGATCCTAGGGTGCTATCAGATCAAGAACTTTTTATTATTATAAAATAAATGTACAAAAAGTTTGAAATGTCTGTTATTTCTGAGTGTATCAACTATGGTGCTATCACTGGTTGTAAAAACCACTGTTCACTAAATCTTGTTTTAACCCAAAAACTTGTCTTGACTTCTGCTTGCTTTAATGCCAAACCAGATTTTTAGCGTCAGTCAGGTGGCACAGGGGATAATGATTAAGCATCAGCCCTATTCTCAATGCTTAATCATTGGAATTGGAGCTTGTCTGGATTTGTTCCACTGAAATTAGTGGTCTAATGATTGTTCATGTCACACAAGACATAAAATTTAGGGCAAAAGTCCAGCAAACAGCATAGAGTCAGAAAATAATTAACATAATGTAGAACTGCTGAATTTTTGCTGAGAAACACCAGAAAAGGAAAATGACAAAACCAATGACACTGACCTTTTCTCAGCAGGAGCTCACCAACCAGAACATTGCTCGGACAACCACCTCCAAGTCGCTTTTGGCAAGAGTTAAAAACCTCAGGAACCCATGGCGATCCAGAAAGGTATGAAAGTACATCAGGTAAGAGCAGTGGTTTTAAGATGCCATGTCCTGACTATTAATATTAGAACTGCCTTATCAATTTATCAACCTTTTACATTAATGTTGGATACTGGTTATAGGGGAGTCACTTTTCCAGAGCCAGTTTGCCTTACTGAAGTTGGATTAACAATAAATTCTTGAGTCCACACATAAAGTGTGTTTTATTTTTGCTCATAATTAAATGTTATGTGTCACAAAAGGTAAATGCAATTTTGGAAGGAAAAAAAAAAAAAAAACAAACCAACAACTACCCTTAAGAGGTTTACATTAAGAAGATCTATGTCTACACATACAAACCCCCCAAATTTTTATCTTTGGAAAGAAGAATACTTTAGATTTTTTTTTTTTTTTTTTTCCCCTATGGTATATTCCTCTTCTTACTCAGCACAAAATTAGAGAAAATCTTCAGGAAAAAAATCTAATCTTTAAAATAAATGGGAATATTCTCTGAATAATAATTGATGATTAATTTATTGTTGCTCCCTTTATTGCTATGGTGCTCATCTAGTGATACACTTTAGACAGAGAAACAGAAGTAAAGGGGAAAAAAAATCAAAATGAATGCCTAAAACAATGGATTTATGTCTATAAGAATTTAAATAGCATATTTCCACATTGTAACCTGAAAAAAACCCAAAACATAAGAATTGTACAGAGAACTTTTTAGCATCTCACATAACCTTGCAAAATTAATACGTTTTTATGAAAAGTAAAAATAATTCTTTTCAAAAATGACAGTCTGATCTCCTACAGCAGTTATAACTTCTATAATAGCTGTTTTCATTCTTCTTTATGAGCAATGTGTTCTAGATTAATCACTTTTTAATACACTGCAGTGTCAACTTATATGAGGTGCTGTGTATCATTTTAAAAAATATTCTAAAGATGTCAGTGAAGTATTTTTGTGTGTTGAAGTTTATTAAAAAAAATTAAGATTGAACTTTTATAGAAAATATTTTCATAGCAATCCTTTTGAAGATCTTTAAGTAATCTAAATCATATGAAAAAACATAAATTTGTTTTTGATAAATGTATTAATGCATTTCTAACTCTCAGAAGCACAGTATTGGTGCTTAATATGCAGAGTTTCTAGTCCTCAAAATTTCCTGGGTTTTTTTCTTCTTCTTTTTTTTTTTTTTTTTTTTTTTTTTCACGTCATATTATACCAATCAAATATCTGTAATAGAGCCTTAGAGTTGCCTTAGCTTCTTTCTTTCATATGGGGAACCTTCTACATTTTTTTTTTCTTGCTTGTTTTAATTATGGTATTATTTATTTCTCCTCTCCCTCTTAATCCAGTTTAGTGTGCATAAATACGAATACATTACTTCCTTCTTATTCTTCCCTAACAATCTTCCTTAATCTCATTCCTTCTTTTTTTTTTTCTTTTTTTTTTTTTCTGACATAAGAAGTGCAAAATAATGGACTAGATTCAATTTAGAAGATGAAAATTTCAGTCTCAGTACTGCCATTCATATTTTGGGTGATATCAAATAAACTATCTGTGAAGGTGTTTTGTTTCTTTTCCCAAACTTTAGCTATCTGGAATACAAATTCTCAGTATATATGTTGTCTTTGTTTTCTATTTTGTCAACAATAACAACAAAAAAAAGTACTTTGAATGTGGTAAGATTTCCCTGTCACCACAGTGATATGAAGTATGTTCTTTTTCAATTAGTCTATCATGTTATCACTTTTTTTGACCCTCAAACCACCTGAACTTCCCTTTCTTCTGATAAAAGCCCTTTAAGATTACAGTATAATTCTTAACCTTCAAACTATTTTATCCATGATTTATTTATCCATGAGTAGTACCATCTTTTCTTGCCTTTATCAATTGCTATTTCTTTATTACTATTTTCTTCTGATTTGCAGCTTTTTATTGACTGAGTTCTTACTCCAGTGCCCATACCCAATATACCCAAATTTCTTATTGTCAGTAACAGTAAATCTTAACTGATGCATCTTCATGAAGAATATTAACCAGTGAGAAACACAAGTAAGGCTCTATTAGTAAGCATGAAACTATCACTGCACAGGATGACTGAACTGTTAGAGCTAATGACATTTTCTGTAGATTTTATGTACTAAGACCACTTAAAAAGAGATAGTGTTTTCTTTCAGCTTTTAAAATTTTTCAGGGTATTCCCTGGACTGGAAAGGAGAAACTCTTCATAAAACTTGATTTTTGTGACTTCACACAAAAGAACAGTCTACAGGAATGTATTTGTTCAAATTTAGAGAGAATTTCAAAAATCAGATACATTAGTAGTGTGTCTGGTAATTAATACTGAGTAAACTAGCAGTAAGTAATTGTAGTCAAACAAGCATACTGGATTTGGTCTGCCACACATGGTCTTTTAACATCAATCCATTAGATAATAACCTTACTCTCTCTTAAGAATGCAAATTCGTTGACAAGAACTATACCATTTATGTTTGTGTTGGGTTTGAGTGTGACAGGGTTTCTGGTAGCGGGGGAGGGATCTACAGAAGTGTTTTCTGTGTCAAGCGTTGTGAAGCTCCCCTAGCTTCAAGTCAGATTTGCTGCGGCCAAAGCTGAGCCAATTAGTGATGGTGGCCGCACCTCTGTGCTAACATGTTTAAGAAGGGGAACCTGAGAAGAGTGGGAGTTGTGAGGGAAACACCTGTTGCAAACATTGAGGTCAGCCAAAGAAAGGAGGGAGAGGTGAGCCAGAGCTGAGACTCCCCTGCAGCCCATGGAGGTCACTGCTGGAGCAGATACCAAGCTTCAGCCTATGGAGGACCCCATGCTGAAGCAGATGGCTTCACCTGAAGAAGTCCACGACTCTAGGAAGCCCCTGCTGTTGTAGTTCTTCATTGGAAGGACTGCAATACATGGGAGGGACTCATGCTGGAACAGTTTGTGAAAAGCTACATCATGGAGGACTGTCTCCTGTGGTAGAGACTCCACGCTGGAGTAAGTGAAGAGTGTGAGGAGTCCTACCTCTAAGGAGAAAGGAGCAGTAGAAACAACTGATGAACTGACCACAGCCTCCATTCACTTCCCCTCTGTGCCTCTCAGGGGTAACAGGTAGAGAAATCAGGAGCAAAGTTGAGCCTGGAAAGAAAGGAGGGGTGGGGGAAGCTATTTTTATGATATGATTGTATTTCACACTGGCCTCCTCTGCTTGATTAGCAAATTACTGGTGGTGTTCAAATTAGATTAATGTTCTTTTTATTCCCCAGTCCAATCTGTCTTTTGCCCATGACCATAACTGATGAGTCATTCCTCTCTGTCTCCACCCAAGACTTTTAGGTGGGTTTTATTTGCTTTGTGGTGTTGGGGGGTTTTGGGTGGTTTTTTTGTTGTTCTTGTCATTTGTTTTTTTATCTCCTCCCCATCCCTGAGAGGGCAGGTGTGAGCAAGTGGTGCTCAATTGCCCTCTGGGCTTAAATCAAGACAATATTATTAACAGTGATATTTCCTTAGCCATTTTATGCTCATAACTGTACTTTTTATGACTTAAAAGAGTGTTGGAAAGTGAAGTCTTGCCTATTGGCCCTAGACAAGATAATGATCAGCTTTTCTTTAAACATTATTTGTTTTTAGGGAAAATAGCCTTTAAAACTTTAAAATCAGTTGAGGTACTGTTTTTTCTTAGTCTTAAGACATTGATTATAATTTTTCCCCTTGGTAGATTTATGAAAACATAGTGACCATTCAAAATATGCTTATTTTTCTAGATTCCATGTTTCTATTTTCATCAATAGAGTTAGGCGTTGATGTGCTTTGTGCAAGCAAAAAAGTAAGCCAATAAATACATGAATAATACCTTAAAAGCTGCTGAAATCAGAAGGCCTATAAAAAGGCATGATTAACTTCCATCTAGAAGCAAAATAATATTGCTTCAAGTGATTTTGCTTACCACTTAATGTGACCTCACAGAAATTTCAGTAGAAATTAAATGAATTTAAACCAATGTTGCAAGACAGAAAGGATCAATTGTGGAAATGTCAGTATCTATACTTTAGTCTAATTTTATTTTTAGTTTATATCTTTGGGCTAGAAGCTCACATGTAAAAGGCTGCCCCATAATCTGTTGATAACCAGTGTACGAGACAAAATGAGATATACGTCAATGGCAGTGCAACTCCCTCCCCCACTCTTGGGCCACTCAGCACTCGGTGCTATTTCCACCCCCCGGGCCACATGCTAACCTAAGTTGAATTGGAAGAGGTAGTGGACCAGAACATCAAGGCACTCCCTTGGTGTATCTTGTTCCTATCTATCTCCCCTGTTTCTTGGAAATGGATTACATGCCAAATCAAAATGAACACTGGACAGAGTGTTAAGGCACTCCTTTAGTACACCTTGTTTCTGCCCCCTCCCCTATCATTTGGGAACAGTAATGACAATTAATACCTCCTGACAGCCTAGTACATCCGTACTTATGTTGTGGCCCAAAGGGGGTGATACCAGAGCTTCAAGATCTACCGATTTCTGGTCCTGCACAGCTGGTAGAAAGTACCAGAGTAATTTGTTATCCAACCTGGGCTGAAACAGAAAAGCACCTGATAATTATCTAGTATCTCAGTTCCTCTAAATAGCAATTCTAAGCAAGACCCTTTGAGCTCTCTTGGATTACAGAGGGTTGTGACCGTCATCTCCCCTGAGTTGGGACACCTCTCAGGCACAGACTCCTCAAGTTTTGAAGATCATCTGCCTACAAAGCGAATGAAAGGCCAGAGTGAAGTTAGACTTCTTGAGTCTGTTATCACCTGCTGAGGAATATTGATGTATTGTGGGTGTTTGCTCCAAACTCAAGAAGAGGGAAATTTTAACTATAGACTACTCTCTTCCATCCACCTTTCTACCTAACTATGTGTTTAACTATGCACATTTATCTTCACAGGTGTGGATGTCTATATATTTCACTGGATATCCAAATTTTTCCATGCTGTTTGTGTGTTTATACATGTATACATATATACACTTTGATTTAAAATATCTTATAGTAAATTAGTGTGAATATAATAATTCTCAAATCTGTAATTTAAGTTGCTTTTTTAATGCAACATATTCTACCAAATCAGCTTGTTAATCTTTAAATTGGTGCATCATTAAGTGCTGCTAAAATTCAACCTTTTGATCTATTTCACACTATTAATAAATCTTAAATTGCTAGTAAAACATAACTGTGTCAAATACTTTCATCCTCAACAACCTCATTTGCACTACTATTGGGGAATTTTCTGTTTGTTTGTCTTAAACTGCTATAAATTATATCTGCAAACATAAATCAGTACCTCTACCCTTATTTTGAAATTAAAGAAAAAAAGAATCTGAAATCCTTTCTCTGAATGTACTAAGCAATAAGCTATGAATCTGTGCTGTATTGATTTTTGTTCTCTTAGCCACATGAATTTTTCATTATCTCCTGTACAGTATCATGAGTTCAACAGCCATGATCTAAACTTGTCCATAGGTTGCTAATCTAACCCTGTCTAATTCTACTTTGTCTATAACATGGTTGTAAAAAACTGTCCTGGATGCTAGAAATACAGATCTGAATTCCTGGGTGTCAGAAATACAGATTTGAATCCCTTCTAGGTAAGGATAACTCCAGATTATTTCTTGGTGATTAGCCATTAGGTTATTTCATAAAAACATGATGGCCCACTAAACATGATCAGTGATGTAGGTTCATAAAAAAAAATCTTCAATATTAATAAAGATATTTTCCATGAATGTGAGTGAGGCTCAGGGAAGAAGATGGGATATAGCTCTTATCAGCATACCAGTCTGGACCATCCCGCTGAGATGCTCAGACCTTTTTATATTGTTCAGAGTTTAACTGTCTCTGTTTCTTATTGCTGTATGAAAGCCTTCTACCTAAAACCAAATACTGTACTTCAGCTACAAGTTCTTGTCCCATACTGGATCCAGCTCTAAATGTTCACTGACCTTGTTTTTACTTAGATAAGTCATACTGTAGCTTAAAATTAAGTGCGATCTTTGCAGAGCTCTGTCATTAGGCTGTATATCCTCTTATGAATTAACAGGATTTTCAAAATATAAAAATTGATTAGCTAATATTTACATATACTGAGAGAAACATTTTAATTAATATAAGGGTAATTTATTGTTATATAATGAAATATGATTCCTATTATGTTATGTTTTATTATAACAAACCTCCAAAACGTAATTTCAAATTTGGCTGTGTATGTCTATTCATTATGACCTGTTCTACTGTGAAATCCTGTAATATTTAAAGCTGATTTTTAATTAAATTCTGTCTTGATGTCCTTTTCTTTAGAGACTTCTGCTTAGACATGTAAATATGTAAAATCAGCCTCAAACTTTTTGCCATTTTTAGTTTGAAAGACCTGTGTGTGTGTGTGTGTATACATGTAGAAAACAAATCAGTAAGCACTATCACATAGGGCAATTAACAATGTAGCCTTCTAACTTATTTACACTTTCTTCTGTGGTGTAGGAGTATCAATTTTCTCCATTGATTCATTCCCAGAATAATACAAAGTGCCTTGCAGTAATCTTTTTTTAAGCACTCTAAAAATTCAAGTCCAAAGCTTGCTGAAAGCCTATGCCTAATGGCAGACTTCTGTCCATGATCTATGAATATAGTGTCGGTCAGGACTCTGTTTGAAAGACAGAATTAATGTATCAGTCTTTGAAAGTATAAATTCATAAGCAGAGTAAGAAGGAGTTACACTTCAAGGAGAAGAACCCTTCAGACATATGCATAATCATACTTTCAGAATCACCTTAATATTGCTAAAATAACTGTGTAATTATTTTTGCCAATACACAGTGTTGGTATTTGCTGGTTGGACTCATTTCAATGTTGTTTTCAAAGCCACTTGCATAAAATTGTGCTATGGAGCACAATTGGGAAACAATTTTAAAGAGATAGTTATCAAATATTCCCTACATTTTAATGCAATGTATCTTCAGTGTGATACATTTTAATAAAAGTGCAAAGATTTTTAATGAAATAAAAAAAAAAAAAAGAAACAGTAATGTCACTCAGTGAGGGAACACCACATGAATATTCCTAAATACAAGCAAAAGATATTTACAAACCCTAGCCTTTCTTGGTTGTTCAAAATAAATGGCATTGGTAATTGGAGTGAATATTCTCCTGTTAATTAATCTGTTTTTCAGGCACATGTGATCAAATCTTCAGCTTTTATTGTACTATTTGTAGATTTGGCTCAATTTTTTTGAAGCTCTGCTTTGGAAAGCTCTGTGTACTGCCTACTGAATCTTATTTGCAGGCTGCTACATACACATTCTGATTAAGGATGTGATAAACAGATAGCAGTATAGCCTTGGTCAGGACATGTTGAAAACAAAACAAACCCCAAACCTAACTTCCTAGGTGTTATTTCTGGTTTTCCTTTTTCTGTAAAGGATGTCCTTCTCTGAATACCTGTACTTAGAAATAGTGCAACACTCAGATATCTGAAAGTGTCAGAGTCACTGTATTGCTTGATTTTATCCATGTAGTAGCTTTCATTGTGAGATTCAGACACAATAGAAAGTACCAAAGATGAGAATCCATCTGCAAGGCTGTCCTACGTTAACTACTGGAATAAATGTTTTGAGTATTTTGCTCATCTTTCACAATGTGAAAGTCAGAAAGGGCAACAATAAGACCCCTGAGGTGTGGAGAGAGGGAAATAAATTTAAAAAACAATTGAGCACACACCTAAGTATGTAGTAAGGAAGATTCCAGCTGGTGGTTTCTTCAGTGGGAGTAAAAATTCACTGTTAGAAATAATCATTTCTATTAGCAGTCAATTCTCTGTGTCTCTGGATAATTTATTTCCTGGGGCATCCTCTTGACTTCAATATTCCTTGCTGTGTTCTCCTAAGATGTCAGACTGAAGTTAAAAATTGATCTTCCATGTTAAATTCTGTTATTTTACTATGGTAACCATCTATGAAGATGATTTCTTCATGACAAGTAGGTCAGAGCTAATCAGTATAAAATGATACAGCATGCCACTGAAAAGTGATCAATATATTGTAGAAAACATACAAAGTGTTTGTCTACCTTAATAAGGAAATTGTTCTATGTCATAGTTCAATCTTATTTTAACTGGGGGTGTGATGACATTTGTTCAACGTATTTAACCCACATATTTAATTACTATTTGTATTGTGTCTGGCTGAGCTGGAATTGTTTTTCCCCTATAGCAGCCCTCATGGTGCTGTGGTTTATGCTGGGAGCTGGCAGGGTGTTGGTAGCACCCTGGTGTTGTGGCTGCTGCTGAGCAGTGCTTACACAGCACCAAGGCTCTTTCTGACATTTCCCCCAGTGGGACGGGGTGGGCGAGATCTTGGGAGGGGACACAGCCAGGACAGCTGACCCCAACTGACCAAGGGATATTCCAGACCATATGACGTCTGCTCAGGATAAAGCTGGGAGAAAGGAGGAAGGGGGTGGGGTCACCCTTGGTCCTCCGAGGCAACCACTCCGCGTATGGGAGCCCTGATCCTGAGAAGGCCCCACATCGCCTCTCCATGGGAAGGAGAGAATAAATCTGTTTCCTTTTTGCTTCTGCACATGGACCTTTGCTTTTCTTTGCTTACTTTAAAACGGCTTTTGTTTTAACCACAAGGGGGTTTTTTTGTTTCCTATCTTATTTTCTTTCCCCTCTTTGCCCTGTTGAGAAAAAAAAAAGGGAAGGGGGGAAGTGATAGAGTGACTTGGTGGGTACCTGGCATTTAGCCAAGGTCAAACCACCACACTATTATATTAAGTGAATCTATGGAAGAAAAGAGTACATTTTCTAAACCTAAATCTTATTCACAGATCTGATTGTAAACCATTCCCTTAAGCAAGAAGTAAAGCAATGTTAAATGGCTGAATCAATCACAGATTAGAAGTATGTACATGAGGAACAAGAACTTGAAATTAGATGTCTATGGAATATAGCAGAAAAGCAACGAATGGTAATGGAATCTACAATGACTGCAAAACCAAACACTTTTGAAGAGTGAGAGTAAGTAGCCATCAAGGAAATCTGCAGTGATTTTGTTTTCTATCATGGAAATTTAAAACAAAGTTGATTATTTTTCTCAGCTATGTGCTTCCATATAGGGAGCTATTACATATGCAGCAGGAAACTCCTATCTTTTCAGAAAGTCAGTCTAAATAATTAGAATTTACTACTTATACAGTTGACAAGATCTCATTTTCCTTCAACCACTGATGAAGTACCAGAAAGTATATATCCTCTCAGAAACACTGTGACTATAGACAACTACATTTGTTCAGCTCACTAATTGTCTGTGTTCTCTTGACTCTCTTGATCCACTGGAAAATAAATTGTCCGGACAAAGATGTATGGTGCCATTTTATGAGCCTAATTATTTTCCTGACCTCCATCTGCCCCTCCAGAAGAACACAGCTCTCCCACAGGTCCTTTGTAATGCCTCCTAGTTTTGTGCTGATGCTGCAGAAACCCTAAAGCATCAAAAATAGCCATCAATATTTAGACAGATGAAGTGAGTCCACTGACTAAAAAAAGATATTGCAGAGTGAGCTTATAAGTAAATGGGAATATATAAACTCCTACATTAGGACTCTAAAGTTTTCATATATTGCTTTTCCTAATTATTCTTCTTCTGTGCTAAATTTAAAGGTAACCAGAAGGTTTTATATGAAGATATGCTTTAAGTTGTAAAATATTTACCAATCTAAATACCAGGTAAGACTCAAATATTGTAAGGATTCAAGAAATAAGTGAAGTTTATGTAAATTACAACATAATACTTTGTCATAACAAGAACATATAAATCTTTTTTCCCCATTAATAATTTATCTTCATTAAAGATCTTCTGAATACAGTAATATTTAACAGTTTTTGACAAAGTGTATATATATATATATATTTGAGATATTTTTTCCCACAGAACTGAAGGTAAAAGAAACCCATTCATTTTCAATTTAAAGCATAGACCCTATGGCTCAGACTCCATGATTCTGAAAACCAACAACTAATGTATGCTGGTCTGCACTTAAAAGAGATTTTCCTTCACTTCAGTGACCATAGATCTTCTAGTATTACTTCCTTTCATGTTTAACATCTTCATAGATAGCTTTAAATTTAAAACTCCTATCAAATATTTAAGACAAAACACACACCCAAAAAAGCACAAAGCATATTTTTTCCCAAAACATAGCCTTAAAATAAAGCACTGAACATTAGAGTTATATAGTATAAAACCTAAATACGAGTTTCTTATAATCAGATGTTTTCCCCTTAGATCAAGTATCTCAAATCAACAGTATGTAAAGTCTTATTACATTTTTCAGAAAGCATGGACATTAAAAAACCTTAAGTATGAACGTTAAGTATATGCACAGACAAGGTCATCAGAAAGTGTTCAAAGAGTGAATGTACTCAGCCCAATAAAGCCTTAAAAAATTATTTCCTACACTCAAAGGAGAAGACCTATTCTTGCGTATTTGGGATTAACTTAAATATGTCTTATCACTCTCCTCAAGGTAAACAGCATTTTCCCCTCAGGCTTCCAATTTCAGCACAAAGACATCTGTGTCAATAGGCTGCTCAGAAAGACATATTACTTTTTAAACAGAAGGTCAGAAGTGGTATCTGGCCTAATTGTTCATCCCTAAAAGGAACAAACAAAACAAAGGAAAAACATATTTGAATATAAAATAGATTTTGTTACTCTGAAAATGCATTTTTTTCAGGATATAAATTTCTTTGTGTGCAGTTGACAGTGGAAAAAGTATAGCATAGAAAAACCAAACCAAACTAAAACAACTTATACCTAAAACTCCCTTCTCATGTTCTGGAGACAAGGCAAAATGCGAAAGCCAAGAAGATTCCATTCTGACTTCTTTCTTCTATCCAAAATGTCATCTGTCATAGGCGTTGTGTACCGAAATGCTCCCTATGGGGTAGCTATCTTAACAACACTTTTGGCACATTTCAGGAGGGAAAAAATAGTGTGAATGGTATCACTTATGCATATACTTAAAGTTCTGTTAAAGTCCTTATTTCATCTAAAATCTGTCATGGTCCAGTTATAATCATCATTCTTCTGTACAGCTAACAGAATTTGAACAGTCTTCAGACATCACGGCAATCTTTTTAGTCAATATATGTTTTCTTCATGCCCATGTTGGTATACTATGGTAGGATAAGCTATCAAAAACTAACATTTTAGATTGTTGTCAAATAGTGGGCATCAAAGCAAAGATCCTGCCAGCTTGTCTATTCTATCCAGGAATCTGGTATGTATATCAGGAGATATTACCTGAGGGTATTTTCAGTCACGTGTTAAAATACAGTGAATGGCTGAGAAGTCAGCCAATGAAATATTCCAGAGACAACCTTAAGGCAAATCTTCAGTCGTGTGGTATTATTTCTACAGAATTGAAGATTAGAATTAAACACCATCTGCTAAGGCAGAGCATGCATTCAATGCCATCAAAGCCTATGAACAAAAATAACGTCATTGCCCAGAATCCTGTGAATACCTTGCAGGTAAAGTGATGCTGGAGGAAATGGGAGTCTCCTCTAAAACCAAGTAAGTCTTTTACTTCTTTTTTTTTCAGTTCTATGATGCCTTCAAAGTCTTAAATAACACTGTTCATTCACCAGTCTGTTTTCCTTCTGTATCCAGCTTATCAAATTTCATGAAAGCATTACAGGTATTCATGAATAAGGTCTTGTTTTGTGTTCATACTTAAGATTTAAATTCTTGATGTTATGATATCTGAATAACAAAGTGTTTTGGTTTTTTTTTCTAAATACAAAAGAATTTTATTCTTGCATTATCTTATTACTGGTTTTGGTTTGTCCTTTCTAACAGATTTCAGTTTTTCCTTAGTCTTCTTGTTTCTTAGAATCATAGAATCATAGTATAATAGATTCAGAGTATATCAGTTTGGAAGGGTCCTCAAGGATCATCTAGTCCAACCTTTCTTGGCCAAAGCACAGTCTAAATAAGATGGCCCACCACCCTGTCCAGCTGAATATTAAAATTTAATGTTACAAAACCCACCACTTCCCTGGGGAAATTATTCTAATGGCTGATCGTTCTCACTACAAAAAATTTTCCTTTGGTGTCCAATAGAAATGTCCCCCAGAGTAACTTGAACACATTACCTCTCCTCTTTTCCATGTGACTCCTTGCAAAAAGGGTGTCTCCTCTTCTTTGTAGCCACCTTTCAAATACTGGAACATGGTGATAAGCTCTCCCCTAAGCCTTCTTTTCTCAAGTCTGAACAAACCCAATTCTCTCAGCCTTTCCTTACATGGCAGGCTTCCCAGTTCCTTGCTCATCTTTGTGGCCCTTCTCTGGACCCTCTCCAGCCTGTCTCCATCTTTTTTGCATAGTGGGGAACCAAAACTGAACATAGTATAGCAGATGTGGCTTGACAGATGCTGAGTAGAGTGGGATAATGACTCCTTTATCTCTGCTGGTGATGCCCTTGTTGATGTAACCCAGCACCCTGCTGGCTTTCTTTGCCTCAGCAGCTCACAGTTCACTCATATTGAGTTGTCCACCCAGACCCCAAGGTCCCTTTCCACGGAGCTGTTCTCCAGCCAGGTAGATCCCAGTCTGTGCTGCAACCTTGGATTATGTTTTCTCAGGTACAAGACCTTACACTTGTCTTCGCTGAGCTTCACAATGTTCTTGTTAGCCCACTCCTCCAGCCTATCCAGGCCTCCCTTCTGAAATGTACACTTCCACTCTCAGTTTGGTTTCATCAGTAAATGTCATGAAGATACACTTGATCTCATCGTCTTGATCACTTATGAAGATATTAAACAACATTGGGCCCAATATCAATCCCTGGGGGACCCCACTTGTGACAGGTTGCTAGTTTTAAAAGGAGCTATTTACCACCATCCTCTGAGTGTGACCTGACAACCAGTTCCCCATCCACTTCACAGACCACTTATCTAGACTGTAAAGCACCAGTTTCTCTAGGAGGAGGCTGTGGGAAACTATATCAAAAGCTTTGGAGAAATCCAGATGGACAAATTTCACTACTGAAATGTTGAAGTTTCAACTCCAAGCCCCAAATTAAGGTTGACATATGTGTGATTCCCACAGCCCTTCCCAAAGGGGGGGTGAGTTTGCCTTTAGGCTTCCCTCCAGGGTGGTGCCGGCCTTGCAGACAGAGCCATTGGGTAAATGAGCCCCAGGGGTCCCACATTCAGTAACCAAAGGTCAGGTGTCCCACTGAGGGATAACAGCTGGGACCACTTGCAGGAAGGGCAGTGTCTGTCTGTGAGGTGGATGCACTTCGCAGAGTTCCCTGTTGGGGAAGGAGCTCCTGCCTCCCTGGGACTGGGCTCCGGTCAGGTCTGGCTTTTGTAAATGCAGGCTGTGTAGAGATTCAGTATGTGGCTTCCTTGGTCTTATGTGTTTGGCTTGTTGACTTGGTTGTCTCCTGTCCCTTCTATGGGAGACTGCATGTCACCATTTATTCCACCCATTGTTGGTTGTGTGGTGTTGTTGTTGGGGTCAGTGAGATTGATGTTGATGATGTATAATCTGACTTGTTTGTACCCCCAGTGTTCACCCATGTACTGACCCTTTTGTATCAAATACAATTTGGTTATTGGTTCATCTTTATGCTGGCTGTGTCCTTTATGCTAGACCTGATAATTGACAAAACAACCACTCGCCCCACATCAACAGAGCAGGTTACTTTGTTGTAGAAGACAATCAGGTTCATCAAGCACGGTTTGCCTTTGGTGAATCCATGCTGGCTTTTCCCAATCACATGCTTTATTTGACTTGTGATAGCTTTCAGGATGATTTGTTCCATAAATTTCCCAGTGATTGAAGTAAGACTGATGGGTGTATAACTTTCTGGATTCTTCTTCAAGCCCTTCTGGTAGATAAGGATGACATTAGCCTTCTTCCAGTCTTCTGGGATGTTTCCTGATCTTCATGACTTCTCAAAGATTATGAGGCATGGTCTGGCAACATGTCAGCCAGCTCTTCCTTGCGTGGATAACATCAGGGCCCGTCAATTTGTAGGGGTCAAGTTCCTATAACAGTTCACACACCAACTCTTCCTTCACTGATGGTGGGTCTGTGCTTGCATCAACTTGATTTTTTTTTTTTTTCCGAGGCCTGTGGCCCAGCAGTACTGGTAAAGACAGAGGTGAAGAAAGTGTTGAGAATTTCTGTCATTTTAGTGTTGTTGGCAATTAATTCACCTCTCCTGTTTAACAGTGGGCCAGTGTTTTCCTTTACAAACCTGAATGCTTTCTTGTAGTTTTTGACATATCTGGCCAATTGCAAGTTGAGCTGAGCTTTTGCTTTTCTAACTGTGTCTCTACACAGCCTGGCCTTGTAGTTCTCAACTGGTATTTGTCCACTATTCCATCTCTGGTAGACTCCTTTTTTTTTGGTTTTGAGCAGACTCAGAAGCTCACAGTTAAGCCAAGGGTGTCTCTTGCTCTGCTGCTTCCCTTACCTTTAGAGAGCATGAACTGGTCTTGTGCTTCCAGGAGAGTGTTCTTGAAAAACTCCTAGCACTCACTAGGTCCTTTACCCTCTATGGAATCTTCTCACAGGACCCTCCCAGCTGAGCTCTGAGAAATCTCAAGTTTGCTCTTCTAAAATCTAAAACCTTAGTCTGAGTACTAACCTTCAGCATATTCAGCAGGATCCCAGACTCCACAATATTGTGATCCCTGCAGGCAAAGCTACCACTAATGGAAATATTACAAAGCAGGTTATATCGGGTTATGAGTGGGAAGTCCAGCAGTGCCTCTTTCCTCTGGCACATCTAACGTTTGTATAAGGGAGCAGTCCTCTACCCATTACAGCAACTTGATGGATGACATGTGGGCTGTTGTACTGTTCTTCCTACAAATGTCTGGGTAGTTGAAGTCACCCATAAGAACCAGGTTCTGTTGACTTGAAGCTTACTTAAGTGACCCAAATATTGCTTCATTTGCTTTAGCGACTTTTTTTTTTTTGAAATTGTTAGCAGATGCTTACTGTAAGATCCCCCTTGGAGACAATCCCCCTGATCTTGACCTAGAGGCATTCAATAGAGCTTCCACAACCAACCACTGTAGTGACTTCTGTATGTTCAAAGCTCTTCTTAACACAGAGCTGACTACTCCACTTATTCCCTCCATATCTTTATAAAACAGCCTACAGCCATCTATTGTACTCCTCCAGCCATGTGAGGTGTCCCACCATGATTCAGTTATTCCTATGACATAATAATTTTCTGGTTGGGCACAGAGCTTCAGTTCCTCCTGTTTGTTCCTCAGGTTGTGTGCACTGGTATATGTACACTTGAGGTGGGTGGTCTTCAGGCTCACATCTGGGAGGCAGCTAAGGAACATTTGCTGCTGCTCTGGTTGGCCTGACTTATTCCCCAGTTGGCTGCAATGGCATAAGCATTACCACTTTGGACCCCGCCCCATGGGTCCTTCAGTTTAAAGCCCACCTCACCAAGTTGGCCAGCCTGCCCAAGTTCCCCTTGCCTCTCCCAGACAGGTGGATTCCAACCCTCCCTAACAGGCTATAGTTATTGAAGAATGTCCTATTGTCATAAAAGCCCAAGCCCTCATGATGTTACCAGCCATGAAATCAGAAGATGATTTGCATTATATATTTATTTCTGGCTGCACCCTTTCCTCTAACTCGTAAAATGAAAGAAAACTTGGATGCCAATACTTTTTTTTTTTTTTCTTACACACACACCCTAGGCTTTGTAGCTTTTCTTGATTCTGCCCAGGTTCTGGCTTGTGGTGTTATTTGTGCCCACATGAAAGAGTAGCAATGCATAGTAGTCTGTGCTCTTGACAAGTTTTGATATCCTCTCAGCAACATCTCAGACCTTAGCTCCTGGAAGGCAGCATACCTCTCGTAATTCTTATTCTATCCATATCTATCAACTGGTATTCTTGGGGTCGTAGGTGTTGATGGGCATGTGCATTTTGATATCAAAGCTTGTATTGGTTGCTATTGAGACAGCATCCTGGAATGACTGTTTCCTTTACAGATAGAACACTGTATTTTGTTTGCTTCTCAAAGTTTTTTTGAGCAGCATTATTGTTAAAACAAAATCTGTTTGATTTCCTGAGCTATGTTGTTGTCATTTGACTCAATTCTCTCCTATAGGTATAAATTAGAGTCTGGAACATTAATTATGCCTGTTAAAATGTTTCCCTCCCTTGATATACTTTTCTGCTTTCTTTTTTATGGTCACTCTGTTAGTCTGACAGTGCATGAAAGATGATGTATCTTGATGAACTTTCTATATCTGAAATTTAAGCACTTTAGTCTGATCAACTCATTCTAAATTCTGTTTATCACCACGGGAGAGATCTGGACACTAAAGACACTGTTTTATCTTCCCTGATTCATATGTTGTCCTACAATGAGAAAAACTGCCTCTCGAAAACGGTTATTTCTATCCACAAAGATAGTTGGGTTTTAGGTAGTAAGTAAAAGCTTGGTGTTTAGCAAAAAATATGCTTCAAGGTAGATTTTAGGGGAAAAAAATACCCTCAAAACTGCTCTAATTTTAAGAACCAGTTGAGAACAAGAACAGATTTTCTAGAAAGATTGTGAAATTATTATTATATGTCAGAACATGTGAGATAAGAATTAGGGGAAATATGCTATCTCTTGCCATTTTTCTGTCACTATCCCTTATGTTTTTCTGAAGTTGATTTGTTCACCAAATGAACAAACAAAATGTTTATTATTTATTTTAATGTCTAAATATTTCTAGATATTTTTAGGTTTCAGCATGTTCTGGTCTACAGCTGGGCAATATTTAAAACACTCTTTAATATTATAGGACCTAACACTTCCCATTAATCTTGGTTTAATATTGTTTTTTTATTTTTATTTGGCCTGGAAATAACTATGTGGATTTCATGGGAAATGCAAAAGAAAAGAAAAAAAAAACCAAACAAACAAAACCTAATATCCCTATTCTTCTGTACAGCCCGTACATTATCTTCTGCCCACTTCATAACTGGCCTTATTATTACAGTCCTACTGTGTCTTATGGACGGAGACAGTTTTGTACAGAGTAATATACAACTTCATATCAAGAAAATCACTAGATATTAAGAGCAGGGAACACATTTCAGTTTAGACTGAAGACAGACTTCAATTAGTTCTCTAGAGGTGAAAATTCTACTGCATCACTATATGAACACTCTCTTTATAAATATTTTAATTGGGTCCCAGGGATGTGTATATTTTGAATATTTTGAATATTTTTTCAATATTTTTTGAAAATATGAGTATATTTTGGGACGTGTATATTTTGAAATACTGTGCTTTTTTCTGTTGTGTTGGTTGTGTGGGGGGGGAGTTTGTGTGTTTTAGTTTTCTTTCTTCATGCAGTTTATATGCAATTCTTCAAACTACAATTGCCAAAATGTGCAGAATAATAATTTTATCTGGAATACTATATTTATTTCAGAGAAAGAAATATTTGGGTTTGGTGACATTTTTGTCAGCCTTATTTACACCAGTTAAGATTTTACTTTGTGAGTAATCTAAAAAAAAAAAATTAACTTCACCTTAGAATATAATGTTACCCAATAAAGGAAATAAAGCATTTCCTTCAAAGATGTAAGATTTTACTCTTTTAATTAGGAATCTTGCCATATTCTAACTAGTTAATTGCTTCTGTTCTACTTCTCAAATTAGGTAGGTTTATTTTACTAAACATTACAAGTCATAGATTTTGTTTTCCTTTGTTGAAAGCAAAATTATTTTTCAGGTGTGTAAATAAAGCCTACCTTTGTTCAGTGCTGTTATTTTCATTGAAGTGTAACAACTGTGAATGTGGCATGATAGGACAGGTTAATTTTGGTTCAGGGGAAGGCACAAGTCTGTGCAATGGTGCCAGTTCTCACACTGGGAATCCAATTGCAGGTGTGTGACAAGGATCCACTTTTAGTCAAATGTGAGAAATGCTTCTGTTTAACTTTCAGGATATAAAAAAGGCCCTTCCCCTAAATGCAATATTTCTTACTAAGATTTCCTTCTGTTGCAAAGCTGGAAGAATAAGAATGTATTTGTGAAAAGCAGATGATGTTCCCAACACATGCAGGCCATCTTGATAATGGACAAGGAATTAAAGAAACCACAAATCTCGTTATATGCATTGAAATAACACACAGTTGATAAGATGCTACATTAGAACCATGAAAGGATAAAGAATTAAGAGAAAAAAAAATCATTAAAACAAAGCTGATTGATGCCAACATCATATCCTGCAGAAGAAAAAAGGAAAAAAAGGAAAAATCACACGCACAAAACCGCTGAAACAAACTAAAAACCAAAAAGCCTGACATATTCTGAAGTGTATTCCCAAGTCACTGGAGCATCCATGAAGATTAAACAAATGACAGACTATGAAGTCTATTTAATATTACTGAATATGAAAACCTCAAACTGCACATAGTTCAGTTAGTAATAATGAACAAATAGAAGGTATTTATGATTCACTGCGAATGTGACAGACAGTATGATCCATTCAAGAAAAAAAACCAAAACAACCAAAAAACCTGTAGTATTCTGGTTAAGCATCTTAATATATCTTCCTCCCTCCTGAAGAAAGGCATACAGACAGACCAAATACAATATGTGAAACTTTCTTTTAGGAAAATAGGGAAAGAGGAAGATGAAACACTGACCTATATGTGTGTCAGGTTACATCAGCTAACATCTGATGAGTTTGATAACAGAAGATGAAGCATGAAATGCTGTTCATTAACTAAAGCTTTTGAGTTTTTTTGGGCAAGGTAAGGAAAGATGTTGTGAAGTGAGGCAAGGTAAGGCAAAACGGCAAGGCAAGCAAAGAAAAGAAATACCTGGCATGAAACAAGAAATATGGAAAATTAAATGTGGAAATATTGTCATCTAGCCAGTTAGAGTCCAATTACTGCTGCAGTAACTGAACAAATACAGTTAATATAAAAAGAAAATAACACATCTTTATAAACAAAGACTTTTATCGTAGAACATATCAAAGTGCTTTGGAAATTATATGTTTCTTTAAAAAATTATTTAAAATTATTTAAAAAAATATTTTATGTTCTTTTCAACTATTTTTTTTCTACTTTTGGGCTGAATAATCATAGCTATTTAATAACATGAACAAACTCTGAACAACTTTATTACTAGAAATAGAAAAATAATATAATGAACTTTCATTTCCATTGAACTCCAATTTATATGACAAACTCTATCATGTCTCATGTTCCTGAATATCAAGGCAGGTACTAGGGGAACAAAATCCTGCCCATTATAAGAGAAGATCAGATTCAAGGTCTCCTGAGGAACTTGAACATACACAAGCCCATGAGACCCAATGAGATGCATCCCAGACTACTGAGAGAATTGGCTGATGTAGTCACTAAGCCACTTTTCATCATATTTTAAAAGTTATGGAAGTTGGGCAAAGTCTCCACTGACTGGAAAAAAGGGAATATTGAACCCATTTTTAAAAAGAGTAATAAGGAGGCACTGAGAAATGCCAACTAGTCAACCTTATGTCTGTGCCTAGTAAGATCATGGAACAGATCGTCCTGAAAGACATGTCGAGGTATATCGTGATTAGAGACAGTCAGCATGGTTTCTGTGAGAGACAACTTGTAAAAATTGGTCCTGAATGAAACAGGCCTGTGAGAAATAAAGACCAAGAAAAACAGCCTGAGAAAGAGATAAAGGATAGAGGGGATAATGGAGGCCCTCTGAGCTAAGGAATATCTCAAACACAAGTAATGAAACTATAGTCATGGGGTGGACAGTGTGGAGATCAAAGCTGATAATGTTGCCCAAATAACATGGAATGCATCTGGACGGGGGAGCCCTGTGGAGACAGGACGGTTCTGCTCTGGGGCACCTGGTCAAATTTCAAGGGCCATCTGTCCAGTGAATGACCTTTGCTTCATTATCCATAAAATGCATATTAAAGATAACACCCCTCAATATGCTAATGAAGGTTAACAAGATCATGCTAATTATATCATCCCATGAAACACCTTACCCCTCCCTGTACATGGGACAGGTAGGTATGTGGGTCGACCTAGGGAACAGACCCAAGGAAAGTGGGTATAAATCGAGGGGGGGGAAAGGGGTGTGGGGGTGGTGGGGTGAAGAGCATGAAGTGAAGCAAAGAAGATGGATGCCTTCTTGAACCCTTGCTGGCAGGATTGTCACAGGCACCCAGACCAGTGATCTTTATTTCTCTGTTCTCTCCATCTGCTTCCTTTATTTTTCCCTTTTCCCTTCACCACCACTAAGCAATGCCAGGCATATGGTATTGCTTGCCACAACTCACTATGTACTTAGCCAATTATCACGTGTCCAAATAGTACATTGTGGACAGTTAATAAATGTTTGGACTTTGAGACTTGTCTCACGTTGTCCACTCCACTGGGGATTTGTGAATCTGAGTCACTTGTCTCCCTCATTTGAGCAGGCCGTGACAGCTTCACCAAGGCAAATCATACCTGGCTAATCCAGTGGCCTTCTATGATGGATTGACTGCATCAACTGACAAAGGAAGAACTGCATAGATCATCTACCTGGACTTCTGTAAAGCATTTAATACGGTCCTTCACAACATCCTTTTCTAAATGGGACAGATAGGGATTTGATGGATGGACTGTTAGAGGGATAAAGAAGTGGTTGGTTTCCCACATCCAAACAGTTAGTTACAGTCAGTGACTCTGGTAAGACCTCACCTGGAGTACTGTGTCCAGCTCTGGGGCCCCCGCACAAGAAAGGCATGAACCTGTTGGAGCAGGTCCCGAGGAGGACCATGAGATGATCAGAGGGCTGGAACACTTTTCTTATGAGGAAAAGCTGCAACAATTGTGGCTTTTCAGCCTGGATAAGAGAAGACTCTGAGAAGATCTTATTGCAACCTTTCAGTACTTAAAGGGATCTTATAGGAAAGACAGAGAGACTTTTTACCAAAGCCTGTACTGAGTGACATGGACAATGGTTTTAAACTGAAAAGGAGTGGATTTAGATCGGGCATGAGGAAGAAGTCTTTATGGTGAGACACTGGAATAGATTGCCCAGAGAATCTGTGGATAACCCATCACTGGATGTTTTCAAGGTTAAGGTTGGACATGGCTTTGAGCAAATTCACCTAGTGGAAGATGTCTCTGCCCATAGCAGGGGGATTGGACTACGTGATCTTTGAAGGTCCCCTCCAACCCAAACAGTGTTATGATTTTATAATTCTGTAATTCTATGATTTGGCTTCTGCTGATTTCAGTGTGAGGAAATCTCTGTATATTCAAACATTCTATTAATGGTGTGAGAATATATATTTTAGAGTTTTTAACAGTTTGGGAACATCAAGAAGGCACTGAAAGAGCATGTTGGTTTTTTTTCATTTAGTAATTTCTGTTTGATTAATGCCCTTTTTCAGTCATTTCAGACTTAGTCTTCTCCTGATATAGGCTGAATCTTGTCCTGGTGGATAAGTGCTGCTGCTTCTTTTGTCTCAACATTTCCTGAGCTCTGTCACTTCTGATTCTGATTTATTTTCTCATCATTACTTTCATTTCAGCCAGAAGGATGCAAACATAGTCTCCATATAGTTTGTCAAAAGTGCCCTTTCAGCAGCTGAGGTGGTGCCAACTTACAAAGCAATGAGGAATCATTTCTCCTCTAGGAGAGGAAGCTTGTTACTCCTCTTAGCTACATTAATCAGTGGGAATCTTAGGGTCATTTTTGTAACTACTTCCAGCCTGATGACTGTTGCAGCCCCTGACTCACAGAAAGGGGTTTTGGCGTTTTGTTTTGTTTGTTTGTTTTTTCCCCCATCATGTTCCATATCTTATTCAAGTCAGTTTCTTTTTCATTACGATTAAGTTCAGTGGAGACTCCTTATCCAAATTTATATCTTCTTGATAATGAAAATATTAGTCAGAACATGCATGTGAGAAGAAACATTTAGTACAATTACTAAAATCACCCATCTGTAAAGAACCTGTAAGGTTCTTTTCCCCAACAGGCCCACAGTGCTCCCCTCAAAGCTCAGCCATCTCTTGTGTATCGCCCCCTGAACTATCTGTGTTGTCTGGCCATTTCTCGCACCACTATTTGTCATCTTCTTACTCTGTTAATGTAATGTCCAGCCTTTTCTAATGTCACATCTAGCAGTCTCTCATGGTTTGTTCTGTTAGCTAAAATTTACATCAGGCTCTAGTCATCTGCTTACATACCATAACAAAGAGCGTAGCTTCATATTATATGATTGACTTTTTGGTTTTTCTTTCTTTAATAAATAAACTAAACCACTGAAATACCACCAAAAGAGCCTCAAAAAAGCAATTACTTAGAAGATTCATGCTTATGTCATTAAATTTAAAAACACAGCACATATTGCATTAGAGAATAGGCGAAAATCACTGTTTAGAACAGTGAGTACTTCACCTCTATTTTTATCTTCTATATTCCATCCTATAGCATCACATTTATTGAATAAGAGTCCTTTGAGAACTTATCTATAATATATTGTTTGCTCTTTTTTTTTTTTTTCTGAAAAGTTGCCTTTCTCATTATTAACCATAAAGCAGAAAAAATCCTCCACTTCCACTCCAGACCCTGTAGCTAGTGAAAAAAGTAATATTTATCAGAAAAAAGGAGAAAAGTTCTGACTTCATTCACCAAATCTACTTGTTTGGGAGCAAAGTCCAAAATAACAAAAGCTTTACTGTTTCTTTGAAAAATGAGCTCACTAGAGGTATGAAAATAAAAGATTAAAGATAAAATAGGAATATTGTAGGATACAAGAAATATAAGATAACAAAGAGAATGTAGACAAATTTGGGGAAAGAGAGGGAGTAGCGATAAGAATGGTGGAGAGAGAAGAAAAATATGCAGAAAATAATAGACAGGGAAAAACAAGATTTAAGACATAGGGAAAATTATGAAAGAGCAGAATATCTGTTTCTTAATGTCGGTATATGAATTGCTCCAGTGACAAACTGAGTTGTCAGAAAAGTGCCCTGGTTAGAAATCTGGACTGAGACATAAGCAAAATCTTAAAAAAAAGATATTTTTTTTAAAAAGGGAGTCAATTCAGAAGGAACTATAATGAGAAACTGAATGTCTGCAATAGCCTCAGAATGTAAAAATTAGATAATATATATACATATAACATTTAACAATATAAACAACTAGGAATAAGCATAATTGATAGATAACAGAAATTGAGGAAATTAATGAAAAGTAAAAATAGAAAAAAGGTAAGTAAACTTTAATGACAAAACTTTTAAAATATTTTTAATAGCGGTATAATAAATTGGCTATTATACATTTAGATTTTCTTGAAAAAAACTGACATTGTTTCAAATATGCACCCCAATGTATAGTATTTTAAAATACAGCCTAGCAGAAAACCATAATAGCAAACTGTTAACTAAATTGGGGAGTAATTTTTAGAGCTGGTTAGGAAAAACTTTTATCACAAAGCATTTTATATAAGGAAAGCAACATGACCAAAATAAGATGTTTAAAACAAGTTGTTTTTTATTTTTATCAAATCTGATAAAAATTATTTTGATTTTTTTAAACTACATTTGTTTTAACTAATAGCAAATATGTTGTTTAAATTATGTCCTTAATATTTTGTCAGATATTTTTTATTCCATTGCTTTGAATCTTTATTAACTTAATTTCAGCTAGGCATGCACAAAAATGACAAAACTTTTGTGTTTATTTCTGTTCCCAAAATAGTGCAAAAAATATCCAAATCCTGACATTTAAGACCACATAAGTTTTTTACCAAACTTCTCTACTGGTATCATCCTTCTTTCTCAAAGTTACTTTTCTTCTAGGATTTTATAGGACTGAACCTAGAGAGAGGCACAATGTATTGATTAAAGCTATCTTGTTTACGTGACTGTAGCTGGAATTTTTACGGATGGCTGTTCTTGAAATACTGACATACAATAAAGTGATGTAGACTAGCCTGTTTAGCACAATTATCCTGTCTTGAACTGCTCTGAAAATGTGTATATAATATTACAAATACTTAAACCTCTATGGAATAATTAATAATATACAACTTTAAGGATTTAAAAGTGATAGCTCTACTTTAAGGTAGAAGTATTGTTTCTCTTCCTTTTTAAGGGAAATTATTCCTGAAGACAGTTAATCCCATCCTAAGACACTTTATGCAAGTAACATAATTCAGATACTTAACTTCTGAAGTCTGTCAGTTTGTGTTACAAATTTTCCCTGTGTTTTTGCTTAATCTCTGTTCAGTGAAGAATCCAGACTTTTTTTTTCTTTTCAAAATACTTTGAAACACTTTTCTTTTGAAACGGTATTTATCTTTTTCCCCCCAAAAAAGAGAATGATGCATTAGAGAAATATTTGACTAATGACAAAGAGCTGCCGAAACGAAGTTAACATGAGGCCAAGGCTTGCCTCACCTGAATAACAAAAGCCCATCTCCCTGCAGACTTCCAATACTTTAAAAATGTAGTGGATCAAGAGCTGCAAAACTGTTTATTAATATTCTTCCTGGGCTGTGGCTTGCCTTACTCATCACATGCTTTCATTCTTATTATTCAGTTTAACACATGCAAGCGCAAATAAAGTATGCTGGAAATACAAAATGCTTCTTACTCTAAAAGCACAGAGGATGTCAATTACATTTGGCGCAAAGTTGCTAAAAGTTTCAAATGACAGCATTATATACCGAGCTAAGGATAATTATCCAAGTTCCTCACTACTTCTGCCAAATATGTGCCAGCAGTTCACAGTTGTTTAGCAAAAGAGCATGTGAAAATGAAATTGTGTGTGGTTTCACTATGGCTTTCACTAAACTTTCTTGCTAAGTGCACCTGTACATCTGTTAGAGTTGTGATCCACACTGCATAATTTTTTGTCATATTTCATGCTTCCTGTGGTTATGTCTAGACAGAGAAAAACTACAGTTGTTATTTTAAAGTCCATCCTTTTATAAATAGAATCCTAAATATATTTGGCTGGTCTATCATTTAGGTTGAGGCAGTTTTACTGTTTGACAGCTACAGGCAAGTTGACAGCAACAGATACTTTCAGGGAAATCTATTGAAAATGCTATCCTCTCTTGCCAGACCACTGAGCAGATCTCCACAGGAGCTGTGCAAGGAGACAGTTTCCTGTTATCAGCTAAAATCCTTGAACCACAGGGGCTAGAGCAGTATCAAAACAATAGGATTTTGCTATAGCTTGATTGGTCACACAAGTTCTGGCCGGTATGCTCTACAGGAGACAGGATAGGTTATATGGTAGAGTTCCCTGTCTAACAGACCCTATTTCAATGCTTAAACTATGAACAATGTGACCTGCCACATCTCAGTGACAACAGACAAATTAATGACAAGCTGATACAGCACTTAAACTATCTAAATTGTTTAAAGAATACCTTTGTTGGTAAAACTGTTATCGATTGATAAAGAAGTTGATCTATATAGAAAAAGAAAACAAATTTTCATAGTTTTGACTTGAAGGTAGATGTTGTATTAAGTCTCTATTCACTCATCTGAGTGTCTTGGATTCCAAATTAAGCTATCTAAAAAGATCAGAAACGGAATATGTACTCACAGAGGAGTTCTTGTTGTTTGTTTTTAGAAGGGCAGACATTTTTTTTGTATCTAGATATGCTTATCTCTAAAATAAAAACAATGACAGACTTTGTTCTCAGATTTTATGGTTCTGCCCTAGTTGGAGAAGAAAGTAGATGCCAAAGTAGAGGCCTGTTGCACTCATGAAGCGGAACAGACCACAAACTAAACAAAGCATAAATAATATTGTCCTGAATCCAGAAATGAGCACACCAGAATAGCATGTCTAGAAGCAGGCATTGACATTTTGTAGCATAGTTAAACCTAAGTATTAAAGTAACACATAATGTCAAAGAAGAAAAACAGAACCTGTGGTATAACTTCTCAAAAGGAGAACTGGAAAACATGTTCTATCAGTAAAATCTGCAAGATAAAAATAAAGGCTATAGAAGAAGTAGGAAAGATGCCTGACAAGTTCTGAACCATTCTTAGTGTCCAGAATAAATTGAATTATGTTAGGAAAAGATAAGAGCCCTCCCTCCATCTCTTTTGGGGAAGTGGCCAGGAGCATAAAAAAAAAGCAGTGATGAGAAGAATGATGGGGAAGAGAGTTTGGTCACTTCATAAACATCCATATGTGAAACGACTGCCCTTGTCTTCTTTCATATTCAGTGAAGAAAGGTTTGCATCCTTAAGGGGAATTTAGTCTGATCTATGTTAGTTACCTACCTAGCTCTACAGATTACTTGTCCTGTGGAGTGCATATCTCACCCCACGGAATATAAAAGGCAGAATAAAATAGTTATTTCTATATTTTCTTTACATTTACCATCCTACCTTCCAACACAAGTAGCAAATACAGTATCTAAGAGAACAGAATCTTCTGAGTTTCAGCTCACTTCTGACTGCTCTGGGGAGAGATCACCTTCCACAGAGGCAATAGGTGACAATTAGCTTTTTTTAAAGTCTCTTAGTTGTAGAGTCAGGTAGACCAATGTCCAGCAGCTGGCAGAAAAACTGGGACAGAATTTTAGTCTGGAGTGAATCCAAATTTTTTTTTACCTCCTGGTTGTTGGAAGCTCACTACACCTGGCATGTGCTCTGCAAATTAACTGCCTCCCTGCTGCCAGACCTTCCAACCCAACAATTGGGCTTGAAACCAAATCATCTAGAATGCATCACTAGGAGTCATAGGATGAAAGTGGTGAGCTGATGACTAAGATGTACTGTTACGGAAGCAGGAAGGCAGCAAAGGGAAAACAAGCTGGATATATAAGAGGACTTTCAGGAAGTGAAAGTGCCGTTTGATGAATTTTAGAAAGTCACTATTGAGAGAGTAAAATGAGAGGAGAAAAGTTACGTCAGAGACCAGCAGATATTGGGAACATGAAGGAAAAGTGGTGAAAAGACAGATTTTGATGTAGAGAAACTGAAAAAAAATCTTCCTGAAATACTTATTTTTCTGAAATTTATCTTCTCATGTATTTTTATAGTTTGTTTAGCCTTTGAAATGCAAATAATTTTCAAATTTGCAGAGTCATACTTTTATTAGCTCTCCTTGAAAGGCTTAAACAAAGTATTTCAACTTCAGTTACAGTTTATACTTTCCTTACAAGTTTTACAGATATTTTTTTCTGTGTATAGCTGTCACAGTGGATTAAGGAGTACTAGTACCAATAACTACTTAATGAAATTATATGGTATCTGTCCAAGCACTCAGTTATTCCAGCTAATATACTTACACAAAAGAAAAATCCTTTTTAGAAAAAAAAAAAAACAAAACAAAAAACCAACAAACCAAACAACTAAAAAAAAAAGCCCTTTCCTTTTTTTTATGATGAATCTGACACTTTCTGTGTCCTGAGTCGTGTCCCATACATTGATAGGCATTGCATGCTTCATATTCTAATATGCATTCCAATGCATGTTAATATCAAGGTTGTCAAATAGTTTAAAAATGGAAGATGACATCTTAATGAAAACTAAAACCTGTCACTTGTAATACAAAATTTGTTGATGGAAAAACTCCTACAACTGAACAGTCTCTGTTTAGCACTAAAGAATGTATGGAATTTTCTGAGTAAAGCATTTTATTTTGGTAGCTGTTCATTCAACACAGAATACACTACAAAGCCCTTTGCTGAAATAAGTTATAAAACCGTGAGTATTCCTTTAGTAAACCATTATATCTGAAATGTTTCTGAGTTAACACAGATGATAGTTTATTTTTCCTTTATGTGCTGAACTATAGTTCAATGTAGCTAAATTAATAACTTGAAATACTGCTTTCCAGTCATAAACATTTTAAGTCTCAATAGCTGACAAAATCAATTTAGCAAATGTGAATAACTTGACCTAACACAGCTTACAGTAGCCTGTTTAAATAAACAACCATCACAGCGCTCTCATGTTGGTGGGATTGTTGAACGTAGACTGGATTGATGAATCACAGAGAAGAAGGATCACAGTGCCTGAAACACTGGGGTGCAGATGGCTTCAAAATATATATTCCATTTATTTTCCATTTCAGTGAGGGTAGATATAAGCACTGACCCTTCAGAGCTGTCAGTCAGAGTCCCACTAGGTGTATCTACACTGCCAAATAATAAAAGGTGAGGAGCAACTCAGAGGATGAGATGCCTGTTCATTTACACCCTTTAACTGTTATTTCCCTACCTATGGTTTAGACACATGGAAATAAAAGCACCTCAAGGAGAGGTGCACAACTGGGAGCAAGAGGAGATCAGGGACTGAAAATAAGGAAGAAAAAACACGGTTAGTCTTCACTAGAGCCTAAGCAGTGTTAAGAGAAGACAGCCTGTGAAAGCTAGTCTGTGGTTCAGCTAATGAACGTTAATCTTCTCTTATTTGGCAGTGTAGACATACACTGTCAAACTAAGCAGATTTTCTAAGTAAGAAATATTCATAGGAGTATTGATGGTAGGACTGCAACCTTATAGTGCACTGTTCAATATGTTTTATATGCTATTCTAAGAAAAATATATGTTATTCCAAGGAAAAAAAAAAAAGAAAACAAAACAAAACAAATTTAATGGATGACTGTTGACAGCATGACAAATCAATTAAAATTGTGTAGGATGCAATTGTCCTTACTCAATTTACATAAAAACAAGTTTTCCTAAAAATGAAGGTATAAAAATAAGTATTTGCAGAAGGATAAAAGGGAAAAGGAAAGGAAAATACAGTCAAGACCAAAATGATAGTCAGATGGAAATCCAGACTTGTAACAATGACTTTCTATGTTTTTAGCAAAGAGAAATGAAAAGTGAAAAGTCTTGTAAACTTAAAAATAAATCTTTCATATGGAAGTTATTTGTTTCCCAATAAACCTTGAAATGCTGTTACTATACACATATGACTTTAAATAAAGTTGATGACCAAATGAAACTATTTGGTTTATGCATGGGTAGTATCACAAAAAGAACTTCTTCCTTTTTATCTTCTTCAGCGACAGTGAAACTTTTTTTTTTCTGCCCAGATAAGGCAGCACAACTTACCCGTGGGGCATCAAAAGCGGTCTGGGATGGTAGCATGGGGGCAGCACACAGAGACCCCACCTCAAGGTGCAGGGTCACCCACAAGACACCTCCCCACCAGAAGGGTAAACTGGCACACTGTCAGGAGAAGCAGGGCGGCACTCAAAGCTGGGGCAATGGAATCTTTCAAAGAAGAGGAACCTCCATAGATTGGGAGGAGGTGATGGTAGCCCCTGTGGCCAGGGGGGTAATATTTGCCACTGTGTGAGTGTGGTATGTGTGTGTGACTGAATGTGTGCCCGTGCATGCAGGGACAGAGGATGAGACCTTCTTGGGAATAGTTCAGGAAGGATATTTAGAAGATTTTATTTACTAACATTTTAAAATATCGCTTATTGTGGTTTATCTGGCTTATTGTTTATATGGATTATGAATATAGACTTCACTGATTCCTGGTTAGTTACACATCATTAATAAAACAATAAATGGCTCTAATCCTGGTTTGGTTGAAATCACAGAAGTGGAATAGATCTTTCCTGAGAAAAATATCATATATATTTTTCTTTACAGTTAATCCCATGGAATATCCATTATTGGGAGATTTTAAGACAAATGGGAAAAAAACCCTAAACTTATATAAAAGGTTGATTTCATGATTCTCATGATTTAGACAACAGTGATTTGTTAGAATAATATTATGCTTTAAGATTTTTGTCATTTGAGGCTGTCATTTTGTGAGAACAGTTCCTTGTGTTTTTCACTGTCTAATCACACACCAGAATTAACCCTCAAATAAGATATTTCATGAGCTTTCACACCTACTGAAGAAACTGATTCTGCCTTTCCTTCCAGCTCTAGGGAGTATACTTCCTCATGTTTGAAGATAGCACCATGAGTTCATTATTAGACGTAATAACAACATTGATGATCACTTCCAGTAACACAGCAACATCTCAGCTGTGTGTTGTTCTCTGTGCAATATCTATGTGTCATAGAATTGAGACAGACTGTTCAAAGACTTTTTTTTTTTTTTTTTTTTGAGACAAGGTGAAAAAAATGTGTGGAACTGAGACAAGGAGGAGGACGTTTTGGATAAGAAATAGTGAAGAAAGTGTCAGTATGACATAGTAACGTAAAGAAATACAATAAGTAGAGATATGCTCTATATATGAAAGATTTTAACGGTATCAGCATATTGTACATGCTATGGCAACATAGCACATAAACCAGTGTTTTAGATGTAAGGCTATATATGGTTATTGAAATAACTTCAGGCAAGTTCTAAAACTTGATAAACTTCTTCCTTGTCATTGTCAGTTACCATCTTATAATGCACATTACAATGCATATGTCTACTTTGAAGGCAACAGAACTAATTGCAAGACTTATCTCTTTGTTTAAAGTCGGCTTTAATACTGTGAGAAAATGGAAGGGGCTGCAACATGAAGAGATACTTGTGCCAGTAAAGGCAGAGGAAAATAAGCAAGTAAAGGAAGTAAAAATAAGTTGTATTGTGATCATAGGAGTAAATCAGAGGTTGCTCCACATTTACAGCATTTACATTATAATGCTGTATTGGGTTTGTGTGGCAAGGTTTTGGCAGCAGGGTGGGCTACAGAAGTGGCTTCTGTGAGAAGCTGCTAGAAGCTTCCCCCATGTCCAATGGAGTCAACAGCAGCCAGGTCCCAGAAACCCACCACTGGCCAAGGCCATCAGCAACTGTGGTACCACATATGTGATAACATATCTAAGAAAGGGAAAAAAAACCCTCCTGCCCAACTACAACCAAAAGAGAGGAGTAAGAATATGTGAGAGAAACAGCCCTGCAGACACCAAGGTCAGTGAAGAAGGAGGGGCAGGAGGTGTTCCAGGCACCAGAGCAGAGATTCCCCTGCAGCCCGTGGTGAAGACCCTGGTGAGGCAGCTGTGCCCCTGCACCCATGGGGGTTAATGGTGGAACAGATCTCCACCTACAGCCCATGGGGGACCCCACACCATGCCCAAAGTAGGCTGCAACCCCATGGGAAACCCACACTGGAGCGGGCTCCTGGCAGGACCTGTGACCCCATGGAGAGAGGAGCCCATGCTGGAGCAGGCTTTCTGACAAGACTTGGGACCCTGTGGGGGAACCCACACTGGAGCAGTCTGATCCTGAAGGACTGCACTTGGTGAAAAAGATCCATGCTTGAGTAGTTCATGAAGAATTGCAGCCCATCGGAAAGACTCACATTAGAGATATTAATGGATGACTGTCTTCTGTGGGAGAGACCCTAGGCTGGAGCAGGGGAAGAGTGTGAGAAGGAAGGAGTGGCAGAGAGAACATATGATGAACTGACTTCAACCCCCATTCCCTGTCCCCCTGTGCTGCTGTTGGGGAGGAGACAGAGATATCGGACATGAAGTTGAGCTTGGGAAAAAGGGATGGCTGAAGAGAAGGTGCTTTAAGATTTGATTTTACTTCTCTTTAACCTACTCTGATTTGATTGGCAATACATTAAATTGATTTCCCCAAGTGGAGACTGTTTTTTCTGTGATGTTAATTGCTGAGTGATCTCCCTGTCCTTAACTCATAATCCTTTTGTCATATTTGTTCTCCCCTGTCCAGTTAATGACAGGACTGACAGAGCAGCTTGGTGGGCACCTGGCTGGTGTCAAGGTCAACCCACTGCAAATGTATTTAATATTTATGAAATTTACCTCATGCTACAATGTAACAGCTACGGTTGTCATTGAGAACAGCTACTAGCATATGGGTAATATTTTATTCTTCAAACATCAACTGCCACATATAACTTTCTTCTGCACCTAGTATTTCACTAAAATACCATTGAAGCTATGCTGATTAGTCATACCATAATTTGGAATCCTGTTATTTTAAGTAGAATATTCACAGGGAAAAGTGATTTTAGAACTGAATTTAACAATGGATTTCTCCTTTTTAACATTGTTTATAGTTATGAAAGAGCTAGTATTTGAAGTTTGCTCCTTCCTTTTTACACTGTATCTTTAAGCTGAATTTAGCAGGAATTCATGATTTGAGTCACTGGGAGGTACATGAATACAACAATAAATAAAAATGATTGTTCTTAAATAATATTTTGAAAAGCATATCTGTAATCCTTGAATCAAAGCTTCTTAAATAAAAATATTTAAATAATAATAATAAATGCCAACAAATAAATCCACACATATCCTAATCCTAAATCTGAACTGCAGAGTAAGTGCTTAGTTTCCATATTAGCAAATTATTTTTAAAATTAATTAAGATTAAAACCTGATACTGTTGGTCTCAGCTGAAATACTTAGATCTCATTAAGCATTTTTGTTACTTGGAACCACGTTTAGGATGGATAAATACATAGATGTGTAGATAGGTAATATCTATCTATCTATCTATCTATCTATCTATAAAGATATGTGAATATTTTCATAATCTCTAAGGGCAATTATGTACTCAGACCATTCAAAAATCACTGTAAATTTTTAGTGATTTTTAAAAATCACTGTGATTTTTAATCACATTTTTAGGATGTAAATTGATGTAAAAATCTGTATCTTCTCTTTTCATCTTAGACTATAGCATGAAACAAAACACTGTACTAAGAGCCTGGTGCAAGGTCCAAAAAGGCTGATTTGTCCACAGAATACAGCATAACACAAAAATGATAGCCTGGGTCCTTAAAGTAGAATAGCTGTGTTATCATGATAATAGCACAGCTTCTAAGCCTTGCTCTTGACATGGTGGTGCAGTATCATGCTGACATAGATGCTATAGGTATAGTACATCGTGTTCTAAAATTACTTCAGCCAGCAGTGCTTGATGCAGACACACATTACTTCAACTAGTCCTATCCTATTTCTTATATTTTTTGTGTCCTTATTCTACTATTTCACAGTATTGATAACACTAATAACATACATTGTAGAAATTAAATAAATATGTGATGACTTGCAAACACTGTACAAACAATTCATAAAGCAGTAACATAATTTCTTGTTTGTGATATTAGAACTGCTTTTCATAGTGATGAGTCATGGAATCAGAATAGTTATTTGTGATTTGACCAAAAAAATCAGGAAGGAAAATTAAGCTAAAGATGAAGATTATATACATTAATGTCTTCCATATTGTGACAAAGAAATGCAGAATAATTTATAGTTAATGTAATGATGAATAATTGTTTGAAAATTTTTCCCTTTACCTTGTGGGCCTCTTCTAGATAAAAATATAATTAAAAATTAAGAAAACTTTGTCTGTATGAGGTCTGTAGCATGAGTCATAATTGCTATAATGGCCCGTTAAAATAATGAAAACTTTGGAAGCAGGACTTCTAGTTCCATATTAATAGCTTTTTCTCTTTTCCACTATGCTACAGCACAAAATCATGCTCCAATATTGTCCTTATGTGACTTCCTGTAACGGTTTTGCATCCAGTCCAATAGCAGAAGGAAAATAGTTGCCTTTTAATTCAATGTAATCTCTTCCAACTCATTTTGATATTCAACAATGTACTCTAAGAAGATTAATAGATTCAGTTTTTAATTGCGGCTCGTTTCTATAGCCCAGGTCTATACTCGGCCTCACAAAACTGCTGAAAATAATAGGTGACAGTTCTCTATTACCTCTGACATTCCTTATGCTTTGTCATTTTATGTTACTATCTTTTCCTTTACAGAAGCTCATACAGAATTTTAAATCTGCAGTAAGATTTAAAATTCTATATGAGTCTGTGATCCTACCCATACAAAGAAAAGACAGTACAACATGAAAGTATTTGGCACTCTTCATATTTTACCAGTATTACATCCAAAGCTGGTGTCTTGCTGCATCTTTGTTGTCTGTTATGGTAAGCCCTGAAGCTGCTCATAAATTACATTGGTCTTAAAGATTTTATAAGTGACCAAGCAGATGATTAAACTGTCCCATCATCACAAAGGGGTTATAAAGAGATCAAGCCACGATCCTCTATATTCCATTATTCTTATATCAAGCAGAGTATATATGAGAGAAAAAAAAAAAAAAAAAAATTCTGAAAAGTGAAATACATAGCAAAACCAAAGAGTATTTTTGTGTGTAGAAACTGTGAGAAAAAATAGTTATTAAACCAAGAAATTGGTCCTTAAATGTTTGTCTACCACAGTTTGAATAAAATTAACTAAATTCTTCAGTGACAGAAATGAATGTAAGGGTAACAGGCCTGTGGTGACCTATGCTGGCTGAAGATTTGGCTATGATAACTTTCAGGTAAGAAGATAGAAGAATTCAATTTTCCAGTTAGATGGACTGCCAAACTAACAATTTTTCAGAGGCAGAAACTAGATAATTGCTTCTGTGGTTAGAATGTTCAGTGCCACATTTCCAACAGAAGCATCTTTATTCCAGCTGTTCAAGATCAATGGAGATAAGAATTAATAGTAGAAACACTTGCAGATTCTTAAAAAAATTTTTTGCTCATAGAATGTAATAAAATCAATAAACTCGTTCCAGAATGTGTCAAGAGTTATACTCATCAAATATGTACAACAGAAGAAATAACTAAAATTGAGCTAAACAGTTAATAAACATCCCACAGGTAAACTCTGGAACTATACATGTTCTACAAGGAAAGCACCATACTGAATGGTAACTTTTTCTTAAATACAGGGGAAGGCTAGTCACACATTAAAAATCTTCAATTATATTTTGACTCTATTTCAAACTAAAACCTGCAATTGTTATCGCCAATGTAAAGGTTAAAATTATTTTTAGTTCTATATTAGTTATTAACATTACTCAGACTCCTTCCTCCAACAAACCATTCCTTTATGTCAATATATTTTGTTTAAGAAATTTAATGAACAAAACATAAGGATCATAGAATTTAGACCTTCAGATTTAATACAGTTTAGTTGACAAAAAATGTCATACGTAATATTTGTGGGGTTTTGTTTTTTGGTTTTTGGTTGTTTTTTTTTTCCTGTGCCTGGTATAGCTTAATATTAAATTGCTTCTCACAGAAACAATCAGAAATATTTTAAAAGCTGAACTTAATTATATATAATTCATAAACATTACTTATTTAATAGTTATTTGTGCATATTCAGCACATTCTAACATTTTGAGTTCCTATCTAAGTTTTATACTTGACGGGATAAATCTGCAGCTGTTATGTAAAAATTAAACCTTTTTTCATTAATGTAGATTTCATCTGGATTAACCTTCCTCTTTCAAAATGTACCATTTAATCAGTGCTGCTATTTTCTTGTAATGGAAAAGAGCAAAGTTTACAACTGTTTGCTTTGTATAAGCATACTGTGCAAATAATAAAGTTTTCTGTTCACACTGCAATATCATGCAACCATAGAGAAAAATACTGTAGTATGGAAGAGTATATAATTATGAAAGAGTGCTACTAACTTTTCAGTTGACTATATTTGAAATGGAGCAAAGACAAAATACTTGTAATGTATTTCACATTTGTATTTTAAAGAATTAAAATATTCATTTTAAAAATTATTCCATGGAAAAGATTTCTTCCCTGGATTCAAAAGTCAGTTAGACCCTGTGAAGAAGCTAAAGTAAATGAGTGTGCTGATTTATATATGGAACGAATTTGATGCAGTAACTTTAAAAGCAAGCCATTCTTCATCATAAGGCTAAATGGCATAACATACAATATTCTAGAAGGGGGAAGGAAATTGTGTTTTTCAGGATAGATGATCTTCTAATTTCAAAAATTATGCAGCAAAATTTAAAATGACTACAAAAGCTTAAAATAATTAGTTATTGCTGTCAATTGGTAATAAACCATACATTATTAATAGCTGAGATATTAACAAAATTTAAAAATATAATATTTGTGGTTTTTTAACAAAGTGATGTATTTTGAAGTTAGAAACATGCAGAAAGTGCAATGGGTTTCAGGCTGAGAAATTCAGGGAAATATAGAGAACCACTATGCTTTACTGCTGGCTGAGTAGAGATGATGTGAAAATGTTCACATTTTGCTTGAACTGGAAGATATAACCATTGATCTACATTCAAACTTAAGTTGTGTTGTGCTTTGGAGGTTTATCTGTGTAAGGGATGGTTTCCCTAAAAATTTCCATCTATTTTCAATTAGAAGCTGAAGAAATATCAGTTCACTCAAACTAATAGTTTTATTGTTACAGTAAATCTGAAATAAAATCGAAAAATGATTATGTTCAGACACAAGACTCACACAATTTCTCTTCAAGTCTTCCTTTTATTATTTTGTTGCTTTTGCTTGTTTTAATTTTACATTTCCTCCACACACACAAAAAAACAAAACACAAAAAACAAACCAGCCTTGTTATCAAACCTGCAGCTTCATCAGGTGAATACCAAGATAATCACTTGCTAGTGATAAATTGATATTTTAATATTTTTCTGCTGATTTCTGTGCATTATTGCTCATTGATTTGCTGATACTAATTGAAATATTTAAATTATGCTACAATAATTTTATTGTGTTCATTGCATATTAGTTTTTGTAACCCCAGCTGAAATAAATAATTATATTAACTTAATTCGCCTTCTCAAGCTATTTTTAACTCAATTTTTATAACTATACATACATATTTTCATTAATTGTAACAAGTTATCTTAGGATTTGGTTTTTTTCACCTTTTTTTTAAATTTTTCTTACTTTCCAGAGACATGGATAAAGCTATGTATGAACCATATAGGAGTGTTATTTATTGTAATGTTAAGATAAAATTAATGACTTTTTTGGTTGGCTTTGAACCACATACTAGTATATTTATAATCATATTAGTTGAAAAGTTTGAGGATCTTGGTCCTGCTTTATAAATCTCCTCCAGAAAGTTATCACCCACTTTTTAGTCTGTAATTTGACTGGAATTTGACATCCTCTACTTTCTCATTCTGATGTGCACAGCAGACTTAAATATGTTTACCTAGGAATCAACCAAGATGCTTCTATTTACCTGGTAATTAATGACAACTACAGATTCAGAGTGTATAATTGGGTGATATATCAATGATAAATGGTATTATTGTCTCCTTCCACATAGATGAATTGTCACATACGGAATTCTGAGAATATGTCTACTTAATTACAAAACAGTGATTAAATTCTGTGTTGCTCAGAACCTGTTGCTCAGGGGGTTTTTATATATTGACAGTGAAAATCAGGATAAAATTATTATATTTTCACTTGAAAATTCTTAAAAAGAGTGATTCCTTAAAAATGTTTCTTGTAATAACTAGTAAAAATACACAAAAGACAAAATAAAGCAAGCTGATGGCAAAGAACAAGCTAACAATGTAATCAAGGAGAAGGTAATGTGATTATAAGGAACTGCATAGGTATTTTTCCTGTAGAAACTGTATGACTGCATAACAGAGAGGAAATCAGCCTTTGTGGCTTCTCCTCCACAAGCAGACTCACATGTGCGGAACCATTTGGGGTACAAGGAGATTTTGCTGACTCTGACTACTTAGGGGAGAAGATTTTCAAGTGTAGGGTAGGATAGGTAAAATGCAAAAGAGACAGCAAGAAAAGATGGAAAGAACACTTTAAAAAAAAAAAAAAGAGCAAATAAGCACTAAGGATTCAGAAATTATTAAAAATATACTTTTTCTAGAATCTTGGAGTTACAATGAAGAATTTCTTGCCACCCATTCAAGATTGCTGGCCTGAAAATAAAGCGGAAGGAAAGGAAAGAGTGAACAAGCAGATTAATTTTCAATTCCTTCTACTTTATAACTTGGCTCACACACTGGAAGTTACACCCCACAGATGAAACTATTCTAAAAAATTTCAACTGGAGTAGCTGCATTTTTGTTTTTTTCAGTTCTGCCTTAGGTCCAGCTCCAAAACAAAAGAAGCATACAAGTTTCAACTGTATTCTTCACTAAATAGTTTCAGCACGTTTCTGACATGCCTATTTTAGGGGAAAAGAATGAAAAATATGATGAATAATTGTTAGTGAAGAAAGTGTAGTAAAGTTCAGTTAAAAATATGTCTAACCTTTCCTCTCTCTTCTTGAAGAACGTAACATGGATTGCTAATATGGCAAGAGAACTGTTGCCTGCCATTCTTAAATTTTGGATTTCTGAGAACACGCTTACTATTAGGCTGTGTATCACATGTTAAAACCAAGATCTTTGTATGGATTTATACATCTGGTCCTTAAAAAATGAGCCAATTATCAATGTTAAATTGTTTCAGATACTGCAAAATGTACATAAAAACTTTATGAAGTAAGCAAAGCAAATCTGTACTCATAACTCTTCATTACTTACAAACTAAGAGTGAGGTAATGAAATGTGAACCAATAGTTATATTTAGAGTGTATTTTTCCAAGCTGCCATTTCCATACAGTTAACTCTTTAAAATTTGTGAATCTTCCCTGACTTTTAACAAATTCTTCATACAAGCAAGTTTTTTAGAAGCTAAATCTAATTTTGAATTATCAGCTGGAAGGCAGAGTAAGAACACAAAAAGTAGATTGCTATGGGAAGAATTTGCAATAGCAAACTTTAGGAGAAAATAAAAAATTTCATTTTTAAATTTCAGAACCGTTATAAAAATTTAAGCAGTTTTCAAATATATATATTTAAAATTAATTTATTGTTTCCAAAATTAATCAGTGTCATTAGGTTCATAGCCAGGTTCATGTGTTTTCAGAAGATTTTAAAAAAGTGTGATTTTTGAAACAGAGACTGGTTTGAATCAAAACAATTCAGTGAAAAATAATCTATGACTAAACCAGATATAAATGACCTTAATATTCTTATAATGATGCTAAAATATCTTTATGATCTCAGACACTATATGATATGAATATCCCTGCATCTTTAATGTAATTATCCTTAGAAAAATCTTGTCAGGCAGGAAATTACTATTGACTTTAATTCAGAGCTTGGGAACTGAGGTCCAGAAAGCTTAACGGTATGCCTAGATGGATGTATAACATAGTTATACATAGTATACAAGCTCAGCCACTGAATGCTAGCATATCAAATATGGGGGTTTATTATATATGTTTGAGTAGGATAAGCCTTTCTACAGTGTCACAGACGTACTGTTTGTCAGTTGAAAAGCAGTATCTAACAGAGGAAGAGGACAAGCTTCTCAAACTGCTGCTAAATTTTGACTATGCAATCTCTGTTTATCCTGAGGCTAATTCCATTGGATGGGCACAAATCATTTGTGGAAATTCACCCAAATACAGAAAGGAGGATTGCATTTGAACAATAATTGAACTCATGTATCATCAGCCCACAATAAAGACTGTAATCACCAATGTATATGCCCATTACATGGCTGAATGTTGTAGCATTTATTGTACACTTTGTAACCAGAGTTTGTAGGATCAGATTCTCAACAGACAATACAGTAATTTCATTCAACTCAACCTATTATTAATTTCTGAATTTACCTCTTTATTTGTTATTGAAGTAAAAATTTTCAACTTTGATCTCCTGGTCTGAGAAACAACTAGGGGGCTTTGCAGTACTTTGGAGAAAGTTTTATACCAGCATTCAAACAGTAAAACATGTTAAATTTCAAATGTCAGTTTACATAGTTTTTGATCTTCTTGGTTTTTTTCCCCTCCCCAGGTTCTGATTATACTTGGAAATTAAATTTGTTCTGAAATAAAATTTTTACATAGTGACAAAACCTAAAGTTTAAAAAAACTAGAGCATCACTAGTATTTGCAACCAGTTCAAATTAGATTTTTCAGGTTTCGTTTTTGGAAGTAAAATTAACCATGCAGATAATAGTAAACTATGCCAGGTCTCCTTATCTGACAGGCTCTAGCTGTCCCTAGGCAGCATGCATCTTGTCTGTAGGGTCTGTCTGACAAATCTGAGCATTTCCTGTTAATTCTTTGAGTAGATACCATGACACTTGCTTACCATCTCCAGCAGCTCCTTCTCCTGGTGCTTCAGCCAGTGTCTCATTCTTGCGAGACTGCTGATGCCTCCAACTCAGCCTCAGACAGAAGCAGGAGGCACTCCCTTTAGCCTGAGACACGCATGACTGTATTCTCCTTCCATCTAGATTCAGATCAGTCATGTCTTCTAATATGCCAGAGCAGTTGTCCAGCTGGTCCCTTGTTCCACATCACTATAGTTATACTGACTCTATCAATCCCACACCAGTGAGAAATAGAGTAAAAAGTGTCTCTATCTCCATTTTGGAAGCATTGGTACTGTTCCAAGATAGATGTAAGGTTTCTAAGGCTGTAGTCAAAGAACAGGACATTTAATACTAAGACATCTCCCCAAAGAGACGACAGCTCTGGATACTACTTTGTTCTCATGACTGCTTACTTATTTTTCACTTATGAGTTACCAACAAATTTATAAATGGTACTGAGAGCATCGCCTTGAAAGGTTGCTTGGGGATATGTTGGGTTTTTTTTTTTACATTTGTACACAAAGATAGTTCACATAACATTCTTTGGGCCTTCTGCCATATACTGGCACAGTACAGTAATAATATTAATCATTGTTATTTAGAAACCATTTTTATTTATCTTCCTGACAGTATATACTATATTATTCTGGTGTAATCTCTTCTCTCTTTTTTATTTTCTTGAGAGAAAGTATATACAGTTTTAAGCTGTTACTACTACTCGATTTAAAATTGATACGGCTTGCTTAATCTTTTATTGTGAAGCAATAACATCCAAACTGCATACATAAATGCTATCAAATCAATAGTGAAATGTTTGGTATAGTTAGAAATGCTTTGGAGCTATGGCTGAAGACACTCTTTTTAATCATAAAACCTTTCATTTTATGCCTCCTAACTAATTGTTATATAATCTGTTAACAGGTACCTTCCTCAGGGGTTATATAAAGACATTTTACTTAGACCTTAGAGTGTGAAGCATTGAAGTTCCGCAGAGTAGAAATGACAGCATTTCCATCTCTCTTCTTACAGGCATTTTAAAGGATTCTTCTGTTTACTTAAGTCTTACTCTCACAAAAGTTTTCCACAATTACTTTTGTAAAAGGTCTCTTGGGTTTTGATGTGTTTAGTACAATTAATACAAACAACTGCAAAATAAGTAGAATGAAACAGAAATTTTCTGTCTTAGCAAAACTATGTGCACAGGTGATTTCTGCTGTTTAAACAATGCAGAATGAGAGACTGTAAGAGAAATGTGCAAGAGAGGAAAACTTTTGCAAATAAAATACAGAATTTAGGCGCATACATAGAAAATATGTTTTTATCTGAACTGGAATCTGAAATAGAATATTTTCATGTCTCTTGTCATGAGATGGTGAGAAGGAAAATGATATAGTCTTGGTAATAAATGTAAGGACTGATTTTTTGTTTCATTTTAGAGAATACAAAAAAATCCCAAGTTAACAAGACAAGTCTCTCATGCCTGTGAACATGTGTGTTGGTTACTCAAAAATTTCAACCATGTTGCAAAACTCTGCAGTGGGGTTAATCTTAACACCAGTTCCCAGGTCTCTCTTTCTGTGTCCACACCAGTGAAGAAGCTCGCTGTGATGTAGCAGTTACTTAGAAAAGCAATCCCTATATTCCAGAAAAGAGGAACACACACATGTTCCTGTGGATTTTGATTCATTTATGTCCAGCTGTTCACCTCTGCAGTGGCTTAAATCATTAAAGCATTAGCTGCCCATCCTGCTCTGCAAGAAGCACAATTAGTAACTAATTTGACATGAAACTGAAAAAGGGATTTTTCTGTCATCTTTCAAGGTGATATCAATGTTGTTCCATGTTTCTTGTATTTGGATTTTTTCTTTCTTGATACATAATAATTTATCAGATAATTTGTTCTCTGTGAGCAACACTATTTAGACTGATTTTGAATCTACATAGTTCCATTTTCTACACTAGTGTCCCATTGTTGTCAGACAACACACAAAACTTTTTAACACTTTCACAGCTGGCAACAAAATCTATGATAAATTTCAGAAGCATTGACTATATTAGAAATGCATGTAGGACATTTTGTTCCATGCACATTTAGAAATCATTTATGTTGAAATCTATATACTAATTCTTCACATAAATAAAGGATACTTTTCACAAAAACAATATAGATGGTTTTCCATCCAATGTATTTAAATAGCCTTTGTTACACACCAAGGGGGGTTCACTGCCAGGTGCTTGAGGGAATAATTCTGGTCAGCTCAAAAACTGACTCTGAGATATGTCAGCAAGGAAATCACCATAGAGATAGTGAACAGACAGCCTAGCTCACCATGACATTTAAAATTTCAAATAGTGACAAATTATGTTACCAGGCACCCAATATGTGAGTTGATTGTCACCAAGTACAGGATACACTAACATAACATTTACTGGAAATAAGCAAAGATGTGAGATTGGAGTTAAATCTAGGTGGTAGCTGGTCACAAGTGGTGTTCCTTGGGGCTTGGTGTTGGGACTATTTCTATTTAACATCTCTATTGATGATCTTGATAAGCACATAGAGTGTATTATCAGTAAATTCGCAGATGACACCAAGTTAAGCGGGAGTGTCAATCTGCATGAGGATAGGGAGGCTCTACAGAGAGACTTGGATAGGTTGGATCAGTGGGCCAACTTTAACGGGATGAGCTTCAACGAGGCCAAGTGCCAGGTCCTGCACTTTGCCCACAACGACCCCCTGCATGGCTACAGGCTTGGGGAGGAGTGGCTGGAGAGCTGTCTGGAAGAGGAGCTGGGGGTTCTAATTGATAAGCAGCTGAACATGAGCCAGCAGTGTGCCCAGGTGGCCAAGAAAGCCAACGGCATCCTGGCTTGTATGAGAAATAGTGTGACCAGCAGGAGTAGGGAGGTGACAGTCCCCCTGTGCTCTGCACTGGTGAGGCCACACCTGGAGTATTGTGTCCAGTTTTGGGCACCTCAATACGAGAGAGATATCGAGGTGCTGGAGCGAGTGCAGAGGAGGGCAACGAAGCTGGTGAAGGGCCTGGGGAACAGATCATATGAGGAGCAATTGAAGGAGCTGGGACTGTTCAGTTTGAGGAGGAGAAGGCTGAGGGGAGACCTCATCACTCTCTACAACTCCCTGAAAGGACATTGTAGAGAGGTTGGTGCTGGTCTCTTCTCACAGGTGATTAGTGACAGAACAAGGGGGAATGGCTTTAAACGGCAAAAGGGGAGGTTCAGACTGGACATTAGGAAAAACTTTTTCACAGAAAGAGTGGTCAGAGGGTGGAATAGGCTGCCCAGGGAGGTGGTGGAGTCACCATCCCTGGATGTGTTTAAGGGTGGTCTAGATGAGATGTTGGGGGATACGGTGTAGGGAAGAAATTTGTAGAGTAGGGCTGATGCTTGGACTTGATGATCCAGAAGGTCTTTTCCAACCTGAATGATTCTGTGATTCTGTGATTTGATCCAATTAGAGGTGTCAGCAGTAGGGAATCCAGGGTCTTGTGTTGCTTCTCAAGTGATGATTTCTCTGTTACAAGGTCAGCCTTTTCTCAGTTCCTTGCCTGACAGCTCCTCACTAGATTGCTTTAGAGCTTGTAATAGCTTTGAATAACAATGTCTCACATTAATTTTGTAAAGCCTATTTATGACTTGTGATGTGATGCAAAAGTTGTTTAGAAATCTATGAAAAAGAGAGGAAAGAAGAGAGGAAGCTATAGAGGAAAGTGGAAAAAAAGGAAGACAAGATAAAAGAAGGAAGGGCAATTAATGACTTAGACCTAATGATTTTAGTGGAATGATTTCAAAGCCCTTCTCGATTTAACTGAGAATAGAAACTCAATTTGTATTGCAAAAGACTATCATAGGTCACACCGTACTGATCATCTGGAGGTTGTTTTCCTTCAGCTGCCCTAGAAGATGCATCTCATCAGTTTTGTATAAATAACTTACTATGAATTGAACTAGAAAGAGATAGACATTATTGGAAGTATTCAGCCAAGTTACTTTTTATCTTACTCTGATTTAGGCAAAATGTGTTGTCTTAGGTTTTCTGTCATCTGTGGCTTCCTTATCTTTGATGAATATAATATTTTTCATTGATTCTATGCAAAGTTCTCTAGGCAGCTAATCAGAGTTTCCTAGACGTGCTCATAAACTTTCCTTTTTAAGTCAGTGGATGACTAAGAACATCTTTGATTCAAAGATAGGCAGGCCAGACGAGACAACATTCTGCTTTAATTCCTGGAAAAACTAATCCATTAGATATGCTTAAACCATAGCCTTGAATAAATGATAGTATTAAATTCAGTGCATGAAACTGTCAGACATTTATAAGTAGTTGCTGAAGAGTTTAAGTGCTCCCATATGTAACTAAACTGATACTACTACTGCTGGTTCCTCTTCCATACATGGATATTTAAATTCATGATTTCACCTTTTAAAAGATATCCTAGACAAATTATAGAACATATTTAGAGGTATTTATTTTTCCACTCTTCCTATTGAAGCAAAGAATGCAAATTAATATTGGGAGAAAGATTCCTACCTCTGTGACCCACATAAAGAGCCAAATTACTGGTGCATAGAGATAATTAAAGGTTGTACATTTTACTTCAGGCAGTGTTTATGGACTGTATGCTGAATGGACAGGGGACTTGGTAAGAGGACATAAAAGAAGCTACTTCACCTACTATAGGAGGATCTATTGACTACAAAAATCATGGGTCTCTCAGACTACTGGGAGAGTATGGAGCGAGTAAGACTTACCTTCAGAAGAGAAAGTTAGGGAATCTTTGAGCAAACTGTGAAAAAAAAAAAAGGTTGTCCACAGATAAATCCACAGGTGCTGAGGGAGCTGGCCTCCACACTGCAAGGCCACACTGATAATCTCTGAAAGGTCATGGCAACTGGGGGAGGTTCCTGAGTACTGGAAGGAAACAAATATCTCTCCTATCTTCAAGAATGGCAAAATCATCCAGGGAACTTGATCCTTGAGAGGATGAAGCAAATTGTCCTAAAAACTATTTTGAAGGAAACAAAGGCCAAGAAGATGATTGGGATTAGTCAACATGTATTTACAAAGAATAAAACATACCTGACTAACCTGGTAGACCTGTGCCATAAAATATCTACGCAGTTCATGAGGGGAGAGTAGTCAGTGTTGTTTCTCTCAAATACAGCAAGACTTTTGAAACTTCACCCATAACATCTTCATAGACAAAATGAAGAACTACCTGATAAGTAAGTGGACTGTGAGGTAGACTGAAAAATGGCTAAACCGCTGGGGTCAAAGAGTTGTGAGCAACAACATGAGGTCCATCTGGAGTCCAGTCACTAGTGACATACTTCAAGGTCCATACTGGGGACAGTAGCTTTTGTATTTTCATTAAGGACCTAAATGATGGGACAGAGTGCATGCTCAACAAGTTTGCAGATGATACAAAACTGGGAGAAGGAGTTGATACACCAAATGTTTTTGTTGTCATTCAGAGGGACCTTGGAAGACTTGGAAATTGAGCAGACAGGACTCTTATGACAGGACTCTTATGAATAAAAGTTCAGCAATGGAACTGTGAAGTCCTTAACCCTGACAGGGGAACAACCCCATGCACCGCTACAGACCAGGGGTTGACCAGCTGGAAAGCAGGTCTTCACAGAAGGTCTGGTGGGCACTGTGTCCTTGCAGAAAAGAAGGCCAATATCACCCTTTCTGAGTTTGGAAAAGCATTGCCAATAGGTATGGGGAGGTGATCCTTCCCCACTGCTTGGCATGGGTGAGACACATTTGGAGTGCTGGATCCATGTCTGAGCTGCCCAGTAGTAAAAAGGCATGGACATACTGGAGCAGACATACTGGAGCAGACACCCCAAAGGGCCACAGATATGATTAAGGGATAGGAGCATCTGTCATACAAGGAGACACTGAGAGAACTGGGATGGATTAACATGGAGAAGAGAAGGCTCGGGGAAGATCTTAGTGATATGTATAAGTGTCTGATGGGAAAGACTGAAGAAAACAGATAAACATAATTATGCCAGGAGAGCATGATTGTGGTCAAGCCCTGGAACAGGTTGCCCAGACTATTCAGCTATGGAGATCTTCAGAATCTGATTGGACACAGTCCTGGGCAACCAGCTCTAGGTGCCCCTGTTTTGAGCAGGGAGGTTGGACTAAAAGATCTCCAGAGAACAGGTAGCAGTCTCCTAAGGAAATAGTCTTATCAGTAAGCTAAAGAGACAGCTTCCCCAGAAATTGTTCTGTCAATACCTGACTAAGTGCTTGAAGTATTCTGTTGAATTACTACTATAGAAAAGGCTTATAAAGTAACTTTTTCATTCTACTTTGTAATGAACTCAGTCACAGGAAAATATGTTGCATTCAAATCCCAGGTGAAGATATGTGAAGACCACTCAGCTTGGAAATGAGTGATCTTTAACACATCCATATAACCTATATGTCTCATGGCTGATTCTATGCAGCTCCTGATCTACTGTTAAAGAGGATTAAATTGTCTACAGAGGTGCTTATGCCTGTTATGGTCAATAATTCAATGCATAAAGAGGTGGATGTTTCTTTTCTGTGCTCTAAATTGTTCTTCTAAGGCACTTACAACTTTCAATTGACCATATAGGGCGTCCCAGTACTGTGAATCACTCTGATAATCCTGTAGAACATAGATTTAAAACCAGCTAAAGTAGAATGCAAGCTAAGCACTGATTCCGAGACTTCAGGCTAAAGATTAGAAATGTAATTAAACCTCAGTTTCCAAAATATTAGGCATTTTTCCCACATTATTGCCGCCTACGTAGTCTTAGCCATGTTCTGTTAACAAGGCTTCTACCTGATTTTATGCTCCAAGTAATTCATACAGGAAGATTGACTAACTATGTATGCTTATGGAGTGTTAGAACTTGAAGTACTTTAGACAACAAAATAGCTTTTTTTTTTTTTTAAAAAAAAAAAACACAACAAAAAACAAGGATAACAATGATGTATAAACTGGCAAATAGATGCTTACATACCTTTCAAGGTGAGGTGGAGTCTCTAGTTTAACACTTGATTTCTCTTGCACAGTTAGGCCTCTTACCAATTTCCCCCAATTCTTTGAATTTGTGCTTGTAAATGAAAATCACTAAACTGGAGTTCCATATAAGATAAAACTGTGACTATAAGCCAAAACAACTTGTTTCAGACATTCAAGAAACATGATAATCGAGAAAGCCAAATAGTTAAAAAAGTACTCAGCAATCACCAAGAATTTTAAACTGAAATAACAGCTTAAAAATGTTTCTGAATTTTTAAATTGTTTTCAGTTTAGATACATCAGCCTGGTTTTTGTGTCGCTTTAACCTTCAGTAATCTGAAAACTTTGACAAGACTGTTGGAAATGCTGAGTTGTTATATCCATTCCCCCAACAGTTGACTAAAACTATTTAAGAATGTAAAAAGAAAAGCAAATATTATTATCTAAACTACCTAATTACTTTTCATAACTTCATGAATGCATAGGGAGTTTCAGAAAATAGTAGAAGGCTGAAAATGGGAATAGGTTTTCAAAGTGAAAGTCTGGATGATCAGAACTGTTCTAATATGACATACACCTCTGAATAGAATAAAATTAATTTTAATATGCTTTCAAAGTACAATGGTATTGCTATATCACGCCATTACTAAAACTTGCTAGCTGAAAGACTGTGAAATTTTTCACCTTGAAAACATTCATAAGGTGTATTGGACACAGTTTCATCAGTTTAATGTACTGAACATTGAGTTACTAAGCTTCCTTGTTAAAACCTTTGTATGTCACTTTTCAAAATCATCCTTTCTGGCCTTACAGTCTTGATATCATCTCCAGTTTCTGTCTCATCTCCATAGACATGTTATTCAACACTAGGTTTCATAACTCTTCTTCTTTTAAGAACTTAAAAGTCTTTGTCACTTTAAAAAAAAAAAAAAGGAAAGATGGCATACTTAAAAAGAATGGCACTGGACTCTGGTCCAGTTACTCATCATAAGCTATCATAATAAACTTATCATAGTTTATTAAAATATAATAAAATGCAAACGAAAATTCAGTAGATGCCATTGGGCTATTTGGGAGACCAAAACTTTGCATACCAATTCCCTGAATAAGTCCGCTCTCCTAAAGTTCAAATTCCTTTCTACTTACCGCCTTCTCTTCCCTTAGGATTTTCAAGATCTATTATCTCATGCTTACTGTAGTCACAGCTGCCATTTACTATCATTATAATGAGCCAGCTATTCTTTATTTATCAGCTGCAGGACAAGCACAGGAGCACCTAAAGTTAGTTCATCCAGGACCTTCATCCAGCTACTCCTTACACTCCTCATCACCTTCCCTGTCTATCTTTTCTAAAGATCTACTGTCCATACATCACAATACTTCAGTTGTTCATATTACTCTGCCTTATATTTACAATTCTTTGTAACTTTTTATTGACATCCAGTTCCTTGTTTCTTTTCCATACTGTACGTATTACAGCAAAGGCATTTCAGATAGTTGTCTGCTCACTTCATTGTTTCAAGAGGAATGCAAGCATCTCCCTCATTGCTCTTTCTAACCCACATTGTCCTACTTTAGTTCAGACTTTGATCAGCTTTCTTTGATGAAACTTGTTTTAAACTCTCCTCACTGTGTTAGCAAGAGACAACTGTGTTGCCCCACTTTACCAGGTGAACCCTGCTTCTCCTTAACAGCTCTTATTCCCTTATGTGAGGTTCATGGTTATAGGAGCAAAAGCCCTGAATGTGACAACTGTGCAGCCAGCTGTTGTCCTTCGGGATACATGTGTTTCTGTTTCCTTTCCCTTTAACAGTATGATTGCAGACATCACCACCTGGGCTTTGTCCTTTTCATCAAGCCCTAAGAGTCCCAAATTTACAGATCTCATAGTCCTGGGAATCTTTGTCCTACCCCTGCTTAAGCACAGCTTTTGAACTTTTGTCCTTCTGTGTGACATGAGGCTCAGGCTCTGGACTCAAACACATCTCTGCAAATATCCTTTCACTTTCCCATATATCTTACCTGATGTTATGCAATCTGCTCACATTCTCCCTTGTCTTCTTCCTTTTGTGGCTTAGCAGCTTGACCAGAGCACACCTGAAGGTAAAGCTCCATCACTCCCAGTTCCCACCTAAGAGAAGAGCATCAGGTTCACCCTGCAGCCCAAGACTTAATGACTATGTGCCCCTTGGAAGTTCCTCTTGGGGCAATGCCTCTGTTAATCTACATGTCCCATGCATTGGACTGTGTCCTTTTGTATCACTATGCTGAGCTGACTGGGAGTCTCAAGAAGCGTATCTGGGCCTTTGTTGTTACTCCACTTACACCAACTGTTGTATGGACTACCTAGCATGACTTATTTATAGTACTTTTGGTTTGCTGGCATTCCCCACTCTCAGCTTTCAATAAGAAACTGGGCACAAATCTTCTCTGTCTGTTCTGAAAGCCTTCCAGCTTGGCAGCCAACTGTTTCTCTTGGCAGTAACTGTCTCTCGGTTCCCAACTCCCTGGTAAGTAGACTTGTGATTTTCATCTGGAGAAAGTGTGGACTCCTGAAGTATTCATCTGAAGAAAAAAAAAAAAAAAGTTTCTTTTCTTTTTTTTTTTTTTCTTCTCCTCTCAGTTGCAGAGAGTCATGTGGAGTACAAGCACAGAGTACTGGTAATGAGAGGGAATGCATCCGTATTGAAAAATATCTTAAAGATTAATTGATACTATACCAATGACTGTTTTTGCATAAAAAAATCTCTATGGTGGTTTTTTTTTGTTGTTGTTTTTTTTTTTTTGTCTGTAGTTCCACTACAGAAAGCTTGTTTAAAGGCATGGTCTGCAACACATTTTCCACTTAAGAACCCAGATTACAATTACATGACACTAGTCTGAAAAGGTTAATCCTACTTTTACCATTCTATTCTCTTGATATTCTCTATAGGCTTATTTCAGTATTTTAGAATCTATGAGATTACGGAACATGATGGTGTAGTGTGTAACCGTACATGGTTGGAAGTTAATTGGTATTTAAAAGCTTTAATTCCAAGAACCTGTCAATGGTTTGAAGCTTCTTTTAATAGCAGAATACAAAGAGAACAGCTGAATGGGAGCCTTACGAGTATACAAGTAGGAATTTAGACCTAAGATATTTATATAGCTGAATATGCTTTAGAGTGGAGCTCTGTTTTTATGAAATGGATTATTTGCCACCCTTAAGAACAGTGAAGTACTATGGGAAAATAGTACTGAGGGAGATCAAAATTTAGCCCAAATTAAGCTTTAATATTAGTAAGTATGCAGTGAATGGAGTAACAGTTACCCAGTCATCAAAAGAAGCAATGCATAAAAAGTCCTTGTCTGACTTTGACTCAGAATGATTTCTAGTTTGTGTCTCAAACGGCAGATCATTCATACTTTTGTACCTCCTGTAGCAATGTTCATCTCAATCACCTAATGTCAGTTTTAAATTCAGCTTTGTTTATTATTGATTAGACATTTCATTAAACTCGTTTCAATGTTTATGTCCCTGGTTTTTATGAATCAATTTCTTCAGACTGAATGAGCCATTTTCAGTCCATGGAAACTAAGTTGCAGTCTGTTGATTTGTTTTCATAGAAAGAAATTTTGAGTACCTATGTGCAGCTATGTAAAAATTATGACCCTTTTCTTGGTGGTCAGAGAATACTATTGAATGCTTGAAATGATATATACTATAAGTCATATTGCAGTGGTTTTTGTTACAGCTAGTGACTAATAAAATCCCGCTGGGCAGTAATATTATATTGTAAATACTGTAGTTATTCTGATTTTCCAGTTCACTGGCTTGAGATTTACTATCCTCTCTGTGAGTAAGTATATAGAATATATTCAAAGTATACAAAACTACCATACAATCTAAAGAAATTAGCTCTAAGATAAATGAATTATTTCCTTTGTAGAGAAATTATAATTGCATATTTCAAATAGAGGAATTCGATTCTTTTTGCAGTACCAGCCACTTATTTTGGATTTTTTAAACAGGCTTGATGCCCTTGGTATTGTCCTGTCTAGTTGAAAATATCTGTAAATAGATAAACTGCATTCTTTTTGAGTACTGTGTGCAATCTGATATATTTTATAAAATTTAATAAAAAAGTAAAAAAGTGTTAATAAATACAATAAAAGAATTTCATAAAATACTAACAGAACACTGAACCAAACATTAGTTATTGCACACATGTAACTCGCAATGCATAACCTCAGCTGGAAGTAGGATATATATTCTAGGCTAAAGGACTTATGGGTAGAAGAATCAAAGAAATATATGCATGCGACAAGCTTTGTCGTCACTTTAGAGGGCTGATTAGGGAATTTTCCCCACTTTACTAAAACCAAAATAATATTGCCCAAATATTTCTAGCATGGCTGCCATTTAGTAACTATTCTCATCCACACAGATGGCTCAGGATCAGACTGTAGGTAGAGCCAGATGTGATTTTTCTCTACTGAAGTATCTTTAAAAATATTCTGAGTTCTAAAATTCTATTTTCATTCTGAATGAAAATGTATTCTGAAATAATCTGTGTCTCATGAATCAAAATGTTCTTTGATAAACCTCAATTTTAAGATCCTTGAAGCAATTAATATGGCTAAATTTTTTACAGGTTTTTGCATATGAAAGGATACTTCATTTTAAGGAATGTTAGGAGTGGTCACCTTGTCCAGTTGCTTGTGCCAGGACTCCCACCTACCCAGAAACTGAAGCCCAGCTGTTTTGCTGATTAAGGATACCAATTAAACTCAGACACTGGAGTGGCAAGAGTAGGCGTATTATACTGGAGATAACCAATGTAACAGTGTAATACAGAAAACATGCAGTAAGAAAAAGCAGAATAGTGCACCTAAAGCAACAGGAGAATACAGGGTAATGGATCAAATCATTACTACACGAGAGAGAGAACAGTGATTAAGAAAGCTCCATCACCACTTGCATACGTTACCATCACCCAGACCCGCAGTGGCTGGGCAGCCCCGGTTACAGCGAGGGTTTGCAGAGCCTGTCCGGCCAAGGGGGAAATCCTACGCGGTGCCTCCACCCATAGGTGAGGCTTCCAAAGTCACTGTGAGCGGGTCCAGCTTTACATACCAGAGATCGACAAGCCAGAATAGCTGGCACCTTTGTTTTGAGCAGAAAATTTCTGTTTTCATTCTCCTGTTGGATTCCACCCAAAGCCTGGCCAGGGCTCGGGGAGGGGCAGACCAAGGGAGTTTCTAACAAGGACAAACACTTGGGTTCTCAGCCTTGAACAAGGCTAAACAAGGGAAGTTGGATACATTCTCTCCTCACTACTGATTCTATTTTGTCTAAGCTGCATCTTTCACTAGTGAGCTTACATACTTTGTTAATGATTACAGACTAAGTTAGCAGCTTTGGCTCAGGGCCTGTTGTTCAGGCTTCAGTATTTCAATGTTTTAGCACTTTTTACATCAGCGTAAGTGGTTTGTTATAACTTAGCACAATACCTACTAGCACAATGGTTTTCAGTTATAAATATACAGGATTCATCTGTAGGTCAACTCTGGCTTGGGCCTGTTGTCCAGGCCTTAGCACTTTACCAGCCCAGTGCCCAGGGACCTGGGATCTCTGCCCAGGCTGAGAGACACAGCTGCTACTTTCCTGTTTGCACGTTCAGACTGTAAACTCTTCAGATTCACAAGCACTCACACATTCACAGATCCCCGAGTGCCAGCAGAGACCCTCTGCCTTCTTGCCCAGATCCTGGCCCCTCTTACCTGCCCCACAGGTCCCCTATTCTCTGACTGGTACAGCTCGGAGCTTGTTACAAACACGCAGCACTCACACACTCATCCCACAAGCGTTCCACACTTGTGAGTCTTCTCTGAACACCAGCACAGACCCTACACCCACAATTCATAAGTCAAATCTGTAAATACAATCATAGTGGCTTATATTTTATAGTATACTACAAATGCCACAGGTGTAAACATGTACTATTACTCAGATAACTGCCTCTTTTTCTCTCATGACAGATAATGATATTCTGATCTTTTCTATTAGAAACAGTTTCTTTCCTTTGCATGGCTATGGATGAAGTCTTCTGTCAAACTGTCTTGATGATTAACATACTTTTAAGTTAAACTCAGAACAAATTGTTCTCAGCTTGCATGTAATTTCAAGTTTGTTGCTTCTATTTCAACCCTAAAATAGGTTTGCATGCCTGAAAGCTTCTAAGTTTCTCTGAATACACATCTGGTCTAATGAAGAAGTACATATTTTTCTATAAACATTGCCTCATTTTATATATTGCACTACTGATTTTCCCACTGGAGACAGAATTGATTTTCTACCATCCTGTAGCTTTAAATGTAAATGTATTTCACCATTAAGTTTTGATAATATGCTTTAGTCTCTTTATCCAAGGTGTTCAATCACTGGCATATTGACCTGTATGAGTGAAAATACATTTTAGAATGTCATCAAACCAAAAAATCAAAAATTATGTCAGAATGTTCCATCTGTAGTGCATGAATATATGACTACATCAAGTGTAAAGTAATTAAAAATCAGATTTGTTGTATCCTGCTAATTACAACCAGAGAATGAATTAAGAAACCCAGTTTCTTTTTTCTCATATTTGTTTTTGACTCACTACATAGCTATAAACAATTTAGACTTTCTTGGGCTTATATTTAATACTCATCCAGGAAATAAAGGGTATACAATAAAGTAACACATTCACTTACAGTCCAATAGTCAAGGGACACTTCTAACATGTTTGCAAAACACTTTGAGAGACTTCATCATAAATTTTATTTATTTAGACATATATATATCTATAATTCTTTGTATATAGATAATCTGTAAATAGATACAAATTGTGTTCAGATGTAAGGTGTTGTTATAGCTTGCCTATAAGACCTTACCTTTGTTTTAGAAAATGCAGTTCTATACACAGAGGCATTTATTTTCACCTATTTAAATGTCACCTACTATAATGAATTCCCTTTAAATTAGAGTTTCATTGAAGGGTGCTGATTACATCTGAATAAAGCAGCAGGGCAACTTCAGAAAGTTCCTCCAGATTGGGAATTAAAGATAGAAGACAGAGAATCTCTGTAGGGTTTTAACCTTATCCAAGTAAAACTCCCCCTGAAAACTGCTTAATTTTGACCTTCAGTTTTATTTCAGGTAAAATAAATCAATTTCTGTTTTCTGAATCAAGGAATTTAAAAAAAAAAAAAAAAAAGACAAACCATAAGTTTGGCATTTTATTCAATGCTTAGTAACATTTAGAATCAAATTCCTTGTCCAAGGTTTCTATCAACATTTAATATGCATGATTAAATCAGTTGCTCTAAAAACAACATCATACTGTTTGTGAACAAAGCTCACAGCTTATTGAAGATGCTGTTTATTACAAAGTGTCACAAACACGACCATACCAGAAAAAAAATGTTGACGTCTTGCTTTCATTGTTCCTGTTCTGTGCTTTAATTAGAACTAGAAGTACATTAACTAAGTTGATCAAGCATATCTTATGGAGATAGTTCTCCTTGCAGTAGCTTAAATACATTTTTTTCCAACTGCTAGCCATTACTGTCTTAGAGAATTTCTGCCATCAACATATTTAATAGAAAGTTAGAAGCTTGGAAACTCTCTTCACAGAGATGCAGAACTTTTAATCAGGTCACTTGCAAACTGCATGAGATTACTAATCACAGAGATGAAAGAATACCTTTCCCTAAAGAAATTTTACTGTGGAAACCAACCTAATAATTATTTTCTAGAATGAAAAGCCTACTGTAGGACTACCGGCAAGAAGAGAAAGTAAGCAATATGCGCATGAGGGAAGTTTTTATGCAGGACTGAGATGCCTACCTGCTCAGCATTTAAAGACTGAAGTTATTCTTGACATGTTTGGAAATACGTCTTAAAATGCTGGGGCAACTCACTGGAATCTCAGGAAATACGCCTGGAAAAATCTCTCAAGCTATGGTTTCAGCCCAGTTATTATGAACAATAATGATATATGTCTTTATCTCTCCTAGAAAGATACTTGTCCTTAACAAGCTCTCCATTAAATATATTGGAATGATGCTCCAGCCCTTTTAGGGGTAAAAGAATTCTGTTAATTTCTGATAAATTCTTCTTTCTCAAAGATAAATGTGGTCCTCATACATGTTATTCCAGCAAGTGCCTTGATTTCCTCTGAAAAACTGTTCCTGCTATAAGCAAACAAATCTCTTTGAGACTTTCACACACATACAAATACACACATACAACTGTATTATTTTTTGTTTATTTTATTTGAAAAAGAGTACTTTTTGGTCTGTCTCCTTAGCTTCAGAAATCGAAAAATTATGTGCCTGAATTTAAGCTATCCACACAGTTCTTTGCAGTCAGAAGAGAAATGGGTGTTGGATTATGACAAGAAGAATCTTCTGCTGGAGGTGTTGTCTCTTTACACGCAGTGGATTACAAGGGGGGTGAATCTTCTGAATTCCCCAAGAGCCTGCGTGCCAATGGAAGAGCTGATATCTTCTTGGCAGAACTGCAGGACAGGCCGAGTAACCACAATGACCCAGAGGAACATTGTGCTGGTGACCTTATTAACTGACCACTTCAGTAAGTGAATGGAGACAATTTGGAAACAATCAACTAGTAACTCTCTGTCCTGGGAACAAATAAAGGCACTTTGTTGATGAGACCATTTTTCTGATAACCCATCAATGATCAATCCATCCCAATTCAATTAGTACAAAACTTATACGTGTAGATATATGTAAGAAAGAGAGAGAGAGAGTAAAAAAAGGAAAGAGAAAAGAGAAGAAGAGGGGATAGGAAAAAGGAAATCACCACCCTTGGATCCCGTGCTGTCACAGAGTAGTCAGCTTGGTCCATAGGTGGTGGGTTGACAAAGACAAATCTGGGGTGCTGCCTTTCTATAGTCTTTCTTACACATGTGCAATAGGTTGTTCCAGAAGGTTCTCATTTTCTCTGTCTCGTACCTGCACAGTTAGGCAAGTTCTGTCTCTGGAAAACCACAGGAGGGAAGGGGAGAGAAACAGCCCACCACCCCAACTCCGAAGAGCTCATTCCGCTTCTCCCCCACAGGGCATCCCACTCGAGTTGTTTAAGACATCCTCTTTATGAACGGTTTCTTGTTTATAAACAGAGTGCTACAGATGTCTATTTCTCTCCCCTAATTAAAAGCAAGTTTATGACTACCTAAGCTTTACACAGCTCACTTACAGAAACTTACGGTAGCTGAAGTACCACAGGTTTTCACTAAATACACTATAGAAATAATTTCCTTGGTACTAAATATGAAATGTAAGAAGTAGTTGCACAGATTTGTACATTTGAAGTTAGAATTTCAAGTATTATTTGGTCTTATGGTTAGCTAACACTTAATGAACAAATAAAACATTTGATGAACATTTGTGGATTTTTTTCAATTATGCATTGATATCCCTGAATCCAGCACTACAAATTATACACAAGAGACAATGAATTAGATTTTTTTTTTAAAGTATTAAAATATATATGTTCCTATCCTTTTATTTCTTAGTATTTAGATGCTGGAGTCCTTCTAATGTCTCCTCTGATTTGGAGTCATGATTTCTGATTACTAAAAGTGTTTTGTCTGAATAATACTTTCTTATAATTGTAAAATTCTAATATACTGCTATAATGAATATTGAATTAGTAATAAGAGAAAAAGAGTTTGTACCAGGAGACAAAAATAAAATAGATACTGGAGATAGAGAAATTATTTATTATGAGGTGCTGGTTTGAGTGGTAGATAAAAAAAAAACTTTCAATGCCTTTTAAAATTATTAGTCAGAGAAATTTACCTCTTCATTCATGTAGCAGGACTTTAGCAGCATGCATATTTATAGAAGTCCTCACATGAAAATTATAATGTAGATTTTTATATTCTTTACAGTGTTTAAAAAACAAAGTAAATTGAGGTTTATTTTTTTATTTTTTTGGTAGGGAAGGGAAGGGGAAGGGGAAGGGGAAGGGGAAGGGGAAGGGGAAGGGGAAGGGGAAGGGACAAAACCAGGGTTTCATAAAAAACTGAGACACAACATTTTTTTACCAAGGTCGTGGAAAAAACACTGGAACCGGCTTTCTAGAGAGGTAGTCAGTGCCCCATAACTGTAACTGTTTCTTGTTTACATGGAATTTCATGTTAATTTGTTCACATTGTCTTTTGTCATTTCTCTGGGCACTGTTGAGAAGAGTATTCATTCCTTCCCATCAGGTTTATATACACATTGATAAGATTTCCCAGAACCTTCCATTTTCCAGGCTAAATAATCTCAGTTCTCTCATCCCCTCCTCGCATAAAAGACGTCACAATGCCTTAATACTTTTGGATTTCATACTTGTCTTGTCACCATGGACCTGCTCTCTAATCAGGGGATTGTCTGACCCTAGTTATTTTTATCAGATGTGATTCTGGCCTTGATCTGACTGACTTTATGGCTTGACCTCACATCTGTCTTGTCATTATGAATTTACCTGATGATCTGGATGCTTGGGTGAACCTCGCTGCTACCCAGCAGCCCCTGCTTGGGTACTGTAGGACAGGGCCCTGACTGTCAAGGCCCCTGCCCTGCTGTCATGTTATTACAACTCAACTCCCCATCCATTAGGGTGAAGCTGCTAACGCTGTACCAATTGTTCACAATGAGTTTGAGTTCCTGCTTATTGCAGTGGGTTTGCATATTCTCCCTGCCATTTACATGAGTCTCAGGGTTCATCTGAAAACAAAACCAAAAACAAAACCAAAAACAACCCAGAAATCTGAAAGCAGAAGTCTATGGTCATTGACTGAAGAGCCCTGAGATTCCTAAAATTGCAGACACATATTTAGTGCAGTCTGGCCAACATCTGCTAAAGCTTATGGTGTTCTTGGAAGTGGGCCACCTTCAACTAGCATCATGCTGCACAGTTAATTTTTTTATTAGTTTCCCAGACAGTGATCTGTGATGAAGATATACTCCTGACTCATGGTAACACAAAAAGTAATGATGAAGCCTCCGTGAATAGAACAAATTATTTAAAGAGCGAAATTGGTTTCAGAAGGGAAAGATAAATACATGCACAAAGGATGCATTTCTGAAAACAAAGTAACAGAATTCAAAGTCATTACTACTGGTATGACCATGTAATCACAATATTTAAAAGAGTCAATTGAATGGCCATTTTCAGTCTCAATGACCAAATAGTTCATCCAGCTGGGGATGCAACGGGATGCTTGTTTAAGGGGATTTCCTGTTTTTACTATAACCTGTCTTCTTAGACCTTCTCATGTTGTGATGTTTCTGCTACTGCCTCTGTTCTGTTCAGCTATGCCCCTTCCTTTGTTCCTTTTTGTCACACCCCGTCTCATCTCCTTGTGTTCTCTGCTTTGTTCCCTTGTTACTTGTCTTTTCTCTTGTCCTACATTTAGAAACAAGAGAGTCATGGGCAAGAGTCATGTGACTGCAGGGGAGGGGAGGGAATGGCTCCAAAGGGGTCCAAACGGCTTCAAGCTACCTCCAACAAGCCACAACCCTTGTCCTGTGAGAGAGAGACCATCCCTGCTCCTGATGGAGCTGTGACATCTCAGGTGTCACAGTGTTGTAGGGGAGATCACCTGCAGGTGTTGTAGCTTCAAAAATGGAAGTAAACTAATTTAGTTAACCAGAAAGAGAACTCTCCACAGTATTATCACTAAGCAGTAGCTTAGTAATACAGGTGAACCCAGGGAAACAGAGTTCATTGCTTTGTAGTCCTCCATGCTGAGGCTGTGATCAAATAACACAAATGAAATTATTTTACATCATACTAAGGCATGAAGCCCAAACATGAGTAAGCATAAAGTTCTCATAAAGTAATATTTACATTTCCCTTCCTGAATCACAGAAAGAATTTAAGCATAGTAGAGCCTATATTTCTTCCGTGGTTTTATTTTAAAATGTAACAACATAACTCAACTGAAAATAAATGCAGGGTTCATTGACTGCCAATATAAAAATGAAATGAACAACTTCTACTGAATGTTCTAGCTAAGTTATATTACTGTATATATATCATAAATATAATATAGCTATATTATTATGTCTACTTTACACTAGATCTTAATTTCTGACTTTCCACACATTATAAACATTTTACAATATGATGTTAATTATACAGCTGAACCCCAAATAAAACCATGTTCTTTCTTAAGAGGAAAAAAAAAAAACAAAACAAAACACAAGAGAATAAAGCAATATCTTTAGCTTTCCTGTGATCAGACATTAAGTTCTATTATTTTCATGAGGGATAGCACTACACAGAAATACTAAACCAAAGATGTTTCATGCTTATATAACATCTGTGTTGGCTATCCTTGAACTTTGCAACAATGAAATACATTTGTTTGCTTAATAATATCCCAGTCATGCATTTTTACATAATATTTTCTACAAAACTAATTAAACCGTGACAATTTAAGAAAACAGAAAATAAAACATACCAGTAAGTGATGGACTGGTCACTGGCAATTCAACCTCACAGATTTAATACAAGAGTGCTTGTTTATGATGGCAACATCCTTGTTCTGTCGCAGGTAGTGTAGCAAGGGCAGAAACTCTAGTGGCTTGAACCTTGAACAGTGCTTTCAATCCCATCACAACATAGGCTCAAGATGCAGAAGTAACGTGACCTTTTATAATTCACTTCACATATGACATGTTAAATCTCAAAAGTGAAAAATATTACTAGTGTAGAAAAATAATTTTATAAAAATTGCAATATTTATAAATTAAAACATTAATAACAAATTAAGGACATCTTGAATAAATTAAGACAAACTCTTATTTTCCTTTCCAAATCTCAGTAACTTTATTGGCTTAAGTAAGTAACTGAGCACTGCCAGACTTAATAAATTACACAACCTGCATTAAATTCATCTCACAGTGGTAATTGTTTAAATGCACTTTCAACATCTATCATTTGCAGATTATTTTAGATGGTGCAATGTAATTTTTTTTTTTTTCTTCCCTTCTTGCATTATAACGATCTTTCTTTGGGGTCAAATCATGCCTCTTTTTTCCAGAACCATCCAAGCTAAACAGAAAAAAACATATTAAAAAAAAAAAAAATTACCTGCCTCGGAAAAAAAAAAAAAAAGGTATGATTCATATAATTTTCACTTTACTGGGATATATTAAGCTGTTAAGAGAAGTCCTCAAATGAGATGAGATCTGGCATGGACACTTAGTATTTCTTCCATCTGTCCTTTTTTATTGGGGATAAGTCTGGCCCATGACAAGTAGAAAGCAACTACCTACTTTTGTTATATAGAGGTGACACAAAAGATGATATTTTAATGTGTTTTTTACTTTTACTTTTCATTTTCTAGCATACACTGCATCCAAATATTTTTAGCTATCTTTCAATGTCTTTTTACTATCTTCTTTTTATATCCCAATATCATCGTCGTGGCAATACAATGTGAAGATGAGTACTCTTACCACAGTGTGAGGTAAATAAACTGTTGTTAGCTCAAGTATCAGCAAACTGATTGCAAAGGAGAGTCTCAGCAAAGTTTTCTTAACATATTCTACTGATTCATCTTGTTTTTCTTGTATTTTCTTAGGGACTATTATATCAGTTGAGTGTGAGACCTGCTTTCATTTAAAGATGGACATATTTTCACTTTAATTGGCACAATAATATTTAAATATGATGTTTTGAAATATCATAGTCAACCTTAACTAAAGGTTTGTTTTTCTACAAGATTTTACTTTCTTAAACAGGCACCCCTTTTGCTTAAATTATCTTTTCTAGTTCTAATGTCAGAGATTATTCCACTGGAGCAAAATCTTTATATAATACTGGGGGTAAGGACGCATTTGAGTCTTGGATTTTGAAGTCTACTTTTATTTCTGTTCTCTTTTTTTTTTTTTTAAAAAAAAAAAAAAAAAAAAAAAAAAAAGAGAGAGTGAGAGAGAAACTGCCAAAGCTTGAGATAAAAATCTTTTCAGGACACAGTTATAGGAAGTGAAAAAATATTTCTGAGTACATGCAGTGGAATCTGCCAAGATTTTCTGCTGTTTTAGGAAGCATTTTTTTCCCTCAGACATAACTACACATCCTTTCTATTCAGACTGATAGGCCCAAGGGGCTTTTCTAAGACAAGCTGCACAAAGAGTACTGGAAATGTCTAAGTGGAGCAAAATCTTTTCCAAAACCTGAACTGAGGAATGAAAGAAAAATGTTATTGAAAGGGTATATTTGAACCTTGATTTTAGGGACTGATTTTTGTGGCTCCTTAATAACGTGGGATATTTCTATCTGTGACTATTATTTCAGTGAATTTCTGTGTAGATATGTACAGGCTTCTTTACTAAATTTGATGTGGCAGAAACTGTTTACAGTTCCCAGTGAAACCTTATGAATTTTCCCTATCAAGGAGCTGGCAAAGAAGTTACCTACTTAAGTTATACATGTTCTATACTGTAACTGCATTGTCTTATATGGTCATGTACATGACCTTTTTTAGAAGGAAATCAGAAATAAAAAAGAACCCTAAATAAATAAAGAACTGCAAGTGTGTGTAACCCTCTGGGCTGGAGATCAGAGGCAAAAGAGCTATTTGCTGCCATCTATTGATGAACTGGACAAAAAATATGGAAAAAACAACCAGCCCTGTACTAAACGTCTGCTCTCCCAGGATATGAAGGCTTGGCTGGTTTGGGAAATTTGATCAAGATTTCCTCATGGGACTGATGAAATGTCATTACAATTTTTCTGTCACTGAAAAACAGTACGTCTGTTCCGATGGAGGTTAATCATAGCTTAAAAATTCATAGTACCCTCAGGTAGAGAGAATATACTGTAAAAAAGAAAAGATGGAAAACTCAGTCATACCTTGTAGGAAGTGTTCATTCTTGGTAGCGTAAGAGTAATACAGACACAAAGAGCAGTAAAATCATATACACATTATTAAACACCCCTTCTAGAAAAAATTACAGTTAAAATGTATACTGGAGAGAGATGATAGGAGGTCTGCAACAACAAATAGCTGCAAAATTTGACTGAAGACTTAAAAAAAAAAAGGTTTCCAACTTTTATGGAGGAATTTCCCTCATTTTATGCAGATGTGTTGGTTATGTACAGTTTTTGAAGGATTTTATCTGTTTTGTTTTGGATTTTGCCTATATCCCTGCAAATGCTGAACCCCAAAATTCCTTTCGACAAAGTCTGATCAGATTGGTTAGACAAGAGGAAATTTCTTATTTATTTTTGTTTATTAATTATAATAGATGAGAAAAATCAAGGTAAATTAATAATAGTCATTTTCCATTTTATTCTATCTTGTTCTGGTGTTACTTTTATTTTCTTTTATTTTCTTATTTAAAAAAAAAAATAATGACAAATGCATGTTTTCTTCATTGAGCTGCTTAAAAAATGATCTTAAAGGTCACCTTTATATGGAACTTTCTGAGCTATAAATGAAAGTAAAATATATTTGTTTACTTCTAGTCCTAGGGAAAAGAGTCATTATGTCAACCAGATTAATGTTACTAAACTTATTTTGTTAATTGTGATCTAATCTTCAGCATCCTTTCAAGTTTGATTAAATTATATTCAGGATCACAGAAAAAGTACAGCTAAATACAGTTAATTTGACCATAGAGAGGCATGTGATGTCATTTGAGATGCCGTTAAACATTCCTCCTCACCACTAGGTGCTGCTCCAGAAGAACTTGGGTTTCCTTTACTATCATATCTTTTCAAATGCTGGCATATGTCTTGGGTACTCCAGTGTGTCTTAGGTGACTCTCAAAGCCTATTTAGAAATGAATTAAGCGCATGATACTTTCTTCATACTGCAATAAATACTACACAGCACTTGACCCCAGCACACTTTGGTCTCTTTGAAATACATGGAATACTTGCAAGACTAAATCACAAGTATATTGTTATTTCATGGTGATTTAGATTAAATATTAAATATACACGCAACATTAAATAATAAAAGATAGTAAATGCAATAAAATTAAAATAACCTGTAATTTTCTAGCTTTCATATAAACACTCTGTCATCACAGAGAACTTCCTGTAATAGATGATTTATGCATGATATATGTGGTCTTTTGTGACCATACATCTTAAGGAAAACAAATGGGATGGGAATAAATTTCAAATTGAGACACTTTTTTTTTTTTTTTAATATAAGGGGATTTTTAACTATGAAAATTAAATATTTTTCATGGTTTAAAAAAAAAATCAATCCACGGAATGTAATATCACTATATTTTCAAACATAATGGAAAAAATTATTCATGGAGTTAAAGACACAAGTCATGAGTGGAGGAACATCAGAATGCTTTAACCTTGAATGTTTAAAGCTCTGTTAAACTCCACACATTTTGGTTTACAGTGATAACAAAACATTATCACTAGTTGAGATGTTTCTGGATATCACAGATATCAAGAACAGAATTATGAATAGGAAACAGTAGTTGCAGAAGCTTTTCATTCCTTTGGACAAGCTGGGAATCAGATAGATCTTTAACAGCTGAAGCTTTTGTTTATTGATTGAAATAGAATATAGAATTATGACTATTTGGGACACTCCATTTAGGAAGTTAATCAAGATATTCAGGCACACAAATTGGGCTGGGCACAGTAGGAACTGCATGGGGGGAATTCTAGAGCTGCCCAACATTATCCCTGGGAGGGCTGCTGTAGCAATGAGTGGAACACTCAGTAAGAAGTTCTAATCAGTCCCCTAGTTCCAAGTCCATTCATTGTGTCAAGACAGTCCATTAACTCGTATCTGCAGGTAACTGGCTGGTGACATCCTGAACCATCCCAGGAATTACTGACTAAGATCAGTGGGTGTGCACATAGGCATAGCTCTGTTATCCACCTCTATCAGAATTGCAATTGCACTTCTGTATTTCTAAAACATGCAAAACTTCTGTTGTTATCTCCCTGTATTATCATTATTATACTGGCAACAAATAACCTTAAGAAACTTGCACTGCATGTTATAAAGAAGTGAAAGAAGAACTGAAAAAACAGTTAAGAAACAGAGGACCTGGAATCTATAATGGAAGATCAGGATTCTGTCAGCATCACCACTCTTTGATGAGTGAGTTCATGGAAATTCAGAGTAGCTACATTTTTCTGTTAACTTGACCATGAATGATTGTTACTAACTTGTAAAATGCTTCAAATCAGGTGGCTATATGTTTTCAAACATCGAACAGACTGAGTTAGAAAGAACAAACTATGATTATGAGTTTTATGTATGAGAGAAATTCATGTAACAAATACAATGCCTAGACTTGGGGACGAGAAAAATAGAGAAGAAAATAAAGTTATGTAGAAAAGGTAGCAAAAGAGACATTGACATGGAACATAAGATGAAATAAAGAAACTGGCTAAAAAGGGGGAAAGAGTAAAGTCTAATACTGTGAATAAATCAATTATAGCTATATTAACATGTGGTTCATACCTAACATTTTTTTTTTTTGTCTTTGATCCACATTTTTTACCTAAATGCAACTAAGACAGTTAAACAACATGAAACATGAATAATGAGAGGGAAAAATGCCTGAAGACTCTTTAACAGTGTGACCTGAATCAAAGGGAAATCAAATCAGCAGCTTCAAAGTGCTTATGGTTTTTCACTTGGACGTTCTAGGCAGTGTTAGGCACAAACAGAACAAATTGGATTCCCAGTTAGAAGATGGATAAGAGCTTCTTGAATGTCAGGCTTTGCACCTTCTTCAGTCCTTCCTCCTGCAATAAATGAGTTACATACTATCCTGTTTATGAGGAGCTTTTGTTGGATAACATATTCTAACAGATGGAAGTGTTTTTATGAAGAGTCTGTAATTCTGGAAGCTAGAGGAGGGAGGTATTTCATTCTCAGGCTTCCCTCACCTTCCCTCAGAGGGATCTGTTGAAAAATATTTTGGTCCCCATTAGCAAATACATAATAAACAGTAGAATTATTCAGATAAAATAAATTTGGAAGAAGTGTGAACTGAGACAAGGTTAGAGATCATTCCTCTAAAGGCTTATCTGACCTGCAAGCTGTATTTTCAAGTATTAAGCTCATTAAAAGATAAAAGAAAACAAACAAAAATCCTTCCTTACTGTGTGTGACATATTCTAGTTTCTGTCAGAAGGCCCTGGGCAGTCTGACCTACCATTAGCTTTGCTCAACTCAGCAAGTAGTCAGTATGCTGCAGGGCAGGGCTGTCATATGGGGATTTCTCACCAGAGTATTGAAATGGGCTGCTGAGAAGTTCAGCAAAGTCAGATAAAAACTCCTGATCCTGGTGTATGATTATCCCATGTGAATATTTATACTGGAATCTGCTATTTGGCTAGAAAGTAGCTTTGCAGAAAAGAAGCATGGGATATGCATGAATAACATGGTGAATGTGTGTCAGCAGAGAGCCCTTGTGATGACTATACTGGTTATGTCTGGGATAGAGTTAGTTTTCTTCGTAGTAGCTAGTAAGTAGCTGTATATATTTTGTTGAGTTGTGACCATTTTGTGATAGTGATTCAGCTCATTCAGTTAGAATGTCCAAATGGGAATTAAAATAAACATGCCAACATGCATACAAATAGCAAAAAGAAGGCATTTCTGATTTAAAGGATGTGTGTGCCATAAAATTTCTAGGTTTTTTCATTTGTAGTAAAGTTCATTTCAAATATATGATGCCTCATTATTTTCCCTTCATTCCTTAGAAATTAATTGCTTAAGAAAAAATATATGTTGGATTCAGTATGTCATGATAGTTTAATGTTTTTATACCAATAAAGCTCCTAATTTCCTTCCTATTTTTTTTTTGTTTAGTTTGAATGAATCTGTGGCTTATAAGTTTCAGACGTTTTCAGAAACAAGGTAAAGAGAGACTGGTACAAGTAAGTACAGTCTTTGAGTTATCAGTTCAATACTTTTCACACAGCAGATTTTAGAATAGATTGGTATGGTAGAAAAATAAGCATGTGTTACACTTGGAGGGGAATGTATTTTACAAAAGTACTGTAGGATACTTTTTCAGTATCCTACCACTATAGATGAGTACTTGTGAAGTGTGCTAACTGATCTGCAAAGAGAGCAAGCTCAACTAAAGACACATTTTAGAACAACCTTCAGTTAAGGCATTTCCCAGTGTAGGAAACCCTGGGACTCTAGAACACTAGTTCCTGCTCTGGTGACTCCCCATGAGTTCCAGAGAGACAGGAAGAGAACAGTCCCTCTCCAGAGCCTCCACTTGAGATCAACTGAAAGTATTTGTGGGAAAAATAAAAGAAAACACTAAACCAACCGCCAAAACAAAACAAAAAACCAGCCACCAACAGCAGAGAACTGTGAAAAAAGTCTCATAGCCAGGCAACCCAGAACTGTAACATGCATTGGATGTTAAGGACATACTGACAGAAGCACATCCCTTAGCTGTCTGGAAAATAAGCATAATAAAGCAGAGGTGATCTGTAGGAACTTAGGAAGAGTTACAGGTCTGCGATCATTTAAAAGGTGGATAGCAAATCATCTTGCTAGCAGTCATATAATATATACTGCGACAAATTCTAGAAGGAAGAAAAAAAATCACTTTGGAGAACAATAATAATTTAGAGATAAAAGGCAACATTCAGCTAAAGTGGAACTGATGGAAGAAAATGAATGCAATTATTCTGTAGCACAGAAATAGAATTAACTTGGAGACAATTTCTTTTAGAGATGAAGAGATGAAGAAAGCTTAAAAATATTACCTCTTCCAAAAGATTCATAACTGGGATCCCCTAAACGCTCCTTTCAAGAATATAATATCACTATAAAAAGAATGTCAGGGGGAAAAAAAAAAAAAAAAAGATACTGAAAAAGGCTCATGTTTCAGACACTTTTATAGAAATAAATATCAATGAAAGAAATTATGGAAGCTGAATAGATACTAAATATAACTTTTCATTATCGTTATAAAACTGTGTACTAGCAATAAAACATGCTAAATAAATAAGAAAATGTAATAGAACTGCTAGAATATGCTTAATATTCATTCACTGTCAGGAACAATGCAATTTGATGAGAATTCATCAATGGAATTTATAGATTTCCCTTTTCCTTTTCTATTTTATTTTTAACTGCACCAGTTAAAAGGGCAAACATCATTACAACAGTAGAAATAAAACTTTTCCCCTCTTCCAGCAATTAATCAGAGATTAATTGGGAATAAAACTGAAATATTGAAAGTCACTGAATCTTTCATATCATAAGCTTTTTTCACTGGATTTGAGTTACTCTCATAATGTCTGGTAAAATATATATTTTTTCAAGTTAAATTAAGAAAAAAACCCTTTTGTTTCTTTATATTATTCAGCATATCATTACTGCTGTCTAAAACTATTAAAATATATCACAAATATATTTAAATAAATGATTCATTAAGGAAACTATGATTTTGTATAGACTTGAAATATTCTTCTGATCTTCAAAATAACCAAGGAAAAATTACATAGTCTGCATGAGGTACCAATATGTCAGTATTGCCTCAACATGAGTGCCTCGAAATTCCCACACACACCCTAACAATGATATTGACAATATACCTCTAGATATAGAGGTATTAGATATAGAAATGCTTCAGTGACACCTCATCTGAGCACTGTTAAGCTCTTTTGAACGTCATATTTGCCATTAGAAAGCAGTCCTCTTCATTATACTGTCTGGACAGAGTCATGAGCTTTTTTTTTGATGGTGATGAGAAGCAAGACCTAATATCTGCCTTTCTCATATCATGATAGGTGATGCTTGGCCATCATCATAACTTTTAGAGGAATGTGGGAACATGTAAGAGTGAGAAAAAAAATAGTATCAAGAAATGTATTTTAAATTATTGTGGCAGCTTCAATTAGGTGAAAAAAGTATTTATGTGAGTGCTGTATTTGTGAAATTTAGGGGGTTTAACAAAGAAATTATTCTTAGAAAGGTGACTCTTTTTGAAGTGAAAGAAAGTTTTAGCATAAATATAATTTTCTGACTAAATAACATATATGCAACAATTTTATGACAAGTTTTTTTGTTATGAACATTAGTTATCTGTTTCAGTGTACCTCATGCTAAATCTTCCCCTTGAGTTACAAAGCCTCCATGATATATTGCACAATGTATTCACTACTGAGTATCTCTTGTAACAAGTCTATGACACTATAAGGTTTTCATGTCTTGGTATTATAAAATGTTAAATGAGTACTGATGCAATTCGAAGAGCAGATTAGAAATAATAATACCTTTACTTAGGTTTAAAACTTAGCTTTAAAGCATACAAGAGGTTAAATCAGGGCTACAATCTCTATCCAGTATATGAATAATAAGATAATACAAATTCTACTGTTGTTCTAAACCAGTCATGCCATAAAGAGTTCTCATATTAAATTCTATGAGTGAAGTATTTTATAAAAATGCTAATTAAGGTTTAGCAAAATCTGTTTTGCTTTGCATTTACTTTTAAAAAATGTCTGTTCAGCATGGAAAAATAGGAACATGGCAGATGTTGTGGAAAAATCAGCATCTATTGAGGGTTTCAAGTGTTCCTAAAAAAGACTCCTACTGCCTTTTTGAATAAGATCAAAAGAAGGGAAATTTTAAGAAGGAAAAAAGAAAGTCATTCTAGTGAACAGAAAATTAAATAGCATATGCATCTATTTTTTAAACAATCAGCTGCTGTAAGTGATGTGCATTTTGTTCTGATATTAATAGCTTAAAGCTTTATTGTACTTCTGTTTTAGTGGTTTTGAGTATAAGAAAAAAAAGCAAAATGTAAGAGAAAAAAAAATCCTACAGATTTGGACAAAGTTGAGGGATTGACCCTGACAACATTATGTAGGACTAATAGTAAATATGAGGGGGGAAAAAACAGACTAAATTTCAAGGCATTAGAGTAGGGAACTGTAATATTTCTGTGTTTACAGAATGAATAGATTTACAGGTAACTGCATAAAAATACTTTCCTGAAAGTTTCCTATGGTTTAGATCATTATATTGCCCAGTTCCACGTCTGTTTTCATTGATTTAAAAAATCCATTGATTTTAAAAGAACTCCAGAAATAGGAAATGAGAGGCAAAGATCTCAAATATGTAATCCAATGCCATTTCAATTTAAAAATTAAAAGGTGAAAACTATTTTACATCACCTCAGATGCTGTCAAATGGACAAGTGCACATCACAGGTTTTTTTAAATTTTTCTTTCTGTGATATACAAATATTTGTATTTGTAGTAAGTTCAGTAGTATTTGCATAAATATTTGCATAAATAAAATGTTAGTCTTATGGAAGTTCATAATTTACCTCTCAAAAATCATTGATTTCTGCAAGAGCTTGGTGAAAATGGATGGCATATTCCAGGCTTTTTTTCTGAAGTATTTAATTTTGTTCTGAACAAGGCTTTCATTATTATGGAAATTAATTATTACCCCTCCACTAGATTAGACATACATATTTGATTTGTTTGAATAACAGAGACAAATTCTCTTGAAATTTTTTCTGGCTCAGCTTTGCTTAGATAGATCCCAACTAGTGCTATTTGCAACATATCACTACTCTGTGATGGGGAAGACAAGGAACAGAGGATGAGAGGTAATCTTGCTTTTAGTGTTCCCTTTTCTAGCTAGCTTTCTTTTGCTCCCTAGTCACCCAAATGTGACTGAGCAGAGATACAAGATTTATGAGGGTGAGGAACTTGTTTGGATGCAAGTTGGAAAAGAAAATCCCAGTGTTTCCAGCTCAGCATTTGCACAAGGTTGTGGCAGAAATATTTACTAAATTCTTGTATTATTAAGGAGATTGGACTTGATAAGAAGCAAAGTATAGAAGAAAGAGGGAGATCTCTCTCCACTTACAATATACCCCAAATCCTATATGCCTTTGCTTGACAGATATAATTATATGGAATTCACAGCGATGTCATTATACTTCGTCTTTTTATTCTCTTTTTTTAAAATTGGTATTGTAAATTAAATATCTTATAATTGCTGGGAAAGAAAAAGAAAAAGAGAAAAGAAAACAAGAAAAAAAGAAAAAGAAAAATAAATCCCTCACTACTTTCATTGATAGTATAATTTTGAGGGTTTTGTTATGTCTTATTGCTGTAGTAGATAAAGATCCACAAATTTCCATTCTGCACAAGACACAGTAAGACACAGATGGCCTTATGCTTAAATAGAAACAAAAGATAGGTTCGAAGACAATAAAAACTGTAAAAACATAATCATACTTCATCTCAGATCTCAAGACAGTAGGAGTTTAACTTCTAATTCAGTTCATTTTCTTCCCTGCTATATTTCCTACATGTGTTTTTGATAGTCTTGGAATATTTTTCTTTTGCATATTGTACCCAAAACCAAAAAAAGTGTTATTGTTTTCTTGATTTAATTCATATTACCTCATTTTAGATGCCCAACTTGTCAATGGCATTTCATCAGACAGACTTCTTTTACAATCTAGAGAGTAATAAGCACTTCCATTGTGCAATTCACCTTGTTCTACAATAAATATCTAAATCAGAAAACCTATGGGCTAGGACTTCCTGCTTTTCCCATGTAAGCCTAGTAGCTGAGACATACAAAAAGAATTTTAAGAGTTCAAGAGTATTGGAGAGCCAGGAGGGGAACAGCTGTTACTGTGTTATAAACCAGTAAGGGGAAAAAAAAAAAAAAAAAAAAAAAAAAAAACAAAAAAAAAACCCCACACACAAAAAGAGTTGTACAAATGGCTTTTTCACAAGAATCAGTGTAGTAATGTTGAAAACATTTTATATGAAAATGAATTTGTTTACAAGGAGAAAACCTGCAGTTTCAGAGTGCTAAAGTGTGAAGACTGAAAAAAAATCTGTTTTAGAAGATGTTGTGCAGTAAACACTATATGTAATTATGAAAACTATATTTACTTGCTTCAACTTAAAAACTAGAGTACTAAAACCTAAATGCAACTCTTTGGATTGGTTAGCAAGAATTTTAACCCTATTTAGCAGCAGGCTACGTGAGATTTTGCAACCCAGCAAGTCAGGTAATAGAGTTTTGTGATCTGGTAACTGCAATATCTTAAATAAAAAATGTAAAAGTTAAGGATTTGTATTAGCAAATGACTTATAATTAATTTAATCTTTATTTAATTGTTATTTTATATTGGAAGTTATTTATGTTATTATCACAGATTATGCTATTTATTTTCTTTCTTACTGTCAATTTCTTCCCCATTAAAATAAATTTTTCTGGTTCTTTGTCTGAAAATTGAAAGTTATAAAATAATGAGTATCAAGACAGTTAACTTTCCCAGGTTTCTAAGTGGTGTCTTGAGCCAGTATTTGTTAGTGGCCCTAGAAACTTAGCCTGTCTTTTGTAGATACCAGTCATGACTTGGCAGAAGTATCTCACATCTAGAAAACTAGTTCTAGTGGTAGATTTTTGTATTGTATAAATCTAAAATGAGGTGAAATGAAATCCAAGGAAACAGCTGAGACAGATAGTGATAAAGGAATGCTCCAAGCAGCTACTCGGCAGTATGATCGTAGATCAGAGCCCTGTGGAACACTGTGATGTATATTAATAAATAAGTGTAGACAGGGTCTAAATGCCCAGAAGATGTTGATAAAATCTGGTTCAGATAGCAATCAAAGAATGCCTTTGGCAGTGTATGACAAAACATTGCATTGATAGCATAGCAAATGAGGACAGTGTTCCTTATCAGTTCCTGATACTTGTGAGGGAAGAATACATAAAAATATGTGTAAGAAAAATGGAAGGAGAATGCTAAATGTTGGTCACAAAGCTAAAAAGATAAACATTTTATCCGTTTAATCCAAAAAAGTTACAGACTTTCACATAAAGTAATAATCACAAAAGCCTCTATTTCTGCTAAATTATCTAAGCCCATTTAATATACTTAAAAATTCAACAACTATTTTAACAGGTTTGCTGTCAAGTGATGTGTACACTGGGAATCATATATTCCACTAAAAAGTAACTCCAACAGGAGTGAACTGGATATCTCACTCATCAGAAACCTATCATAAAGTAGTTTTTTACTTACTAAGACACACAGTAAGTCAGAAGTCAGAACTTCTGTAAAGCAGATAGGACTCTAAACTGAATATTTATGAACGCTAACCTTTGCTATTTTCTGCCCAGAGGTCATGTTTTTATGGTGTCCTATTCAGTGACATGAAATAATATTTTATCCTTCAAGAAATTATGTATTGTTAACCATTTCTTTACATTCACAGATATCCCCCTCTTTTTTTTTTTTTTTTTTTTTTTTTTTTTAGGGGACAAACTATGGCAGATTAACTCAAATTTATTCTAGCATTTATTTACTATAATTGAAATATCTTTGTAGATGTATGATATTGATATAAGAATTTAGATTTTTTGGGAGAGAGTTTTCTGGATGCTACCTGTAACTGACCTCCTATGCATGTATTTATTTATTTATTTACCTATTTATTTATTTATCTATTTATTTATTTATGTTCACACATGCACACACCCAAACACACAGATAACTAGACAGACAGATGCATGTGCACACACTGCCATGTGCACTTAAGATATATACTTACACATCATGTGTTCTTTTTCATTGGAACCGAGCTGAGAGACCATACCAATAATTTCTGTTACTCAAGGTACCAAATGTTGTGTCAGGCCAAGGTGTTGAGATAAGTAAAATTTCTTTTTGTATGATACCAGATATTCCATCTGTGTATACTTCCACTTCCAAGTTGCATCCTAGATTCATGTCAGAAATAGATCAGTCACATACCAGTTCCCTCCCATTTTCTTGTTACTTGTTTTCTATAGAGAAAAAAGACAACATGTAAGTTCTTTAGAAATTAGGGTACTACCCAGCAAATCCCCAACATGGTCAATCAGTGGACCAGTCCAAGTGTACCCAAAAGCAGACACACTTAGACACAAGTGAAGTATGCTAAAATATGTGGGGTTTGGTTTAAAGGATTGTTCTACTAGGTGAACTAGCATAGGTTTTCAGTATGTAATACTGCAACACTTCCTTTTTTGTGATTTTTTTTCATAAAATTCGTAGTAAGTTGCCTATTATGAGGATTTTTCTTTTATATATTTTGTTTTCAGTTCAAACTTCTGAATATATTTGAGTCTGTTATTTGAAAACTGAGGCATGTTTTGCTTTGCAAACACCTCTTTGTCATGTATAAGCTTGCTGGAAAACAATTATCTAAAATACTGTTATAAAAATATAATAACGAATCCAGGATACAGAAAACACGTACAAAACCTTAGGGAACGGGTCTTAACAACATCTAGTACCTGTTCTAGGGAAAGTTTCTGACATTATCTCAAACACTGGTCACTAAAACTGTTTGTGAGACTAATATGTCACTATCAAAATGCATTATACAAAACATCAGAGACTGATGAAAATAGAATGCTATCACACTGCAACAGCTTGTCATTATTAAAGTCTGTCCTTGAAATCTTGACTAGTAATGTATCTTTTAACAGATTTAATAAATACTACTCTATTAAAAAATGTTCATAAGATTTTTTAAGGTGATATCACCTTAGCTTATGTTGCTTAGGGTTTTTTATGGTTTTTATTTTCTTCCATTTTGCTAAGCACTAATCAACCTTAAGGTTGAATGCAATTTTATAGAAGCAAGCAGACTGAAAATGTTCAGCTTTCAATCAAATTTCAATAAAATATATTGATATTAAACCTTAAATTACATTTAGTCTCCTTTCATACAATAAGAAGTTTTGTTTTATTTACCTTTATGCATGTCCAAACGTTTTTGTCATGGTTAACAACAGCTTTGTAACAGCTGTGCATTTGTTAAAAGTATTGTTCCTGTCTGTTTTAAACTTGAAGCAGAATGATTGGGAATAATTGTTGAAGTCACATTTAATAATTTGTGTGTGCCTTTTTCTCCCTGATTTATATTTTATTATTTTCTCATGACTGCTTAAGGACCATATTTTGATTAACATCTCTACTACTACTTCTGTTGTTCTTGAAATACCTTCACTTCAGTATCCTGTCCAATCTTGGACTATGCTCCCACTTCCAGTTTTTACTCATTTGTACTGAATTTTGTACTGCCCTCCTGAATTCTAGATACATTCACTTCTACATTCCATCAACCCCTCAGCACTGTATATGATACTATACTCTTCCTAGTGTCTTGTCTCCCTTTTTCTGTCTCAACAGCAAAAAAACAGGAAGCCTGATAAGGCATCTTCCTTCTATGTATTCATCTGTCCTTTTCACAGTTATGTCCTCGATCTCTCTATGTTTCCCCAAACTCATCTTAGACATTTACTCAAACACATTTTTCTTCACTCTGCAGGTCCTCAAGTCATTCTTCCTGTCTCTGGTGAGCCCTACAGGCTCTGCAATTATAAACTCTGTGCTCACTAACAAATTAGTTTATAAATATTTATACATGTTTAAAGCAGATAACTTACAATTTTCTGTTTATATACTCAAAATACCTCTTTCTATCTTTATATGCACACTAAATCCATTTCCTCATGACTTTCAAATTCCTAATATAAGCAGTATCAGCTGGAAGCTAAAGCAATACTTCCTAAACTAAAAGGAAAATTTTAAAAAGTCTCTTTTTTACCCAGTGTTATAGATTTGAATTTTAATTGTTCACTCTTTTGTACCTCTTTGCCTTAAATTAAGCACATTTTAAGGTTTCTTTCTGTTTTCAGATCACGCAAATCTGTGCTAGGATAAAAGAAAAACTGTCTTAAAACCGTATAACTCCTGATATCTAATAATACGTAACACCAAAACTCAAAGAAAAACCAAAATTGTCAGCAAACAAAATCTGCAATGACGAGTGTTATGGAGAATCACGAGGTCTGTTTCTTCATCAAGTTCATAGGACAAGGACTTTTAATAGGAAGTTTTTGCAGTGCCCCCTGTAGACTGATTTCTGCTGCTGTAAAATATTAGGATAAATGTATATGAAAAAGGTGAAAGTATTCAGGAAACATCTGAAAGTGAGGTATAGTTATTATTACATTAAATCTCTATACATACACACTGAATTACTCTAATGTAGTCGTTTAAGGGTGGAAATAATATCAGATCCAAAAATAATTTTAAAAATATGTCCAAACAATTTGCCATTTCTACTTCCAGCTAAAATCTCCTCCTTGTGATAAATGTTTGCTTATGCACTTACTAAATGGAATAACCTTAAACATATTTTGCAGTCTGCTAGAAGTGCTATGCTCAATAAAATCTACTGTACAGTCTGAGTGTTTCTGTGTAGACAGAGACAATATCAGGCTTCTTTGGTATCTACCATTCACAAAAAGAACTAAAAAAGTTTAAAGACATCATCTTTAAATTTTGTAATTTGATACCCTGCGAAAACTATTTTTTTAAAAAAATCATATGAATTTTCTTAATTAAACTTACATTAAAGTAATAAAATATAATATTACATTGGAAAAAAAAAAAAGTAGAAATTAAATAAAGGACAAAGTGGAAGTACTGTTCATTTATTGAAAAATATGTCAGATTTACGATATTTCAAGCTTTCAGCTGAGGCTTGGTTAATGATCTCTATTCTGGAAAATCACAATCATGCCTGTCAAAAGAGAAAAATATAATTTAAATATTTTTGAAAAAAAGAATAATATTTTGTTAAATATTATTCCTTGAGTTGTTTGTCATACGTGGGATATTCCACAGGTTGTAAAATCTCTCATAATTCAAAACAAATAATTGAGGAGGGGAATCCATGTTTCCAGTCAGTGATATGAATGCTTCAAACTGAAAACACTGAATAATGATAATGATGATAATGCCACCAGTGAAAAACTGCTGCTTTTCAGCTATCAAAGACAGGTGGGACCATTAATTTCCAAGCACAATGGGGATCCTTCCTGAAAATCTAATGATGCAGTCTGGCCTCTAGTGATTGTCACATAATAGGTTGAGAAATAAATTCCAGATATTAAGTTGTTGAAAGACATAAAATTTATCAAAAAAACATTGCCCACAGTGTTCTCAGCTGCAGTTATATGACTTGGAATGCATAGTTGTGTATAAGATTTTTTTTAAGAGACTAGTTTGAGTCACTACAGTTTCAATTTAAGGTGATTTTGGAAGCAGCTCTAGAAAAGGACTCTAGTATTTAAAAAATGTTTTCAATTAAAGTATTAGCTATATGGATATTTAAATCTTTTTCTTTGCGTGAATTCATGATCATGGAAGGATATTCTTCCTAACGTCAGCACACATCTGCTGATCTCTTTACCATACGCTGTTAGCAGCTAAGAATAAACTTTTGCATTTGGAATCCAGGCTATAGAGCAAAAATCTGTTAAACTTCAAAAAAATATTTTTGGACTATTTGGAAAATCATGAATTGATAAAATGTTTATCATTCATAGCACTTAACACATACAGCACAAAGAGAACTGACACACTGATATACAATTTATTTTAGTTCCCAATATGAATTAACTCAGTGAAATTAAGAACTGTACTTATGTGAAATTGAATTAATTTGAACATATATACTGGGAAATCATTTATGCCTTTGAAAGCACATTTGGAGTAGTCAGTAAGAAATCAAGACAGGCAAGCCAAAGTATAGTCCACAGCAGAATTATGGAGACATGCATCGATAAACAAAAACAACAACAAAAAAAGCTTTTCCTGGAATTAATCTGTGAAGAAGAAGAAAGAAATCAATGGAAATAATGTAGTTTCTCCTTTGAAGTTCATCTTTTTTAAACCCAGACTGATAGAAGAACTTGCAAAGAATGCAAATGCAGTCAGCTATGACAGGATCTCTGACATAGAGTTCCCATCTACTTAACCTGTATCTTACTTTCTTCTATTCATTGTTTATTCCTTTGCATAGTGTACTGACTTGGGCTGAGTTTTCTTCATAGTAGCTTGTATGGTGCTGCAACTTGGATATGTGGTGAGAACAGTGTTGATAATGCACCCATGTTTTAGTTACTGCCAAGAGGTGCTTATATAGGGTCAAGGCCTTTTCTGCTCTTCACACTGCTTCATGAGTAGCCTGGGGGTGGGCAAAAGGTTCAGAGGTGATACAGCTGGGACAACTGACCTCAATTGACCACAGGGATATCCCATACCATATGATTTCATGCTCAGCAATAAATTCTGGAGGGGAAGAAGGACTAATGGGGAGTTACAGAGTTTGTCTTCCCACATAACTGTTACACATGATGGAGCACTGCTTTCCTGGAGATGGCTGGACACCTGTCAATGGGTGGGAAGTAGTGAATTAATTCCTTGTTTGACTAGCCTGAGCATGCAGCTTTTACTTTACCTATTAAATTGTCTTTAACTCATTCCACAAGCTGTCTCACTTTTATCCTTTTGATTTTCTCCTCCATCCCACTTGGTGGGGAGTGAGCAAGCAGCTGTGTGAGGATTAGTTACCTACCAGGGTTAAAGCACAACACATAGAAAAAGAAAAACAGAAGAGAATGTGTTAGCTAGTTTCGGAGTTATAAAGATCTATAAAATATTTTCAATTTTTAAGTAACAGAGCAACAAATAGAGTAACAGAAAAGAATAGGTGAAGAAGAAAAAAGAGAGGAGAAGGGAAAAAAGCAGGAAAAAAAGAAGGGAAAGAAAAATTGCTCAATAAATATGTTACTAGTAGTCTAAAGTAGCTTTTGGATAACTGAATGAGAAAAAAACAATAGAAAAGGCACAGAAAGGAGCAACCTATGAGAAAAAAAAAATGTGCTTAATAGTCTTTGAGACTTGATTATATTTGTACAACACCTGAAAAATCAAAACACCACCTGAAAAAAATCTGTATCTGCCTGTCTTATCTAAGAAAAGCAGTTCATTTTTCTCTCCCTTATCCTTTACTTCCAGAGTAGTTATTTGTGTTGTACTGATCCAATTGTATTAAGATGCTAGTATTATTTTTCTTCTGAGTTACTAAGCAAGCAGTTAGCACTCTCAGACTTTTAGGCCAAAGTCTCTTTTATCCCTGAAGACCAGAGAAGGAATTCCGACAATCTGTCATATGTCATGGAAAATTATTAAGTGTAATCAGACTGATTTAATCATTTGCAGATTATCTTTAGGAGTCTCTATAGTAGGTATCACAATGTAGAACACGAAAAGAGTATTAAGAAAGGCAGATGCTCAAAAATAATATGAATTGAATTAGTTATCCAATTAGCATGCCATCATAAAGTAAATTATATGCTTATGAAGGAATATATGTTATATTATTTAATTTCAGGGTCATTTTAAAAAATGTTTTTAATTTTTATTGTACATCCATGAGTAAAGTGAATGAATACTTCACATCTGTTTTCACATTAGACAGGTTGCAAACATATGCACCTTTCTTTTACATATTCTCCAAGCAAGAAATCAGAAGACAGAAAATACCGAATATCTGAAATTATACACTTAAAAATCATTAACTTAAATATACTGAAACTAGAAGCTAAAATGAACCTTCAAATTACCTCATATGACAGCAAACAGCTGTAAACCATTTTGCATCTGATATGTATTTATTTACCCACCCAGTTCATAGGGAAGTTCCACATTATCACTAGCAAGCCATATACAAAAAAAAAAAAAAAAAGTTTGGGCTTTGAAGAAACACTGAAATTGCATACCGAGGAGAATGGAAGTTGGACGATCTGCATCTGTAATACTTATTCACAGAAATTTCAGCTATTAAAGTTTTCTGTTTATGTCTTTGAAAATAAAATACCTGTGTCAGGTAGAAGGTAGACTTCACTTCTGTGCTTCACTTCATTCTGTGGTTGCTAAAAGGCAGATGTGATTCTAAAAAGATATTTTAGGATCTATATACACAGAAAATGGTATTATTCTTCTCTGCAGATTTGTAGATTTTCTGTTTATCTAGGTTCAGTACAGCCAGTTTGGGGGCTTCCATTTTATCACCACAGGCGAACATCAGCAGTGTTTATTCATCCACACTTGCCTACCATCTACCTTTAGCTGGGCTGTGCTTAGTGAGAAACAGAGTGCCTCTGCAGGTGGGGAGAAAATATTCTAGGACCATGTCTACTGGGAACAATAGAAGGATGTAGGATTATACACAATGCTAATGCTAGTTCACTTGGGAAAGTGAACTGCAAAAGAAAAATAAATAAAATCAGCGTGGTCACCTACTGACACCAAAAAGTCTCATCTGTCCTGAAAAAACACTACTAGTAGCCATGGTGACTAATCCAGTGTTAGTCCCACTGTGTATAAACACAGACGCTTCTAAGAACCAGCTCCACAATGATAACTGACCACATATTTGATAAAAAGATACGTCACAGATTGCCCTTCAGTAAGCTATAAATTTCTGTTTCTTTTTATGTCTCTAATTTGTAACAAAACCTATTTTTAAGAGAGTGATTTTAAAATAAAGGGTAGTTACCCTTAAATTCTGGGCTCAATAACTGCTAATTGTCAGTAATTATTAATTTGGCTGCCACTTAAAAACAACAACACTGCAAGAGGTTCCATTTCATGCAGTGCTTTTCTTTTGATATGTTGCTTGTGAAAATTTTCTGTGTGAGATTTGTTTACCCAAGCTAGGTCAGATCCCTGTCTCAAATCAAACTAACCTCTTCTATCAAGCTATTTTCAAATCTGTATCAATTGTAGAATTTCAACTCTAATTTTTTCAAATTCAGTTTTGATTACAAAAAGAAAACAAATCAGTCATTTAGTAACTCAGTAATAGAGGTGGCTGATTATTGAAAAATGAAATAATGCCTAATTGTTTATTTGAATAAAGACAAAATTTCACTGGAAATATTCAAAAGTTATACTTCAAATTCTCTAGGCCTGAATACAGAAATATTTATTTCCTGAAATGTTTACAGAATAATTCCAAATACTTGCAAAAATGTGCATTCATTGCACAAGTTGTTGTATGGCCACAGATACTTTGCCTGTGAGAATGCTCTTATTTACTTGAAGAAAGGAGAAAAAGCACATTTTATGGAACTGGTAGCAATCTTTAAATACCAAGTAGAGGTTCTAGGGTTTTTTTTAAAGTAATAAACATGGTAAGTAGTGTAATGACCAGTCCATAGGCTGATAAATGCCTAATAAAATATTCCCTGAGTAATTCTGAAAAAGTTCTAAAATTTAACACACATAATTAGAAAATTAGTGAAAAGCTAGATTTGTTGAAATTATATTTTCACAGAAAGGTTGGAAAGGACCTCTGGACTTCCACTTATTTTAATGTTGCTACTCAGAGCAGGGCCAACTGAAGCAGATTGCTTAGGGCCATTCCCAGTCACTTTTTGAGTGTCTGCAAGGATGGAGACTTACAGCTTCTTCTGGCAACCTGTTCCATTGTTTGATCACATCCCTATGGTAAGTGTTCTGTTACATTTAGGTAGAATTTTCTGTATTTCAATATGTGCTCATTGCTCTTGTCCTGTCATCGCATATTGCTGAGAAGAATCAAGGTCTATCTTCTTTTCTCACCCCATGAAGTATTTATTTAACCACAGTGATATTATGTCCCCTCCCTAAGTCCTCTCTTCTCCAAGCTAAATCATTCCAGATTTCTCACCATTTGCTCATATGATAGATGTTCCAGACCCTCAATCATCTTTGTGGCCCGGTGCCAGATTGGCTCCAGTAAGTCAGTATCTTTCCTGCTCTGTCAAGCCCATGTGGACACAGTACTGCAGATATGACTTTACCAGTGTGGAGGAGAGGGGAAATCTCATCTTCAACTTGCTGGTGTAGCTCTTTCTAATGCAGTTCAGGATGTTGTTGGTCATCTTTGTTGCAAAGGCATATTGCAGGCTCATGGTCAACTTATTCTCCATCAGGACTCCCTGATGTTTCCAGTGCTGAAGACTAGAGAAAATGTGGACCCTCTCCTGAAGGAAACAGGAGACCTGGTTACCTGGGTTATGGAAAAGACTGAGGTACTCTATTGATTTTTTTTTCCTCAGTCTTCACCAGCACGTGCTTCAACCACACTACCCAAGTTGCAGAAAGCAAAGGAGGGACTGGGAGCATGAAGAACTGCTCACTGCAGGGGATCAGGTTTGAGACCATCTAAGGAACCTGAAGGTGCACAAGTCCATGGGACCTGATGAGATGCATCCATGAGTCCTGAAGTAACTGGTGGATGAAGTGGCTAAGCCACTATCCATCATATTTCAGAAGTTGTGACAGTCTGGTGAAGTTCCTGCTGACTGAAAAGGGGAAACATTACCTCCATTTTTTTAAAAGGGAAAACAGGAAGATCTGGGGAACTACAGGCCAGGTAGTCTCACCTCTGTGCCCCGCAAGATCATGGACCAGATCCTCCTGAAAACTATGCTAAAGCACATGGAAAATAAGAAGGTAATTGGTGACAACCAACATGGCTTCACTAACAGCAAATCATGTCCGATTAATTCGGTGGCCTTCTATGATGGGGTTGCAGCATTGGTGGATAATTGAAAAATGACTGATGTCATCTATCTGGACATGTGCAAAGTATTTGATACTATCCCACACGATATCCTTGTCTCTAAATTGGAGAGTCATGGATTTGATGGATGGACCACTTGGTGGATAAGGAATTGGCTGTATGGTTGCACTCAAAGAGTTGCAGTCAACGGTTCAGTGTCCAAGTGGAGAGCAGTGATGTTCCACAAGGATCGGTATTGGGACCAATTCTGTTTAACATCTTTGTTGGAGGCACGGACAGCGGGATGGAGTGCACGCTCAGCAAGTTTGCCAGACACCAAGCTACGTGCTGCGGTTGACACACTGGAGGGAAGGGATGTGCCATCCAGAGGGATCTTGACAGGCTTGAGAAGTGGGCCCCCACTCAAACCTCATGAAGTTCAACAAGGCCAAGTGCAAAGTTTTGTACATGGGTCAAGGCAATCCCATGCAAAAATACAGGCTGGGCAATGAGGGATTGAGAGCAGCCCTGCAGACAAGGACTTGGGGGTGTTGGTGGATGGAAAACTGACTATGATCCAGCACTGTGTGCTCACAGCCCAGAAGGCCAACTGTATCCTAAGCCGCATGGAAAGAAGCATGAACAGCAGGTGGAGGGAGGTGATTCTCCCACTCTACTCCACTCTCGTGAGACCCCCACCTAGAATACTGCATCCAGATCTGGACCAATACATCTAAAAGGATAAGTGATGTGTTTGGGAAGTGAATTAAAGAGTCAATATTTTAATATCTGGTTTTATTTATGAAGGCCAAAACAAATATTGTATGGTTAGGAACAGTTGCTTAGTTTCTGGTTCTATATGCACAGCCTTCATTGCAAGAAAAAGTTAAGCGTATTCACGTGCAAAATATTGCTTTTCCCACTTAATGACATACTTCCTGCTAAGTTCTGAGATAATTTAGAGATACACTTATCACTTTTCTTTACTATAAGAGATATCTAGTTCAACTTCCGAATTCCGGGCTGACCAAAAGTTAGAGCATGTTATTGTTCAAATGTCTCCTAAACACTGACAGGGTTGGGACATTGGCAACCTTTCTAGGAAGTTTGTTCCAGTGTTTGACCACTCTGTCCATAAAGAAATGCTTCCTAATGTCCAGTCTTTACTTTCCCTGGTGAGCTTTGAACCATTCCCATATATCCTATCACTGGATCCCAGGGAGAAGAAATCAGCACCTCCCTCTCCACCTCCCCAGAAGGTGCAGAGAGCAATGAAGTCAGCCACAGCCTCCTTTCCTCCAAACAAGACAATCCCAAAGTCCTTAGCCACTACTCACAGGACATTCCTTCTATGCCTTTCATCAGCTTTGTTGTCCTTTTCTGGATGCATTCAAGGACCTTCACATCCTTCTTAAATTCTGGGGCCCAGAACTGCACACATTATATATTGGAGACAAACATTTTAGTAGGGCTTGTTGTGATAAGACAAGGTGTAATGGTTTTAAACTACAAGAGGATAGATTTAGTCTAAATATAAGGAATAAATTCTTTACAAAGAGTGTGCTGAAACACTGGAACAGGTTGCCCAGAGCGGTGTAGATGGCCCATCCCTGGAAACACTCAAAGTCAAGTTGGATATGGCTCTAACAGCCTGATCTAGTTGACATGATATCAGATATTTCTTTTATAGTATCTCTCAGGGTTATGGGTGGGATTAATCTGCTCTAAATTGAGTATCTACACATTAGATAACTAAGGCTGATTAGATCATCTAAGGCTTGCCTTATTCATAATATAGAGAAATAAGCACCTCCCTGATGTATTTGAACTTCTTTTGTGAGAAGGTTACATAAATTAGATGAACCATTCTCTGGTAGAGTCTGGGGTTTTTTGCTTTTGAATGTGAAGGCAGTCTAGCATGTTTAATCAGATTTAGACATCTATAATTTTTACATCTGAGTTGAATCCTTCACTTAATTTCTTGAGATGGACATGCTCAGTACTGTGAGTTACCTGATACGGTATTCTGCTTCACTGATTTTCTGTACTTCCAAGTATTCTTACACTAATTTTAATTAAAATCACTTAGGATAGGATTTGCCTCATCTGTACCTGTGTCTCTGACTCTTTCTCTAGAGGATGATTAATATATATGAGCTAGTCATCTTAATTCATATTATGGGCATCTAATTAGTGCAGTTAATAGAGTTTGATATCTATATGAGGTTGTTGTGGTTTATTCCCCAGAATTATTTACTTACAGGTCATGTAAAGGGTTCCCCTCATAACTACCTCAGCTGCAGATGTCTGTCCTTAAGTTTTCTAAAATCAGACAGTTGATCCTTAGTGTCTGCACACAAAATAAAGAAATTTTCAGCATTTAGAATTGCTAATTAGTCAGAGGAGTTTCTGTTCTCACCTAACTTCAGCTGTATACAAGTTAGGTGTCCAGTATAATTCATTCAGCAAAATTCCTTTTATTCTCACAGAGAGAAAAAAAAAAAAAAAAAAAAAAAAGTATTTCCAAAGCAGGAAACAACTTGAGAACTACTTTACACTTTCTAGACAGTGAGTTTTAAGTGAGACAAATCCAAAATGGGTAAAGATTTGCATTCAATTGCGTACTGGTCAATTTGCAATATTTTTTTTTTTTCTTTTCCCCCAATTAACATTTAAAAACATGCACTGAACTCCTGATTTGTGTTCTCTGTTATCTTGCAAAATACATTTAATCTACAATTATTTTTTTATCTCTGTAAAATAGGAATATGGTGGTTTTGTCTTTTGGAGGCCAAATAAAAGAGTAGTTGTTATATTGATAATGCCATAATTAGTGGAGCATGAAAGGTATTTGACTGATAAAAGATAATTTGGCTGAAGTACATACCAAAATAGGTCTTTCTACTTAGCAACAAACATCTAGCTGATAGTTAGAGGGCAGGAAAATGATTACCTGGCCTTCCTCCCTATTAAGTAAAAAGTCCTATTCAGATGTTGATATATTTAATCCCGAATTGCTTTTTAAAGTCTCTTTCTTCCACTTTGAATGAACTATAGAGTAAGTTTATGATGAATAGGATCCCAAATTATGTGTTTTGAATAAGTGGCTGGAATTAAGGAGGATGGAACAAGGTCAGAGAGCGGTCTAAGGAATGGAATTGGTGCTTGAAAATATGTGACTCCAAAAGAACAATTAATTTTCTCCAGTAAATATATTTATCATGGAAGTTTATGACAAGGAGCAATCAGAATGTGATCTAATAATGGAATTCTCACACTAAAATAGTCAGATGTTTTTATTTATGAGAGACATTTCTGAAAACAGTTAATTATTTTTTTTCACATTTCCATCATCAGGGCTTTTGAGGAAAATCGTATATATTAGTGTATATATATATATATATATATGTGTGTGTGTGTGTATAGATGTAGATATATAAATGTGGCTACACTTTCTTTTCTGCTGCTTTTTATATTCAAACAGAAACAGTATAAACACACCCTGCAGACAAATCTAGGTGATATAAGATAACCTGTCAGTAAGATGTGAAGTAATGATGGATGACTATTTTCATCAGGACTATCTTCCTTCAATCTGTTATAATTATAGCAATATTAATTGTTGCCTTTTTTTTTTTTTTTTCGCACCATCTCACACAGCTTTACTATATAAAAGAAGGTGAAAGAGCCTGTCTTCTGTATCTGCACAGTAGTTGTACTAGATCAGCAAAAGGTAAAGATCTTACTCATCAAGTAAGAGTCAAATATTCCTCAGTTATGACAAGCATGTAGACTCAGCAAATACACTTCAAAGAAAATGTAGATGTTAAAAAGGAAAGACTGAACATAGATTCTTTTAGAAATGCCTTTGAAGGCAATGCAAAATATTGCACAGTGTGAATTATTAGCAGTTTAAATAGGTTGGTGTGAATTTTAGGACCTAAACTAATTATTTAAAAAACACAGTGGTTTGGTTTTTGTTTTTTCTTTTGTTTTGTTTTTAAATGTTTTTCTTATTTTAGGATAAGAGTGGCTGAGAATATTTACTGTTGGATAGATGAAAATATATATAACAGACCCTTGATTTAGGTTACATTGTTAAGGTAGAAATTCAATACCACAAGCACCACTACATACTGAGTCTGGCATAAAAACTACTGCTGGAGCTCTTCCACTTTAAACAAATAATAAAAAATTGGCTTTAGACAGGGCTGTAATGTAGTCATTCCCCTTTTTCTGTCTGTATTAATATTCTGTCCAGCAGACCAATGAGAAACATCCTTTGAATAGAGTATTGGAGTATTTCTGAAGTAAAATTTGATCAGCTGCAAGAGAAGAAAAGAAGTCACTACTCTTTTCATTGTCATAGTTTATCTAGAATCCTCAAAAGCAGAGAGATGCAGGTTTAAATCCCTTTGACAGAGAACGGAATTGAGATTTTCCATAATCTGCTGAGTCCTCAGACTACCGACCTAAGGGACTAGAGACAAACACTACCATCGTTTATTCTTTTTCAGTTGCCCCAAATGATTTCTTCCTTTTATTTAAAAAAAAAAAAAAAAAAAAAAATCCATAGAGATTAGTTGGTAAATTCATCTTACATTGAAATACACACAACAAAAAGAAAATTTTGATTCAGGAAGAAATACATATCATTATATGCTTATAAATACTATACAATTTGGGAAAAAAAAAAAAAAATCATCTTCTGGGAAGGGACTGAAGAATCCCAAAGTCTTCAATGTCTAACCCTACTATTCATGGCTAAATAGCAATACAGGGACTGTAACTGCACTACATAAAGGCCAGGCCAGTCTTGAATTTTGTCTTTAAAAAAAAAAAAAAAAAAAAATTATGCTTCTCGTAGGTTCAGTCTAATAATCACTGGTACACCTTATAAGTCTGCTAAAGTGCCTATGCTGATTTGTATATAGCTACTTGTACAGTAATATTGGATCTTGTGGATTGAACCATATCCATCAATGTGTGTATTTCTTACAAGTGCCATAGACTATTTGTCAGAATAAGGGTTACTGAAATTCTATAGGTAGGACTAAAAGTAATTTCATTCTCTTAAACCTTAAATCAGGAAGTTGCTAAACTAAGAAATGAAAATTATCTCTCATTTACTTAGAAAATATGAACAAATTATTATTGGCTCAAAATATATATATATTACTTGAAATAAAGGCATGTTAAAATTAATTTTCATTGTTAAAACTAAAATTAAAAGATGCTCTATATTGTTAAAGCTCTGATATAACATGGTTTTTCTTAATAGTAAGTAGTTATGTGATAGAGTAAGTAAATTTTTTTTATCTATTAGTGGGAAATAAAAGCATGACAACACAATTTAGATTAATATTTCTGACTTTTTCTTCATATTATTTACAGTCAATTTAAAAGAAAGGGGTGAGAGATTCATATTCTATTAAGAAATCTGAAATTCAAAGTTTATTGACATTGCAACTGTGCTTCAGAAACAAATGATCTCCTATGCAGATATTCTGTATTCTCAAATAAACACATGTGCTCAACAACTACAAAAACAAAATTATTAATTCCATAGTTATCTACAGAAATCATGAAGCCCTGTAAATGAGGGCAATAAAAATTATTCTTTCAGGTCTGTAAACTAAAAAGAAAATAAGGTTTACTTCCTGAAAGAAAAATATATCACACAATCTTTCCATCCAAGGTGAGAGTTACAGAATTATTACCATAGACTGTTTCATGTTATTTTTCATGGATGTGCAAGTGTTATAGTACAAGTAAAAAGATTTTTAAAAAATAAATATGAGAGAACACATGCAGAATATTTTATACCATATCAAAACAAAGGCCCAACAGGGATTGTCTAAAGGGTTTGATAAAATGATCCAAGGTAGCTGAATACTGAAAAGCCTTGCTGACTTATGAACAACTCATAAATTTCAAAAGATTGATGCTTATTTTTGCAATGGTTCTACAAAATCATCTTTAAATCAAAAAGAGTCCTTAATATTGCCTGTTTATAGAGCTTGATGAAATAATTGTCATAAACAATTTATGTACTGATGAACATTTAGTTTTAGTTTGCATGAGGAAAATTTTTTTCATTACTCCACTAAATTGAATATATAGAAACTATATGGCTATGTCCTATGAAACATTTACTTATTTTGGTTTTAGATGGCCACAGGATCACAGTTACATGATGGTTCATCCTTACCAAAACAGTTGTAAAATGTGGTCTACACTGTTGCACAAAACAGGACTGATGTTTGCTAGTTCGTTATTAACAAAATAAGATGATAAAAAAAAAAAAAAAGTTTAAAAAAAGGTTATTCTTTGCTTTCAGGGTAATATTTACTGTACCATAATGTGCTCATTTTTATAGAATCATATGCCTGCTAAGCATCATTCATATGAGCTGACAATTAAATTTCTTCTCTGATGCCATTTAGCCTTTTCAGACTGTCACTCAGACACCAGTGTCCAGGGAGTTAGAAATTTCCCCTAAAGCAATCTCTGTGCTTCTAGGAGGAACTAAATGACAGCTGATACTATCTACTACAGAAAAGGCAGCTGAGAACTTTTTTCTCACCCCTTACTGCTCTTGGGTTGGCTTCTTGCATCTACTGTACCTGCATAATCATGACAGCAGTGAAAGAAGAGAAAACCTTATCGACCAAAAAGCAGGTCCTGACTCATATACTCATGTAGATAATTGCCCTCCCACTATTTATGTTGAAACTGCAACTGGGATACAACTGTGTCTCTCTCCTCCTAGATAATAGATTAGGTTGGTCACAGAAAATGTGTAAATTCATTACTCCATCCATGCTTTCAGAATGAATTTAAGTGGAAATGGGGTTGATGTAAGACTGAGAGATTATATTACAGAGTCACAGAATCACAGAATCATCAAGGCTAGAAAAGACCTGGAAGATCATCTAGTCCAACCATTAACCTAACACTGACTGTTCCCAACTGCACCATATCCCTCAGTGCTATGTCAACCCGACTCTTAAATGCAGGAGAGCTGAGCATGCACACGACCAATGTGATCAAGAAACGCCCGTTTATTACAGCTAAGAAAGCCCTTTTATACTGTTCTCCTGCACACGTGAGTAACATGCAGTACAAGTCCTCAAGACTGGACAGTTAACTTAGCCCGCGCTTTAAACCTTCTTATGATTGGATAAAAAGTGCCCCGTCAGCCTTGCCAGGCTTCCTGCCTTGTGTAACTTCCTCTTCCGTCCCAACCCCTGCAGGGGGTTGTTTGTCTCGTCGAGTTTCTCCCCCGTCATTCAGGGTCACATCCTTATCGCATTCTTACTCGGCCGAGGCTCTTATCAGTCCCGTTCTCCTGCAGGATTGCTCACATGTCCATTCTCTCGCAGAAAGTCCTCTAGAATCCCAACATTTAAACACCTCCAGGGATGGGGACTCCACCACCTCCCTGGGCAGCCCATTCCAACACCTAACAACCCGTTCTGCAAAGAAATGCTTCCTAATATCCAGTATAAACCTTCCCTGGTGAAACTTGAGGCCATTACCTCTTGTCCTATCTCTTGTTCCTTGGTTAAAGAGACTCATCCCCATCTCCCTGCATCCTCCTTTCAGGTAGCTGTAGAGGGCGATGAGGTCTCCCCTCAGCCTCCTCTTCTCCAGACTAAACACCCCCAGTTCCCTCAACCGCTCCTCGTACGACCTGTGCTCCAGACCCTGCACCAGCTTCGTTGCCCTTCTCTGGACACGCTCGAGTCATTCAATGTCCTTTTTGTAGTGAGGGGCCCAAAACTGAACACAGGAATCGAGGGGCGGCCTCACCAGTGCCGAGGACAGGGATCAGATCCCTTCCCTGTCCCTGCTGGCCACGCTATTGCTGACAAAAGCCAGGATGCCATTGGCCTTCTTGGCCCCCTGGGCACACTGCTGGCTCCTGTTCAGCCCGCTGTCAATCAGCACCCCCAGGTCCCTCTCTGACTGGCAGCTCTCCAGCCACTCCTCCCCAAGCCTGTAGCGCTGCTGGGGGTTGTTGTGGCCCAAGGGCAGCCCCTGACATTTGGCCTTATGGAAACTCCTCCAGTTGGGCTCAGCCCATGGCTCCAGCCTGTCCAGGTCTCTCTGCAGAGCCTCCCTACCCTCGAGCACATCAACACTCCCACCCAACTTGTTGTCATCTGCAAACTGACTGAGGGTGCACTCGATCCCCTCGTCTAGATCATCAATAAAGATGTTAAACAGGAGTGGCCCCAAAACCGAGCCCTGGGGGACACCGCTCGTGACCGGCCGCCAACAGGATTTAACTCCGTTCACCACAACTCTTTGGGCCCGGCCATCCAGGCAGTTTTTTACCCAGCAAAGTGTGTGCCCATCCAAGCTACAAGCAGCCAGTTTCAACAGGGAATGCTGTGGGAAACTCTGTCAAAGGCCTTAATAAAGTCAAGGTAGGCAACATCCACAGCCTTTCTCTCATCCAATAAGCAGGTCACCCTGTCATAGAAGGAGATCAGGTTTGTCAGGCAGGACCTGCCTTTCATAAACCCATGCTGACTGGGCCTGATCATCTGGTTGTCCCTCATGTGTTGTGTGATGGTACTCAGGATGAGCTGCTCCATCAGCTTCCTGGGCACCAAAGTCAAGCTTACTGTCCTATAGTTTCCTGGATCATCCTTCCGACCCTTGTTATAGATGGGTTTCACATTGGCCAATTTCCAAAGTGTCGGAACCTCCCAGGACTGCTGGTAAATGATGGAAAGCGGCTTGGCGAGCACCCCAGCCAGCTCCTTCAGCACCCTCGGGTGTATCCCATCTGGTCCCATAGACTTGTGTGTGTCTGTGTGATGCAGCAGGTCACAGACTGTCTCCTCCTGGATTGTGGGGGGATTATTCTCCCAGTCTCTCTCTTCTGGCTGAGGAGGCTGGATTCCCTCAGTACAACCTGTCTTGTTATTTAAGACTGAGGCAAAGAAGTCATTAAGCACCTCAGCCTTCTCCTCGTCGTTTGTTACCATGTTTCCTCCTGTGTCTAAGCAGGGGATGGAGGCTCTCCCTGGTCTTTCTTTTGTTGTTGACAAACTTACAGCAACATTTCTTGTTGTCCTTGATTGCTGCAGCCAGATTAATTTCTAGCTGGGCTTTAGACCTCATGATTTCTGCCCTGCATAACCTCACAGCATCTATGTAATCATTGTGAGTGGCTAGCTCTTTTTTCCAAAGTTCATAAACTCTTCTCCCTGAGTTGCAGCCAAAGCTTCCTGTTCAGCCAGGGTGGTTTTCTCTGTCACCAGCTTCTCTTACAGCACCTGGGGACGGCCTGATTCTGAGCCATTAACACTTCCTTCTTAAACAGTGTCCAGCCTTCCTGGACCCCTATACCCTTCCGGACCATCTCCCAAGGGATTCTGTCAAGCAGTTGCCTAAACAAGTCAAAGTCAGGCCTTAGGAAGTCCAGGATGTCAGTTCTGCTTCTCCTTCCTCTGGCCTCTCTAACAGAGAACTCTACATGATTGTTTTGCTCTAGCCGTCCTCCAACCACCACATGACCCACCAGTCCTCTTTTTTGGCAAAGAGGAGATACATCAGGGCACCTTCTCTGATCGGTTCTCTCACCAGCTGCATCAGGAAGTTTTGTCCCACACATTCCAGGAATCTCCAGGACTGGTCCTGCTCTGCTGTATTTCCAGCAGATGTCTGGGAAGTTAAAGTCTCCCACAAGAACCAGGGCAGTGATCGTGAGATTTCTCCTAAATACCTATAGAATAATTCATCCACCTCTCTGTTTTGGTTGGGTGGCCTATAGTAGACTCCTACTACATCTGCCTTGGTGATCTTCCCCCTAGATTCTAACACACTCCACCCTGTCTTCACTACACTTGTGTTCAAAGCAATCATAACAGTCCCTAACATACAGCACCACCCCACCACCTCTCCTTCCTTGTCTATCCCTCTAAAGATCTTGTAGCCATCAGCTGGCACACTCCAGTCATGGGGACATCCCACCATGTTTCTGTGATAGCCACTACAGCATAGTTTTCCTGTTTCATCATGGCTTCAAGCTCCTCCTGTTTGTTACCCATGCTGTGTGCATTGGTATAGATGCACTTCAGATGGGCTGATGTCCCCAGCACCTTTTTGCATTTAGAGATCCTAAGTCCAGCCTGACCTTTCACAGGTGTTACCACAGTTACTGATCCATCAGTATCCCTTGCATTTTTGTTGTGCTGCATGTCTCCATCCCTTGCCTCTACTGGGATAGAAGAAGGAGGGTCATCCCTGGCACAACAGCCTAGAAACTGTGGAAATCTACCCTGGGGTTTCTGTCTGAGATCTAGTTTAAAGCTCTCTCAGTGAGCTCATCTAACTCCTGCCCCAAGATCCCTTTCCTCCTCTGGGACAGGTACATCCCATCTGATGTCAAAAGGTCTGGTGTCCTGTATACTAACCCGTGACTGACAAATCCAAAGTCCTGCCAGTAACACCAGTCTTGGAGCCACAGGTTCATCTGTTGAGTTCTTCTGTAATCTTCTTCATCCATGTCTGCAACTGAAGGGATGTCTGCAACTGAGGGCACAGTTTGTGCCCCCCAACCCCTTAACCAGTTTCCCCAAGGCCCTGAAATCTCTCTTCATTGATTTAGGACTTCTCCTGGTAATGTTGTCACTACCTACCTGAAAAAACAAGAGAGGGAAGTTCTAGGGAAAATTTTCTTTATGCGGGCTTTGAACCTTTCTCCTGGACAATGTTCCTGAGTAACTTAATAGGAGTAGAAATGTTATTTTTTAATACTTCAAGTCACAGACACTTGACCACGTTTTTGCATAAGATCACTAGGTGTTGTGCTTTTTTTTTTTTTTTTTTTTCTGTATAACAATGAATTCTGATTGGGTTTAAATGAAAGAATGTTCAACAATTCTTACCTTTTCATTATGAGCAGAATTTCATCATATACATGGAGAAAGAGAGGTCAGTGAAGTCTTGTAGTATATATTACTGGGATTTTTTATGCTGAGCACATACACCTTACTTTAATATGCGTTTAGTAGATTTGGCATGCTCGTTCTTGTATAATATCAATACACATAAATGTTTTCCATGTTTTCACCAAAACAAGATGATTAACACAAAATAAACACACACACACACACACACACACACATTTATATGTATAAATACTAATGTTAAGCTATGCAGGCAGATACCTAGGTCCTGACCTCATATTTAGCTAACTGAACAGAACATGAAAAACACGAGAACATGAGCTTAGCGTGAGAAACAGCTGAACATAGCGAAGTAGAAAGTAATAACCTGACAAATGTTTCAGACAGCACCATGAGAAATAGCAGGATTTTGCTTGTGGTTAAGGGAAGTTATGTGAGAGATTGACATATCTCTCAGATAATTAGAGGGGAACATTGAGGACCTGTTGGAGACCAGGACCTTGCAAGGCTATCAGTGCTTCAGTAACCCTATCAGAAATACCAAATTTGGGTGCAGATGCATCAGAACTGGGACTAAAAGGGAATAATTAGGTGTAAACTCTTTAGCTGGGAGGATAAAAGGGAAGAGAAAGGTAAAGATCTATGTGGATGATGGAAGAACAAATGTGGGAATGTGGAGAGATGGGAAGATACAGGTGGCTGATGGCATGTGAGAAACACTTGGTCATTCTGCTTTTCTGCTGAGTGCTGTACTTGATGATTCCACTCTGCCCAACCATCTTATTAAACTTTGTTCCTCACTATTTTCTGTGTGAGTGCACTCTCCACACTGAGATCATGTGTGTGAACTGCTAGTGAACTTCAAACCAGATATTGATGTAGGAACCAGCAACAGGAGAGGCTGAGGTCTTGATCTGCAGTCAGCTGCTAGATAGACCTGCATTTTGTGTGTGTCTGCGTGTATGTTCTGCTAGTAAACTTTAAGATGGATTAGACAGTGATAGGAGGAGCCTAGGAAAGATCCAGGGTCTGAGTTAGTGAATGAGTTGAGAACCTAGGACTTAGGCATGGGTATTAGGTGAACTTAAAACCTGTGCTAATACTCAAGAGATCTGTGAACATGGGTATGAGTGTGGGTTTGGCAGTAAAGGTGTTTATCAACAAAAAATATCAGTCCTGATCAGCTGGAGGGTAGGAACAGGATTCAGTGTTGTCCATATTCATGTCAGTGCTGCTGTCATTCAAGGCACTGGCCTGTGTTGGTCTCTGTGTCGGCACATGTGTGCATGTGCTTTTGTGTGCACACACATGCACATGTGTGTTTTGGGAACATTTATTTCCTGGATGGATGGATGGATGGATGGATGGATGGATGGATGGATGGATCTACTGAAGGAAATGGTAGCAGATATAACTACCAGATTGGGATTCCCTGGGATGTGAAAATGAACCAAACTGGGCTCTAGCAGACTGGAAAGAAGCAATCCCAAATGTCCAGAGGACCATCAGATTCAGTTTCCTTAACAGCGAGGAGCATGGGGATATTTAGTTTAGGCACTTTTGACAGTTGTATTCTCTATGAGTGTTTGGCTTGCTGAGCTTTACTATGAAGTACTACTGCTTATACAGTATTGAAAATCAAACAAAAGGCTTCACCAAGCAGCTCTGATATGCTGTTTGTTTCCTGAATTTCTCCTGCTGTGTGCTCCAGGCTGCTTCTCTTGTGAAATTCAGTGTCAATGTTAAGAAACATATTAGAAAGACAAGTGAAAGTCAAACACAAGTTCAGGAGAAAACAAAATCACCTGATTATAATGCTTAGATACTCAGCTGCTGAAACACAGATATTGAGTATGAAATATTTTCTTCTTTCCAATGTGTAAGAATAATTGGTGCTTCAGAACTAAGACCAAAACAGGTTGAATGCTGAACAGAGAGCTGTCCTTATCATGCAGTTACATACTGCTAGGTAATTACAAATGTTGAACTCAGAGTTACATTTTAAATCCCTTGTTTAACTCAGGGTTATAGGAAAGTTCTTCTGACCACAAAGAATCTATGGACACAAAACCTCAAAGATAAGTGCTTACAATCTTTTCTCTGAATATTATTAGGTGTACTTTTACAATCCATCTTTTGAAATTTACCCAAGTAGAAAAGAGTTAATGAAATGCCTATCCCTCTTTTGATAATATTGGACCATGAATGAAATATGCATTTGACAATACTTGTTTCAGTGTCTCTCTGACCAAAATGATATTCAAGCCAATTTTAAAAAGTCAACAACTGTTTTCAAATACAGTTGAGGTAGAAACATTTGCTATGTAGAAACATTTGCTGTCTCCTATTGCAACCACAATATTGTGACTGTAGGGACCTAAGGAGCAGGGTGAAGGGGATGGAAGGTGAGAGTGTAGTGTTCTGTGCCCAGAGTAAATGACATGATTAAAGTCCTATCTCCTGTGTGTGTGTACATGAACATATGAAGTATCAGAAAAAGAAGGAATCAAAAGAAATGCCTAGTCATAGAATCATGACATGACTATCACAAGCGACACATGGTGAGATAGCTTCAATGATTAAAGTTCTGGCTGGCTGGCTGGCTGGCTGGCTGGATGGATTCAGGTTCTTCAGAAAGCATAACAGAGAGATGAGACAAAGACTTGTAGCCTATGTGAAAGAGTAGATTGAGTGTACATTTATATTCCTAAGGGACTGCTGAAAATTTATGGGTCAGGATCAGAGATTAGGTTTGCATTGGAGGTGAGATTATGGCAGACACATTCTGGAGATCACATTATTACATTATTCAATTGAAGCTTGTCTGAACGACCGGAAGGATCAAGCTGAGGACCACTTCAGCAGACTGGGGAGGATGGACTGCATCTAGAAGAGCTGGGTAATGTCTTTATGAAGCTGGTCCACACCATCTTTGAAAAGTTTAACAATCAGGGAGTTCCCTTATAACTTGAGGAAGGCAAATGTCACACCTATCTTCAAGAAGAGGGATGCATTGAATTAAAAGCAGATCAGGCTAACCACAGTCCCTGGGGACATAATGGAACAAATCCTCCTAGAAGCCATGTCCAGGGATGTGGAGGACAAGATGGGTACATCAAAAAGAATGTTGAATACTTGCTGGACAATTGGGCACAAATGTCAGCAGTTCAGAGTCCAACCTACAGCCATCAATGAACAACATTATTTAAGCATTGATACTGGAACAATATTGCCATTACCGACAAGGATAATGGGAGGGAGCACACACTCAGTTTACAAATGATATGCTGGAGGACAGGACTATCATGAAAGGGAACATCAAAAACCTGGAGAAATAGAATGACAGAAACCTCATGGTTTTCAGTAAAGTCAAATGCAAAAAAAACAAGGCAAATATGGGCTGGGTGCCTCCAACTTGCCAGAAAGGAGCCTTTCATAAAAAACACTATGGACTCCACACATACAAGTTACATGTGATTCAAATGTATGCACTTGTGATGATGAAGACTAATCATAGTCTGGGCTGCATTTGTAGAGTACAGAGGGGAGCACTTATTCTCTATTGCCATTTATGAAACCACATCTACAGTCTCGTGCCCCAAAGTCCCCAAGACAAGAAAAAACTGGTGTTGATTCAGCAGACAGCCATCAGGATTGTCAGGGTTTGGTACACATATGGAGAGGTTAAGAGTGCTGGTTTTGTATGGTCTGAAGAAGAAAAGGTTTGGAATTTTCTTACTTCTGTCTTCAACTACTGAATGGGATGTCAGAGAGAAGTCAGAGACAAAATCTTCCCAGTGATGCAAAGTGAAAAAAGCAATAGGCAACATGCATATCTTACTGCAAGGAAAACTCTGATTAAATATAAGGAGAAAAAAAATCTTCATAATAAGAATGGTCAAATAATGAAACAAGTTGCTGAAAGAGGATGTGCAATCCCTAACCTTTGAGATACTAAAAACTCAGCTGCACAAAGCACTGTGAATCCTAACATAATTTTGAAATTAACATTACTTTAAGCAGAGATAAAACCAGATTACATGCAATGATCCCTTCCAACCTTAATTATTCCCTCATTCTGTTTATATTAATGCTGACACAGCACAGAAAGGAGAATGTTAATATTCATCCTAAAAGAGCATAAGAACAGTTATGACTCTGTAGTTTAGTAATTGCATATTAGAGAGAAAAAATAGATGGAGCTATTTCAAGAACCCTTTGAATAGTCCTTAGATCAAGCCCTATAGCTCTAAATGAGTGTTCTAAATTAAATTTACTAAAACTCAGATTATCATTTATCTGCCATGATCTTTCTGGCTAAAACCTATGGAAATTTTTTCTTGTTTTTTTTTTCTATTTGAGACACTCAGATATGAATTTATGATCTTAGGTAAGATAATTAAGTATCTCATCTCTAATTTTGAATTATCCTATGGAAAATAACCACAGAAGTTCTCAAAATTCTTAGCATTAGGAAGCTACCACTGAAAATTAGAACTGTGAACCTAAATGCTCTCATGTGAACGTAATCGTAGCAGGTATATAAATCCACATTTTTTTATATTCCTCTTGCAAAGACTAAGGACTGTGAGAAAACACAATATTTTTTGGTTCTTATCTAGCCTTTTTTTTTTTTTTTTACTTTAATTTTTAGGTTGCCTAAACCATGAAGATGCTTTTTTGATGTGTAGAGTGAAAAATTACCTCAAGGACAGATAGAACTTTCACATGATATAAGAGCAGGAGAAGCGCAAGGATCAAGATGGCTTTATGTCCTATTAATAGGAACTTAGTTCTTATTGAATTTGAATATTAATAGTGATTAGCACATTTTTAGCTTCTTATAGTGTCCTAAATATGCATATAGGTACATAGGAGACTCGGGTTGCAGTCTACCCATGTGCTAGAGTCTTTTTACCAGGAAAGAAGTAGCTAGATTGTTTCTTGTGAGTTGAATTTATTGGTAAATATATCTCTTCCCACAGGAAAAAAAAAAAAAAAAAGTTAATTTAAAAATAGCAATCCTCTGTTGAAAGACATTAAAAAAGTCTATATGATTGGCTTAATTCCATCTTTAAAATGACTGAAATAATTCTCCCAAACATCCCTTTGTATTATCCATGATTATGAATAAACCTTTACACAAATTTACAGTCTTTTAAAGGTCTGATTCTCAGCTGGTATAAATTAGCATATACTCACTGGAATGTGTAAATTGATGCACCTCTGACATTAGTAGAGCTATATTGATTTAAGTCAACCAAGAAACTGCCCAATATTCCACTAAAAACTCTTCAATATTATTTTTTTTAAACACTATATTACTTCCAGGATGTATGATAATAAAAATGTGTTCCCTATGGACATAGAAATGGTTGACATTTCCTGCCTCAGTCAATCTTTAATAAATTACCTATTTTCCATAAAGCATTTTATACTTAATTTCAAAATGCTAATTATGTTATCTTTATGTCTTTACACAATAGAAAATAACAGCCAAGATTTGAAGACAAAATTATTTTATTTGATTGAAAGTAATTAGAAAAGTAATCTATTTACATTCACTTAACTCTGTGAAGATTTTTTTTTTTTTCTGTGAACAGGATTGTATCATTACTTATGCATTTTTAAAACAAATTCTGATTGTGTATGTTGCTTTTAATGTTTTTAACTCTCAAGGGACTCTGGCTGTCCATGACAGAATGTTTTTATTTACACTTTCAGTCATACTGTACTATACTGGTACTGCTTTTCTTCTTCTTTTTTTTTTTTTTTTTTTTTTTTTTGTCCCTTTTAAGATAGTTTCATACTTTGTATGCAATTATTTAACAGGTTGAACCTACTTCACATCCATAAGATATACCAACACCCTTTGTAATGATGCTGTAAAACACATGGAGAGATATGTAAGTGTTTTGGGAGATCTATACTCACAGAAGAAATGTACAATGACTTTTACACCATGAGTTAAATGTATGTACTCTTTAGGGTGGAAAGTGTGTCCCTTCTACAAGGCGTAATGCAGAGGCAAAAATCAAGAAACATAATATACAGGAAACCTGGTTCTTCTCTCAAGCCCATATTTTAGCTCACTCTTCAGCTCAATCAAAAAGAAGGAAACACTTGCCTATAACACATAATTGTATTGTATGAAGACTGAATGCATTAAGTATTTGAATAAAGTTGTATAATTAATACTGTTCTAAAGGAAGTACTTCCCTCTAACTGAAAACTCATTCAACTCAAATTAAAATACTCTCAAAGGTACTCCTAATACTTAAGAAACAGATATCCAGGCACCATCTCACTTTTTCAATTATACATTTGCTCAAATTTCCCTGCAGATGATCATTAGGAAGACCAGAACTGTACTTTTCATCATTTCGAGCAATATCAGAGAACTTACATCTTGCTAAGAATATATCCAGATTAAAGACAAAAGAAGCCCTCTGGAATTACATCAGTCAAAGGCAGATCCTAATCTTAATATCTTTTTCACTAAAAATCCAGGTTACATTTAGTATTAATCATGGCTCATGTGGGCCATATTTTTTATAACAGCATAGAGAAAACAACATTATTTCAGCATTTATGTAATTTCCATTTTCTGCGCTATAATTTCAGCACATCTTTCGAACAAATAAATTTTTCTTAGAACACTTTAAGAGCACTTTGACAAATGAGAATGAAAATTGTTATATAAAAGCTTATTTTGCTTTTTATAGAATGTATTCTATGAAGGTCTTCATTTATTGTGAATAACAGATCTGGAAAAACATATGTTTCTTCTTACTTATATTTGGTAGCTGTCAGAAAAGTCTGAGAAACAAGACCCTACCAAAAAAGAACTGAAATATAAGTATTTATCAAAAGACACTTTTAGAAGAGATGGCAAAGCTACAGTAGTCCCTTAAACAAGTTAAGCACAGTGTAGGAGACAAATATATTCTGAGGATTAGTGAGAAAAATAAATGCAGAGAAATAATTCTCAGATCTTTCATATTCACATATTTTATATATCCTTTATAAATAATCTAAATCACATCTAATTTTAATAATTTAATGGTGAATTAAGAGACATATTTAATAATTTAAGTTTTTAGTTTCACGATTACATCTATTAGGTCTAGCTGGGATGAAGTTAACTTTCCCCACAGTAGCCCTTATAGTACTGTGCTTTGTATTTGTAGCCAGAGCCGTGTTGATAACACACCAGTGTTTTGGCTGCTTCTGAGCAGTGCTGGCACAGCATCAAGGCTGTCTCTCCAACCATCCCCTTCGCCCTCCCCCTAGATTCCAGTAGGCTGGTGGTGGACAAGATGCTAGGAAGGGACACAGCTGGGACAGCTGACCCAAACTGACCAAATGAGTATTACATACCGTATGACATCATGCTCCTAATAAAAGCTGAGAAAAAAGAGGAAAGGGGACATTCATTATTAAGGTGTTTGTCTTATGGAGTACACTATGTGTACTTAGGCCCTACTTCTGAGGAAGTAGCTGGACATCTCCTGTTGATGTGAAGTAGAGAATAAATCTTTTTGCTTCTCTTTGCTTCCCTGTGTAGCCTTTGTTTTTAATTATTAACTTGCCTTTATCTCAGCCCATGAGATTTTTGTCTTATTTTCTTCCCCTGTCCTGCTGAAGAAAGGGAGTGACAGAGTGGCATGGGGGCCAGCCAAGGTCAATCCACACCATTAAGGCTTTCAACTACCAAATATTTGTGGAGATTAATATTTTCATGTAAATTACTGCATATTTGATTTTTTTTTTTTCTAGAGTTGAAAAGCAGGAAAAATAAAAAGATTACCTAAATGCCAATTATTCTGTTGCATGTAGAGGCAAAATGAGGCAGAAAAATTATTAGTAGGATGTTTATATATAAAGATCACAAAATGGATGCCAAAGCCTCTGTTTCCAAATCTAGAAGGTTGAGTTTCTGTAAATGTGAAATATCTCCCTTGATATAGTCTAGTTTCTCTTCTCTGCCTATTAAAATCTGTGAAAAACTTCCAAAGTAAAAGAAGTTCTTACAGCTGTAGTTTATTCTTCCTTATTCTGTGTCTAAAATTGTTTTCTGAACTTGTGTTATTAAATGTTGAATGGAAACACTGTCTGAGATGATTTCTATAAAAGATCCTGAGATCTACTAAAATTTCTCTGTAGCACTGCCCAAGTGAATCCATTTAATTTTATCAAGTTTATCATTAGTAGTGACACATTACTTGATTGTTTGCGAGACTTAATTTGTATAAAATTAAATATTTTTGCAAACATATATTGGTGGACATATTGTGTTAATGACTGAAGGTATTTTGCAGGTAGAGTAACCATAAGAATTCCATAAATATCATACTGCTATTATTTATGTGGAATATAAGAACAAATTTAAATAAAAATTTTAAAATAGTACCTTCCAATTCAACCTTTAATTGTATTGAATAATAAACTAAAAATGACATATTTAAAATGTTCTAAGAACTGCTGTCCACATATCCCAATGAATCAAACCCAAAATAAGACTTTTCAGTGCCTGTGACAATGATAAAATATAGCAGCATAAAGTCAAACAGCAGCAGCTGAAGATCACAAAGCTAAAATCTAAAATATTTCAAGTTACTTTTGTATTGATCCACCCATTTCAAAGATTGGAGTCGAGAGCCAAATAATGATTTAGCTACTCAAACGTACAGCCTTTTCAAACTATAGGATTATACAATAATGAAAGTAAATAATAATTATTATTATAATAGTAAAAAAAACAAAAAACAAAAAACAAACAAACCCAAACAAACAAAAACACAGTAAAATCTAAGGTTAAAGCAGTAAATTTTGTATGCAGTTTTGATTCTTTTATGCATTAATAATATATTTTAAAACAAGCTTAAAAATCCAGAGGTTTGGACCTATGAAGATTTTAAGAATCTTAGTCCAGTTGTGACCCTGAATAGTCCTGTTTATCAGATTGAGACATGAGGGTTACTAATGCCTGTCAGCACCCTGATTTTTTGTTTGTAATTACCTCAACATCTACTATTATATCTTATCATATAACCAAAATTGCCCAGGAAGGGACAGGATGATCATCTTGGGATTTTACTCCTGTTTAAGTCCAACAAGCCTGCAAAAATATATGCTTCTGCCATTTAAAAAATACATCTACTGAACAAATAGTCAACAAACTCACATTCAGATCTGAACTATGCAGTGTTGCCATGACCACTTTATTTTAAAACACTGCCATAGAATGACAGAATTGTAGCTTCTTTCATTCAATCTGCTTTTAGTGAAGCATTCTTCTAGACCATGGGTAATGGGTTCAGTCCCTGTCATAACCTGAGGAGATTCCCTTCTCTCTCTGCCAAAAGAGTGCCATAATAAACAGACTATGCATTTATCTAAGTAAAAGTATTCCTCACCTATTCTGAGAAAGCTGTTACAATGTGTAAAAAGACATAAAAAAATAAAAATAAGAAGATTTGTCAGGTTGTTTTTTGAACAGAACCAAACATAATTATTTAGCCTAATAGTTGCAGTATTTACTTGGGAAAAGAAACTCCTTGATTCCAGGACTATTACTGTAGTTTAGATAGAGACATCTTACTGCAAAACAGAGTCCACAAAGATCTGAGGTTTCTATGTTGAACTGATGAGAAAAAAACTAAATTTAAATATCTAAGTCCAAGAAATTTTAGACATACTGCTGTCTTCAGAACTACATATAGTTTATAAGATAATACAGATCAGTGTTAAAACCGACACTTTGTGGGACTTTTTGGTGTGGGGTTTTTTTTTTGTTTGTTTTTTTTTTCCTTAATTTCATGTCAGTTTGTACTATTTGAGAAAAGCTATGATGATGTCTGGCTGTGCAGTAAGGATTGTCCCTTGAGAAAAAGTGGAGAACTTCAGCCCTACCAGCCTTTTTTTATTTCACTGTGGGAGATTTCACCTTCGTTCAACCTTAGCAGCACAGAGGGAAGTGGATATTTGTACCTTCTCGTTGTATCAGACAGAATGGAAGTTTTTTGTGTAATGGAAGTTTTGCTGCAATGGAAGTTCAAGAGTGATTCATGGACAGTCTCTGTTTTGGGTAGCTATTATCTAAACTGGCAATTTTTCAAGTGCTTAATTCAGACTCTTCTATAGTATAATAAATACTGTAGTCACAAGTGAGCATGCCTAATTCTCCACTTACCAGTGTGCCTGAGACTTCACTGAAAGAGAAAAACACCTGCTTATTTGGGTGTACAAGTTGCAGATACCAAATTCTGGGTCTGTATTGCCATAGCTAAGCTCAAGTGATATGTTTTCTCTGATTATGTCTGTGCTTTACTTTGTTTGTTTTGGATTCAGCCTATCAAATCCCCCAGCTTGTCATGATTTTCTTCATATCTTGTTCATTTTGTGGGCTTCTCAACTTTATCCAATTCGGAGTTATTTTCAGTTTCTCTGTTTCTAGTACTGCAGGCTTGCACAGGGGTCGTGCAAATGCATAAGAAAATCTCCTCCCTCTTCTCTATCTTCACAGACTTTGGTTCATTGGCCAGTTCATTTGGTGACATCTGGCTTTATATACTGACATGTGCATCACCGTGTTTTGAGGTCAACTTCAGCGAAGCCTTTTTGAAGTGCACTGCAGCTCTGACCCAAGGCATGTGTAAAGGATCCTTTTCTATTAAAACTGGGGTAGTGGGGTGGGGAACACAGAGCAGCTTGGTGGGGACCTGACAGCCAGCCAAGGTCAATCCTGTCATACAGTTACACCCCAAGAGACCATAGTTAACACACACACACACAAACCCCATACACACCCACATTAAAAAGCGATAAAGGCTAATTTGCTAGTGTTATAAAGTAATGACATTCAAACAGATTATGCTCTAACTTTCATAGAGGTGTTACTGTCTGCTCACTGCTCATCAAAGGGAGGGAAAGTACATTGAACCTCTGAATTCTTAAAAAAGGGGGGAAAAAACATGAAAGAAATGTAGGGGCAGGAGAAACTGAGCCATCAAACTGAGTAAATGTCTGACACTGATAATTTTTTTCAGCCTTGTCCTTTGTTTTCCCTCCACATACACCACATCTGTTTATATGCCTGAATTGTTATGTCATGTGTGATTTACACTGTACAGGGCAGGGATCTTCTTTGTGCTGCATCTGAGTGCTATATGACATGTTTACATGCAAAAAATATATATGCCAGTCAGAGAAGAAGAGTTTATCTCAGTAAGCAGAAGCGTAAGTGAAACTTTCTAAAACATCTTTGTAGAAGCTGGGTTTAGGTGTTTCACCAAGCAGGAGGACACTTGCCTTTTGAAAGCACCTATTTGCATGTAGCCCGTGAAGATTTTATGATAGCTACTTTGCATGTTTTGGGCAACACTGACAAAATACACTTTCCTGCCTTACCAAAATGAATATAATGAAATTACATGTTTAAAAGTTTAAATTTTATTTCTGATTTCCTCTACATTTTGCAAATTCTTAAGCATTAAGATTTAGGTGGGCTAGTAATAATATAAAGTAAAATAGTATAGCATAAAAATGAACTATTGCCACTTCTAGAGAAATTTATTTTTGAGTTGCCATGATTTGCACAATGTACTGTCTGGAGTGAAAAAAAAAAAAAAAAAAAAAAAAAAAGGAGAACGAGAGAGAAAACTAGAAAGCTACTAAAGCTACTATGTAGAAATCCATCTCTAGGGAAAATGCTTTATTTCCAAGTATATACAGGTCCTTATGCTCTCCACATAATCTGTGCAAATTTTGTCTAATCTGTAAAGTATGTGCTTTTTTACATGAAAGTTTCACTTACTTTTGACTATCTAAAACTGCTTTAATTTTTTGATGTAATTTTATATTTAAAAAAGGCTATATAAAGAGCTTGCCTTTTTGTTTTTTAAGGACACCTAACTGAAGTCAAGAAGTAATTTTTTTTATGTTTTGCAGAGGGAGAAAAAAGTTAGACAACATTTATATGTTTTTTTAATGTTTATTTTTATTATTTATTTACAGTTTTAAACTGAAAGAGAGTAGATTTAGATCAGATATAAGTAAGAACTTCTTCACTGTGAGGGTGGTGAGACACTGGGACAGGCTGCCCAGAGAAGCCCCTTCCCTGGCAGTGTTCAGTAACAGGTTGGACGGGGCTTTGAGCAATCTTATCTAGTGGAAAGTGTTCCTGCCTGTGGCAGGGAAGTTGAAACTAAGTGATCTTCATGGTCCCTTCCAACCCAAACCATTCTATGTTCCTATGATTATTAACATTTCAGACTAATACATGTCAGATAAACAAGCTGTTAACTTCATAAGTAAGCAACAAATATCTTAAGTTTATGGTGGGTTCTCAAGCAGCATATATCAGTTTTAGCACCATGAAGATTAAAAGCCATCCTAGTGCTTTATAAATCTTCAGGATAGCATGACTCTTGTTCCAGTTTAACTTTACCACTAATGGATGTATAACTACATCTTGTTGACATATACCTGTTAATACCATCCTCACAGTTCATGCTCCTGTGCTAATCAAATTGAGTAGCTGAAAAATGAAGACAAAATTTCAGTCTTGAAGAATTTATTTTATATAACAAAGTAAGACCATACTATTCAGCACTTTGACATTTTTTTTTTTGTTGTTTCAAAAATTTTCTTTTGTTTTCGTACCCTTTTTGCCACTGAACATGTTCATCGATATATACACTTTTCTTTCAAATTCACCTTTTCCATCTGATTCTGAAAGACACTACAACTTTCTGAGCAGAAGAGAAAGAAAAATATTTCAGATATTATATTCAGATATATTTTTAGTTGATTGAACCTTATTTTAATACTGTTTCCAAACAAGAGAGACAGAATGCAAGAAGGACAGAAGGGATAAATATAGACTACATGTCACTGATTCTGCTGCACTTTGAGAAAAACAGATGAAAAGAATCTAGGGCCTTTGGCAAAATCAAGAACATAAAAGAGGTGGAAGTGTTGGAACATTAACTTTAAATTTAAGAAAGAATTATTTATAGATTTTTTTTTTGTTATTGTTGTTATTGCATTCCCTTTCCAGTATAGAAAAAACTTTATGAGGGAAGGTTAGGAAGAAATCATTTCCTACCATTCAATGCTTCTGGTATACAATTGTGAAAAAAAAAAAAAAAAAAAATTATGAGAGATTAGAATATCTGGACTGAAATGAACAAGTCTTTCAAATCCCACAGAAGAACATATATGCTTTAATTTCTAATTTCTTGAAAGACTATGTGTCCAGAGTTCAGGAAAGTCTCTATCAATTTTTTCTATTAAAAGGATGTCTCTAGCCTCACTTTTAAAGATGGACTATGAACTACTTATCTTTAGGGAAAATGACACCTGTAAAGTCCAACATCTCAAGGAAGCACTTGCCAGGAGGCATAGGTAAGACACCTACACTTGAGAAAAATGTGAGATTTGAGTAACTTTAATGTTGTTAGAAATTCTGACTGCCTAGAGGGTATTTGGGTCTGGGCCTCATGAGCAGAATCACAGGGGGTGGATGAAACTGAGGTGTAATTTGTGCTTCAGTTTTGGCTGGAGTTGTAGCCAATCATCAATAGCCATTTACGCCCTCACTGCTGGGTAGCACAGCAGCTGTGGGGAGCTGGACAGACCTGCTGCATGTCCCAGTGCTCCCACCAGGAAAGCAGGCTGGCTTTCTACAGATTATATAGTGTGAACTGCTGTAAAAGGGTATAGACAACACATGGGTGCTGAACTGTGCCACAGCAGCACACTGCCTAAGATTTGGGAGGTGTAAGACCCAGATTTGGAGTGGGGGCTGGAGGTCTGGGTGCACAAGGCAGTGACGAGATCCAGTGAGCCTATTTTTTTGACAGACACCAGTGTGCAGCTCTGCTTCCATGCTCAGCACAAAGTGATCTTTCCAGGCCACTGACAAAGGGGTTTAAGGGTGACTTCTTGGAATCAGGAGTTTCCCATGTCCTATTATTATGACTGTCTAGCAAGCTACAAATTTACACAAAGAGAAATTCCTTTCATTGCACATGTTCTTAATCCATCCTTCAGGTACAGCCTAGTTGTGTTTTGAACTCAGCCGGCAAATCGAACACCACACAGCTGCTTGCTCATCCTTCCCCCACCCAGGGAATGGGAAAGGGATTTGGAGGAATAAAGGGAGACTCATAGGTTGAGATAAAAAACGTTTAATAATTGTAATAAAATAAAACAATAACAATAATAGAAAGTACAAACAGGTAATGCACAATGCGATTGCTCATCACCTGCTGACTGATACCAAGCCTGTTCCCAGCTAGCCATCCTAAAATACCAAGATCCTGCAACTGCAATACAGGAAGCAAGAGAGAATCACAGAGTCACAAAATCATTCAGATTGGAAAAGACCCTCGGGATCATCGAGTCCAACCATCAGTGTTACTCTACAAAGTTCTCCCCTACACCATATCCCCCAACATCGCATCTAAACCACCCTTAAACACATCCAGGGATGGTGACTCCACCACCTCCCTGGGCAGCCTATTCCACTGTCTGACCACTCTTTCTGTGAAAAAGTTTTTCCCTAATGTCCAGTCTAAACCTCCCCTGTTGCAGTTTCAAGCCATTCCCTCTTGTTCTGTCACTAATTGCCTGTGAGAAGAGACCAGCACCAACCTCTCTACAATGTCCTTTCAGGGAGTTGTAGAGAGTGATGAGGTCTCCCCTCAGCCTTCTCCTCCTCAGACTGAACAGTCCCAGTTTCTTCAATCTATGTCCTGGTCCAATGTCGAGAGAGGTTTTGATATGATCCCAAGAGCGAGATTAAGACACAAATGAGGTCAAATGCCGTACAACCTTTCAAAATTTATTCCCTTAAAAAGAGGTAATAGCGATAGGACAGAGGGAAGCAGAACAGGTTAGAACAGCTAAGCAAGCACACAGAAGAGACGCAGCAAGCTCGGTTACCACCACTACGATTCCAATGGTGCCCCATTGGTTCGGTTTCGGAGCAGGTGATGGGAGGTCTCTGCCAGTCATAGGGAGTACCCCAAGAGAACAGTACACAGTCCTTTTGTCATCCCAGTCCCCACAGTCAGTCCGCCCATTTCCATGGTGAATATCATCTTCACCGCCCCATGTTGCTCCACATGCACATGCCCAGCTGTTCATGGTGGTCATACTGGGGGGGAGGGATTGGCGAGCGATGCCTTCAGCCTCTGCACATCCTCCTCATCCCGACTTCTTTACCCAGCCCTCTATGCAAGCGCAGCTTGGAAGATGTTATGAAAGATGTTGTTGCTCTAGCCGCAAGTAGACACTGTGTTTTCTTCGGGGATATTTTTGTCCTTTTCATACTCCTTCACAGCAACAGGATGTTGAGGCCCAGTGGTGCAGTGCTGAAACAGGCAGTTGACACAGTCTGACAGTATTACACGACCCCACAGCTCAGGAGATGGTAATGGCACAACAATAATGCTGAGACAAAACTGCTGACACAGTTCCTTACAATTCACTTCCTGGCCACCCCTCTTTTATATACTGAGCGTGACGTTACATGATATAGAATGTTCCATTGGCTAATTTGGGTCCAGTGCTCTGGCCATGATGCCTCCCAACTTCTTGTACACCTGTGCATGGGTAGGACATGGAGAGTTGGAGACTTCTCGATCTCTTAGCAACTGAAAATGTCAGTGTATTATCAGCATTCTTCTCATATGAAATCCCATACTGAATCCAAAACACAGCACTATTCTGGCTATGAAGAAGAACAATTAACTCTATCCCAGTCAAAACCAGGACAAGTCTATAGCAACTACAGATCTCTCATATGTACATTAACAAACTTAATCTCTGTAATGAGAAACTGTAACATCTCTGTAATGAGATGTTTGTCAGAACTTTACATGCGGGTGTTTTTTAGAACATGATAGCTTCAGAAATTTTATGTTTTATCTAACTTTCTTATTTGGGTGGGGAAAAAAAATTATCCAAGAGTTCTCTATGGGAGTGGTGCTGGCTGGGTAGCTGGCAAGAGAGTGAGGGGAGTTGCAGGAGAAGGTGAAGTTGTTAACAGGCAGAACCTTGGCATGCAGATAATAGGTTATTTCACCATTCTACTAATACTGTTGTTAACAAGAGCAGACCTGTCAACAGTGCAGCTGAACTACTGACATTTGTCATCACTTGTCAGCTCTCACATCCCTTTATGACCAGGGTTGTATTTCCCTTGAATGTCAGGTTGTTGAGAGGAGTCCATTTATGATACTTACAAGGCAAACACAGGGGTACAGTGAAGTCGATTTCCCTGAGTAATTACATCTGTCAACAGTGGCAGTATTTATGATTCTGATTCATTAACAAGACACAGAAGCTACCAGGACTCTGCCTGTAGGTTCTGAATGAATGACTGCTATTGTCAACCATTGAATGCCCAGAGGAAAGGTGGGGACGGTGGCTTTCAGGGGTCCCAGCAAGAGTGTCAATGTGCTGGTGGGAAACAAAGAAGTTGGTGTTTTCTTGATGTATACTTGCAGAACTGATAGCCTCGAGCAACACAGCATGATTGGCTTGTGCATGATTGCATTTTGAGTGTTAGTTTAATTTCCATACACAGCCTTTCAAGGACAGAATGAAAACAGCTATTTATAAATATAGTCCCAATTTCTCTCAATTCTGATATCTGGTTTAACTGAGAGCAGAGGATCTGTAATGTCAGAAGAGTTGGAGTTTCAGGTATGAAATTTCAGTATATCTATAATTTCAGTAATGTCAAAAGTGGCCTGGCTAGATAACTATCAAACAACAGAAAATATTATCCCTGCTACAGGTAATACTAGCTCATTCAAGGCTGACAGGAAAGCAATCTCACAGATACCTATCGATGGATTATATAGACTGATGTAGATGTAGATGTAAAGCAGATGCAGTGATAGAGAAACATACATATGAAAAAAAGCCAGAAAGTTATACCAAAGAGAGAGTAATGCTTGAGGGAATAAAAAGTCTTTTGTCTCCAGATCCTTTTTGTCAGCTCCTTAATTACATAAGGATCCCAGGAATGGAGGCTGTTTAACAGGAATTGTGTCCAGTTGTTTGTTTCTGACTTTTTTCAGTTAAGAATTTCTGAAATGTCTGACGTATAAATAGGGACACATGGTCATATTTTATCATTTAAAAAATGAGGCTCACAGAGAAAAATTTTATTCTTCAAAAAATTTTGTGACACTGCACTTTTTCTAGTGTATAACTGAAGTGCATAACGAAAAAAAAAATATTTCTAGGGGCACTGATACAAAAACCTAAGCTTATGACAACAGCAACAGTTGTTAATAAGTGAGAATATAAGAACAGATATGGTCGTTAATGTTAGGCTGTAGGGGAACTATGGTTTTACATTTCACACAGAAAAAATAACACTGACTGGATCACCAGAATAGTAATATATTGTCATTCACCCTCAGTGTTAAGTTCTCAAATTCGCAGTGAAAGTGTTTCTATCAAAAGCTGTAGTAGTACTAACATAAAATCTTTAGAATCTGCTTTCTATAATTTAGTAATGCACGGTCTTGGGTTCAATCAAAATTTATATTGGTTACAGTATTGTCAGTTTACTGAGAACTGATTACAAAGGAAGTCAGGATTTTAGGGCTATGAAGGAAAGGTAAATCTACCAAGGTAAAAAGCAGTATGAATACACATCTGAAAGCAAAATCATATTCCAGTTTTTGTTTATACAAAACCATATTGCAAAAATAATTCTGCTAGCAAATGTTGTCATTTGAAAAGATCATTAGAATTAAGATTTTTACTTTTTTTTTTTTTTCCATAATTTACTACTAATGATTTAATGAAAGGAAATCAGCTTGAAGTGATATAGTTTGGTGTGTACAATCAGAAATAGTGGATACAATCTCATTATTTTTAAACAAGAACTAAAAAATTAAGCTAAAATTATAATTGTACTATTTTGGTTCTGATCAATGTAAATTAAACTTTCTAAATTGTCTCGTCTACATTATTTTCTGTGTCCACATAAATTATTTTCTGCTTAATATTATTGTGTGGTAAGTATCTATTGAATCCAGATACAGCTAGCATGGTGAAAACAGGGCTCCATTTGAGTTAATGAAGATACATTTATTTGTAGGTATATTTGCAGGTCCTCAGTGGGATGGCTCAAAAGCAGGCTGAAACACAGCATGCTCTGTGACCTTTGTTCCATCTGTTCACACAGGGGCCTTATGATACCCATAACTCAGAGTCTACAATTGCACCCAAGAAGCTTAAAGAAAACGTCCATCATCCATCAGTAACGAGATACTTCTTCAAGACATGCAAAATTCATGTTGATGGTTTAAAGCTAAGCAGGCAATCTGTGACCATCCCCATGTTATGCACGGTGCTTGTAAATTTGGTTTTCTATTTATAAAACAAAGTGCTAACTTTCTCTTTCAGATGCTGTACAATTTTTCTAACACCTGAAATTGAACATAGAGTCCTGTGTCCAGGTCTGGGGGCCACAGCACGAGAAAGACATGGCCCTGTTAAAGCAGGTCCAGAGGAGGGCCATGAAAATGATCAGTAGGCTGGAACATCTCTCCTGTGAAGAAAAGCTGAAAGAGTTGGGGTTGTTCATCCAGGAGAATAGAAGCCTCCGGGAAGATCTTATTGTGGCCTTTCAGTACTTAAAGGAGGCTTATAAGAAAGATGGAAAGAGGCTTTTAAAGAGGATCTCTAGTGATAGGACACAAGGCAATGGTCTTAAACTGTAAGAGGGTAGGTTTAGATCAGATATAAGAAAGAAATTTTTCGAGGGTGGTGAGGCACTGGAATAGGTTGTTCAGAGAAGCTGTGGCTGCCCCCTCTCTGGAAACATTCAAGGCCAGGCTGGACAGGGCTTTGAGCAACCTGGTCTAGTGGAAGGTGTCCCTGCCCATGGCAGGGGGGGTTGGACTAGATGATATTTAAACGTCCCTCCCAACCCAAACCATTCTATGATTCTATGATAAAGCCACACACAATAATTTGGAGAGCGAGTACATTACAACTGACACAGACAGGGCTGAAGCACACACCCGTACTTAAAATTCAGAGTACAAGGAATCTAAATGACAATGAATCTAAAATTGACTTTAAGTCAGTGTCAATCCATGATCTCACTTAAAGAGAAAATAAATGTATTCTGGTTTATACTTATTATAATCTGTTGGGTTTCTCTTTCTCAGAAGTAAGGCTTACATTTTTAAATCCCCTTTGTATTACCTAAACATGTTATCAGTCCATCATGCAACTGTGTTATATAGTGTTTGAAGAAAACAACATTGCTTTTATTTAAGTTTGCACTATATGAATTTGCTCAAGGAAATTTGATGCAGATTAGGGAGGAAAACAGATGACACTGATAACAGATATATTTAGATCAACTAATGTATATGAAAAGAGATCTTCTGTAGGAGGAATATATAAATATAATCATATAATTTGCTTAAAAATATAAGACCTAAAAATGCTTTTTTTTTACAACAGCAATATGGAACTATTTGCATTAGCATTTTACAACCATTGTTGCAGGATGCTATTCTAAAAACTTTACTATTATTAGAGAAAATGAAAATTATAATTAAAACTGAGAGCTCTAACAAGTTTGTCAAGCTTTCAATTCACAATATGTGCATTTACTTCAACATGCTTTTCTGTGTTGAAACCAATTAAGTAAATGAAAATTCTCATTTCTGAATATAATCTTTAAATACTTTTAAAACTATATTTTAACACATTTACTAATTGTTTAAAAGCTCTCTTTGTAAAAGTACCCAAACCAGTTTACTGGTCTATCAGTCTTTTCATGCTATTATGTACCTTACTTTTTCTGGTTTATTTGTTGGGAAAGGAAATATTGAGACAATTGTTCTAACAATATTTACGCCTTTGTAGGTGACTAGATTTATGTGTTTCTAACATAAAGACAAGAAAATCTTTCACATTCTGATTTAAATCTTTGGAGAAGGAACAAAAATCCATGTTTGCATTATATATTTGAGACTCTTGCCACACTTAATTTTCACCTTAGAAGTAAGTCAACAGCAGACTGAAAATGTTAAATACACGCCATTCATGTCTGGCCTATCTCACATTAAACCCCACAGAGGAAATAAATCTCTGTCACACAACATTAACAAAGTCAGTGGACAGCAAATTTAAGTCCTCACCTCAAATATTCCAAGGGAAAATGAGTCGATCTGATTATTTTATTTTTTTTAATTTATGCAAGTTATGACAAAATGGAAGACAAATTAAAACTTGCTTTTAAGTTCAGGCTACAAACCAGAAAAAACAGAAAAAAAAAGAGATATGTCAAGTACTAAGAGCTATTTTTCTTTTAAAGGTATAATTCTTTATTCTTTACCCATTTTTCTTTTAAATCTAATCATATGTTTGTGTTCTGTTTTGGTTTGTTTTGGCCTTTTTTTTTTTTTTTTAATTATTTCAGTTGAATTTTAACAGTATATTATGTTGTTAACATTCTTTCACCCTTTTCCCTGAATTAAGTTTCTAGTTCTCCACCTTTTTCAGGAGAAAATAGCAGCATGTCATACAATGGAGGAACAAGTGAAAACATAAACAGCAAGGGATCAAGGCAATGTAAACCAGTTGGGTATCTGAGGCCCAACAATATAGTGAAATTTTTTTGTAAAGACTGAGCTGCTTTTAATTTTTTATCAGGTATACAAGCAAACAATCTTTGAACCTTCACTGTTCCTTTAACAAGAAGATTTTTCCCTAAGTACATTTAAAAATAAAAGATTTTTGGAATGTGTAATTAATGTAAACACTTATTGTGATGGTATTTAGTTTCTGTGTAACTCAATACATTTAGTTACTGTGTAAGAACGTAAGCTTAAATGCATGATGTTTATAATAAAAAAATGATAAAGTAAAAATTGCTTGCAATTTCATGCATCTTGTCCACAGGTACCAGCTTGCTATAAGGTAATATCTAAAGGTTTCAATACATGTATCCAAGTAACATTGCTCTATACAGGTTTATATAGTTTACAACTCTTTATTGAACTGTATTAATATCCATGTGCTCGAGTGAATTAAAATTAGAAGACCAGTAAAATATTTTCTGTGTTTTAGGAAGACATTTGTTGAGTTATACTAGAAGACCCAACAATACTGAGAATTGGTGTACATATCAGTGTGGCTACATATTGTAACTGTTACTTTTTATTTTTTTTTTTTTCTGTTGGATCATATCCATAGGTTTTTTTCCCCATATACCAATATGTATGGCTGAAAGTGTTGTATGAAAATACATATTAACACAAAATGAGAGGAATTTTGCGCAGAGAGTTATCTATAGACACTGAAAGTTAAACACAATAGTATAATGGAAATATAAGCATACAGCAACATTATGTTAAAAAAAATCATAGAAAAAATGATATCTTGATATATTGCTACAGGTAATTAAGTGTATATACAGATAAAATGGTGCAATTTATTCTTATTTATTATTATTATGTTCTCTTTTTTAATTGAATTTTAATTAAATACCATGAGGTTATTGACCTATTCATATATCCAGTTACATATGTGGTACAAAAAATACATGTCTATGGTTCATTAATAAAGTAGAATAAACTGACAGCATTCAGAAATTGCACAAGTTTATATTTTATAAAAAAGTTATTTTACCTGTGAAATTGGTAAGACACTTTGAAATATTCTGATTAATTTGATCAATTTTAGGCTTCCTAAACTACACAGATCTCTGCAAGAAATTTTAAAATATATTAGAATTTTAGACTCAAGCCTTTTTTTATATGAATACGTGAAACAATTGGGACAAGTCACTGTTAACGTGTGTACTGATTAATATTTATTCAAAAAGAACTATAATTTTAATTTTTATTATTTATTTTCCCATATGAAAAAAGTAAGAAATATTAATCTAATAATGATGGTTGTCCTTTGTTTGAGAGCATAATATATTGTATGTTAGAAAGCATCATAATATATTTCTATTATTACATTACACTGATTTGGACACATAGAAAAAACTATACTCAGAATAAATTGTATATGTAATATTTATCTTGGATTCTTAGTAAAATATGTATATGAATATGCTTTCTTTTACCAACATACAGAAAATTCTTTACCAATGTAATGTTTTAAAAGAAAAACATATTATTTCATATATGCCTAAGCTTCAATTTAAATATCCAGTTCTCATCATAGTAAACTCACATTTTGTCATGCTATATTTGACAATAAACAGCTGAATGTTGAAAGAGTCTACAGTGATTTTTTCCCTTGAAAATACTCCCATCACATGTCATACTGTCAAAGTGATTTAGGCCACTGTTTCTGAAAATGGTTAAAGCTATTTCGTTTTGCTACACAAGTATTTGCATGATGAAAGCAATCAAATACTGTGTGTCTCAGTAAGAATATTTCCTACCCTTATCATAACTTCTTAAAACAATTGACAAGCCTCATATGTACACAAATAAGCTTCTCTGGAAATCTCTCCTAAGAGAAATTAAAAGAAACAAGTTGTATAATCAGGTATTTTGATCTGTGAAGGATGACTGATAGGGATTTATTGTTATATATATTTATTTCCCTCAAAGAATAACATTAGTGAGTTAAACACTATTGACACTAGATTAGTCATGTCAGAAAAAAAATATTATTGCAGAAGGTTGGAAAAAAAGGATTGCAGAAGTTTTAATTTCTAAAAAGTGTTATTATTCAGACAAATAAGAAATTCAAACTTTATGAAGATTTTATTGACGTCACCGAAACCCCATTTTTTCTGAAATAGTTTGCTCTGGAAAAAGTGCAGTAACTCAGAAAACATTCAATTCATGTATTTTATGCTTTTTAGTTTATTTTTTTATATGCCACCTGGATTTCATCTCTAATTACCCACTGTAGTAGTGAGAAGTCTATGATGTACTCTGCCATTTCTACACTAGGGGAGAAGTTGGTAACAAATTATCAAAGCAAGCATTATATTACTAAGGAATCAGGGAAACAAAAGCATAAACTTCTTAATTTTCACTTCTAAGAGACATCTCATTACTATTTTCAAAATTACTTTTTTAAACCTGGCTTATTCTGTCCTAAAATGACACGTGAAAAATCCCCAAGCATAGGATTTAGTCTATAATATATAGATTTACACATTATATAGTAAGGTGTGCTGAGAAATAGAAATAGATAATAATAGTAGTGCATATGGCATACACAATTTAGCAAATTTACAAATATGGGTTAACTATGTAGGCATAGTAACAGGAGGCTTGCAGTTGTTCCTGATTATTAGGGTTTGTCTTCCTGTTTTCAGACCTTGTTTCCTTTTGACAGAACTGAGCTGAAGTTTTAAATAATGATAGCCTGTATCATCCTGAATTTTGGGAAACCTTTAGATTATATGATCATCTGATTCTGAGAAAATGTCTAGAGATTGGATTTAATTATCTTAAAATAAACCATTGCCCTTTTCAGCAAGGATACTTCTTCCTCATATTATCTGTCTAAATTTTGCCAATTTATAAAATCTGTTGAATAACTTTATTTCACCTGTGCACAATCTAGACCTAGTAAGGCCTCCAAACAATAGGTCTTTATCTGTGCATGGTCAGATTTAACAGTGTTTCTACTACTGCATATATTGCTGCACCCATAGAACCAATAGGCCCTTTTAGAGCTGGTCCAAGCTGCAAACTGTATATACATTATCATAAGAGAACAAATGACGATTTGTTTTAACCCATTTATCAGTAGGAATGACTATTCTGTTTGCTCTGGGCATATTTTTTTTTAATCCCATAATTTGTTAGAAATCTTTTTCACCAGACTGTCAGAATTCAGAGTGCATAGTGAATTATGCCCATATGTCAGATAACTGATTTCCCCATTTACTTTCAGATTCCAGTCCTTTGATCAGACACACATCTTATAAACTTTAGTTTCCTCCAGGAAGTTAACTAAGGAGCTACTTCTAAAACAAAACTCAGGTGTGCTTCTGAGAACAGATCATTTTAGTGATCAACTTTATCAATAATACAGACAAGGCAAAGTCTTCTTTCCAGCATACTTTACATTCCTCAGATCTTGTCTCAGAAAACCTTTCACCTCAAACTCGCATGTAGGAATTTGTGGAATATGTAAGGGACTACAATGGGTAATGTAAATATCAGAAGAACACCACTCTGCTCAGCTGAAAACAAACAAAAAAAAAGGTCTTACTTTAGCTACTATGGGCTGAAAACATATTACACATAATTGTGCCTCCTGGCTAAAGAGGCCTGGGGCCATATGTCATTTCATACAGTCACAGGAGCGTTGAAGTCAGAATGACTAGACATCATCTAGCCCATTCCCCCCTGCTCAGAGGAGGCTCAAGTAGAACAGGTTGCTAAGAACAATACCCAGCTGGGTTTTTAGTGTTCCAAGGTTGGAGATTCCGCAGGCTCTCAGCTACCTGTTTCAGTGTTTGACTGTTGCTGTGGGTTCACCCCTTCTGACAGCTGAGCACCCTTCTGAGAACTTACACAGCTGCTCCTGTGTTTTATCCTTTCTCAAATATGCTTTCTCCAAGGCACCATAATCTTGGCTGAGGGGCTCAGCCATGCCCTGTGGTGGGTCCATTGGAGCTGTCTGGAACAAGCTGTGTATGGCACAGGGCAGTCCTGGCCTCTCTTCACAGAGGCCACTCCTGCAGCCCACCCTGCTCCCAAAACCTTGAAAATTACACCCCATAAAACCAACCCATAGAACCACCCTCATAGTAAAAATGTATTCTCTTATGCATAAAAATTCCCTATATATCTGCTTTGCCCATTGCCACTCATCTTGCTACCGGGCTCCACTAAGAAGACTCTGGCTTTCTTTTAAACCCTCACCATCAGATATTTGTACATATTGACAAGATCCTCTCAGCACTCAAGCCTTCACTCTTCCAACAGTCCCAGATCTCCCAGCCTCTCCTAATATGACACATGCGCCAGTCCCTTCATCATCTTGGTGGACGTTCGTTAGACTTTCTCTGGTATGTTCGTGTCTCTCTTGTACTTGGGAATCTAGAACTGTACTCAGCACTGCAGATGTGGCCTCACCAGTGCTAAGCACAGAGGAATTATCACCTCCCATGGCTTGCTGGAGATACTCTTCCTAATGTAGCGCAGGAGGCTGTTGGCTTTCTTTGCTTCAAGGGTGCATTGCTGCTTTATGTTCAACTTGTGGTCCACGAGGATGCCCAGGTCCTTTTCCATGAGGCTGCATTCATATCCAAGTTCCTCCAGAACTCATTGCATGTACTATTAGAAACTGGCATGTTTATTCTTCTTTTCATTGATTTCTTTTAAGATCTCTTTATTCAGTTGTAATACCTGCTCTGACTAATCCCCATTTAAAATTGTTTCAATGTTCAAATATTTCTACCGGCCTCTCTTAAAATTGGAAGCAAATAATTAATTTAGTTTCATGTGCACGGGTTTTATACTTCACGAATTCCTATTTTACACTCTGATTACCTCCCATGTCTTTTGATTCTCTGGCAGAATTCTTGCTTCTGACTCTTTCACGAAAAAATAAATCACACAACATGAAGTAAAATTCATTTCATAGGCAATTTTTTCTTACAGAAAGATATGGTTTGTGACTATGATAACTGGTATACACAGAAACTTTAATAACAATATATTGAAAAAGTTTCTGTGTGTTGTCTTGCTTAGAGAATCCAAAAATCATCACGTAGATTAAAAAATAATTGCTAAGGGATATTATAAACAGCCACTGACTCCGAGTGCTCTGGCCCAGGTTTCCTCTTGCCTGGTTGCTGGAGCCCAGCCCCGTGCCCCAGGGACACAGGTCTCTGCTCAGGCTGAGGAACCAGCTGCTGCTTTCCTATTTGCAGTTTCAACCCGTAGCAAGGCTGAATGTGTACCCAAGAGACACATGTACACACAGACACACACACAGAAGACACTGACTCAGCCAGTCACACAGCTTGCCACAGATAAGGTGCTGCCTTCAACAGCACCCACAGACAGGACTCACATCAGACACAAGCCCACACAGCCATGTCCCTTTCTCCTCTTGGGCTGGCAGAGGCAGAAGGTCACTAGTGCAGCACACACAACACACTCGCCAGGTTCATAAGCACAAATGCATTTGTGGATCCCTCAAGCACTGGCATGTGGATCCCAGCTCCTCCTACCCACCCCATGGGTCTCATACATATTGCTTACATCCTGGGCCCTCAGGTCTGTATCCTTACCAGTATCAAAGCCCAGGCTTGCCTGCAGTTTTCTAATAGTCCATTAATAGTGTGACTTGTGAGATTTGTTTATCTTTGTCTCCATCATGTTTGTCTGTGGGATCTGTGTCTCTATATTTTCTGTATGACATGATCTTCAGTTACAAAATTTTACTGAAATAAACTTTCCTACATTCCATGTATTCTGATTAGTCTGACTCATCAGTTTTGGTTCTTGTTACTACCTCTTTCACCATTTGTGTGTCAGATTTATGTCTCTGTATATTTTGTTTATTACTTCCTCTTTTTCTTTTTATCCCTGTTTGCACTGAAAAGGCCCAGACCATATACGCATAAGGGAGCAGAAGATCTCTCTTCCACATACCCTTTCTATTACAATCAGTCTCCGCACTCTATTTTTAATGGCCTCTAGAGTCCATCAGTGTTCATAGTCAGTGTATTTCTCTCAGTGATCCTGTAGCTGAGATACTTCATTGTGATTGAGGTTTATGCTTTTCTTATTGCCCAGGACTATTTGTAAATGCTGACAATGCTCTTTTGATATAGTTGATAGTATAAAGCTAACACTTAAATTTTCCAGATTTAGGTGTGAAATTTACATCTAAGATAACAAACAGTTTCCATGTAAATACAGCTTCAGAAAGTTATATACAATTAATTTCCATGTTGTATTTGTTTTTTCAACAGATAATGTGATTTCTTAGCTTGCTTAATTTACTATACGTATTGAACGCATTTGTAACCTTTTATTGCTGAGTCATATTACAGCATCCCACTGATTATCTTCTCAACCAATATTTAAAATGCTTATAATCCCTGTTATTTCATTTACCACTGGTCTGCAAGGTCTAAGACCTTCATTTTTAATCATTTTGCTTCAAGAACCTATTTCTATGTACTACACTTAATAAATCTTTACTTTTTTTACTCTTCCTTCTGAAATACTGCATTTTGTGCAGTCATCTAAACTTCTCAGATATTCTATAGTTTTGAATTTTAAAATTCAATCTCTCTTCTTAGAGAAATTAAGTTCCATTAGGCATGTTCCATTTTCATTTAGGTAAAGCTCATCTCTCATGTAATGGTTCTCTCTCATTTTTTTTTAAATTCCTAACACATCTAAACTTCTTCCATGCATCTTTTTTTAAGGATAAATTCAGATGTCGACTTTTCTGAGGGTAGGGTTTTTTTCCATGATACTAAAAGCATTTCAGTGGTTCATGCCTTTAGCCTCCTATAAAATCATGCCACATTCTAAATGTTAAAAGGTGAATATGAACAATTAAAGCCTGTGACCTTTCTCACTTTAAGGTCAGGAATTTACCCAAAGCTGAATTAGGAATGTTGATTATGTCAGTATTTTATTCATAAGAGCAAATAGATGAAAGGGAGTATTTCAGAACAAGCCAAAAGAAAGTGTTACACTCAGAATCTTCCTGTGGGCAAATTGAACACACTGTATACATAAGAGTAAATGTTTATTGATAGCCTAAATAGCATTTTAAGAATCATAGAATCATAGACTGGTTTGGGTCAGATGGCACCTTAAAGATCATCTATTTCCAATCCTCTGCATGGACAGGAACACCTTCCACTAGCCCAGGTTCCTCAAAGCCCCATTTGACCTGGCTTTGAACACTTCAGGGAGGGAGCATCCACAGCTTCTCTGGGCAACCTCTTCCAGTGCTTCATCATCCTCACACTGAAGAATTACTTCCTTATATCTCACCTAAATCTGCCCTTTAAGTTTAAAACTGTTACCCCTCATCCTATTGCTACACTGCCTAATAAAGAGTCCCTCCACATCTTTCCTGTAGGCCCCCTTTAATTATTAGAAAGTTGCTATAAGGTCTGGTCTCCTCAGAGCCTTCCCTTCTCTGGATTAAACAACCCCAACTCTCTCAATGTGTCTTCATAGGACAGCTCCCTGATCATCTTTGTGGTCCTCCTCTGGACCCACTCTAAAAGGTCCATGTCCTTCTTATACTGGGGGCCCCACTGCTGGACACAGTATTACAGGTGAGGGTCTCACAAGAGCAGAGAGGGAAAATCACCTTCATCGACCTGCTAACCACACTTCTCTTGATGCAGTCCAAGATAATCTAAATAATTATACAACAGCATCATTATTAACATTTTTACCATGCTGTTTTCTGCAGCATGTTTTTCTCTCCTTATGGCTGAACCTTTTTCCCCCAAAGAACAAAGTAATTTCATCTCTGTTGTATTCTTATGGGATAACACCTGTTGGCATAGGCCAAAACTTTGTCAAGAGGCGTGCTAGAAAAAAATCATTATGGATGACCATACACTTGAGCTAGTGTCTTGGTTCTGTTTACCTTACTAAGACAGGTGTAGCCATAGTGTCTCTCTTTTGCAGCCTCTATCTTTCTCAATATTATGCTTTGTTTGTTTTCCTTTATCTCTTATCTTTTTCTGACTCTCTTATTTCAGAAACAGTTCTTTGTCATGTGGTAACTTTGATTCAAGGTTGTATGTAGCTCATCATTTTCATGGTTGAACCCTGGTAGGCAGTTAAGCCTCACACAGATGCTCACCTACTCCCCCCAGTGCAATGGTGAGAGAATGGGAAGGGTAAAAGTGAGACAACTTGTCCATTGAGATAAACACAGTTTAACAGGTACAGCAAAAGCTGTGCAAGTGAAAAACCGTAAAGAATTCATTCACTGACCATAGGCAGGCAGATGTTTAGTCATTTCCGAGAAAACAGGACTCCATCATGCAGAACGGTTACTTGGGATGACAAACGCTATAACTCTGAACTTCCTTCTTCTTCCCAAGGCTTTTATTGCTGAACATGACTTCAAATGATATGTGTCCTGGTTTTGTCCAGGATGGAGTTAACTTTCACTGAAGTATTTCATACCCTGTGGTGTCATGCCCAGGGATACAGATGAGCAGGGTCTCTTGGGAATGTGCGCTTTTTGGGTTCTGGTCCGGTCGCATGTTGCTTGGGGGGGGTGGGGGGGTGGTCGCTGCACTCGTTAAGCCACTGTTTCATTTTACCTGTTTATTTTTGGACTCACTATTGCTATTGTTGTTCTCTTGTTATATTTAGTAAAGTATATATTTTTTTTAATTCAATCTACAAATTGTCTTCTTTTTTTCCCTCCCCTGTTTGACAGGGGAGGGGGAAAGTAGCGGCCAGCCATGTGGCATCCAGCTGCCAGCTGAGTTCAAACCTCCACAGTTTTTGGCGTCCAACGTGGGGCCCTGAGTTGTTTTTTTGGTGGGGTTTTTTTGTTGGTTTTTTTTTTGAGGTAACAGCAAAATGGGTACAATGTGGATTGCTTGGCTCCTTAAGATCTTATTACCTCATTTGCAATGTTTCCCATTATGTTGCTCATCTTTCCTGAGAGTTAAGATTTTTTTTCTGTTGTACTATGTGCTCATCTATGATAGCATGCAGTCATCAGCCCTGGGGCTATTTACAGTTGTGTTTGAGAGATTTGGGGAGCTCAAATATCTTTGGAATGTTGACATAAACATGGTTACTGTGCTGTTAAGAGCTAGCGTGTTTCTGCATGTGGTTCAGGTTTTGTTCAGGCTTAAGCAATTATTTAGGAGTGTCACTTGGAAATCTACCCCAAGGTTGGATAATTATGACTGGCTGAGGGTGTGGAGGACACGGGCAAGTGAAGTGGAGGACCTGTTTGACCAGGGAGGAGGGACGTGAATGGCTGGCCGTGTGGCATCTGGCTGCCAGCTGAGTTTAAACCTCAAAAATATGGAATATCCCTTGGTCATTTGGGGCCAGATGTCCCAGCTGTGTCCCCTCCCAACTTTTTGTGCACCCCTAGTCTATTGGTGCAGTCTGAGAAGCAGAAAAGGCCTCGATGCTACATAAGTACAGCTCAGACAATAACTAGAAAATGAGTGTGTTACCAGAACTGTTTTGATGACAAATCCAAAACATAGCACCATATGATCTACTATGTAGAAAATTAAATCTGTCCCAGACAAAATCAGTAGTCATGAAAAGTTCCAGGGCACTGGGGTGGAGTACCCATATTGCCTTAATTTAAGGATGTACCTTTCAGTGCCTTGGTTAGAATTTTAGTCCCTGGTGAAAGAGAGACATACAGTCCTTAGGAAAGCAATTCAAAGCATACAAATTTGTCTTTATTCTTAATTCTGCAGGAGTTAGGAAAACTGAGGCATTCAATACTAATAACTAAAGTATTAAAACATTTTGCTCTTTCCACTAACAGTGTTTACAGCCTTAAGTACTTTACGAGAATCTAAACACAATGTTCATAATTACATTGGCAAAGGGCCAGAGGTAGATTGGGTTAGTTGAAAGTCAGAAAACATGTGATGTTTAAAAATTACTTAAATGGAAGTTTTCTTTTATAGGTTGAATACCTGTGCTTTTTTTATGCAAGAGAAAACAGATCAGGAAAACAGGGCTAGTGAGAAAAGAACCTTCAACTAATGAAGTCAGAAGAAAATCCTGTAACAATTTCTTTCCTGGGCTGGTGATCTTTCCTTTTTCATCCTCTCTAGAAAAATTAGAATATGACTGATAATTTTGCTGTTATGAAAGAAAATCATCTAGCTGAGGGTGGTTGTGGTTTTTTTTGGTTTTTTTTTTTTTTTCTTCTTCCTGACTGCTAGCAGAATAGAGCAGGATTTATTAGGATGCATATCAGAGCACAGAACATGATGAATTAGAAGAACCAGAAAACTGACTGTAAGGAAGCTGCTTTAAGAATGCTGCAGGCAAACTATTCTGACTTTCTGTGTGGAAGAATAAAGGAGCTTAATGGGGAGGAAAATACATACTCTTTGTCAGCTTTACAGGTTTTCTGAACAGATTGTTATCCTAAAAGCTTAATAAGGCAAGATGTAGGGACAAACATATAAATAAAAGCTCTAGTATATTTAATCACAGCTAGAGATGAAAGATTTCTCTCTGAAAAGAGAAATTGCTCTAAAGAATATAATTATGTGAGGGGACTAGACTTATTTACTGATTCAGGCAAAATATGGTATAATGCATTTGGGGTAATGTGAATTAAAGGGTGAGAGATTTTGTTTTGTTGCAAACAGAATCAAACGTATTCTTAAATAAGGGTGAAGGGGACAAAGAGGCACATTAAATAATTCAAAACCAAAATAACATGTTTATTGCAAATTTCTGTTCTCTGTCTAACATCTAGTTTCATAGGTTGAAGACAAAACAAAATATAATTGACTGGAACAAAAGAAAATATTAGATTTTTTTTAATATTTATCTTTCATGTTGTTTAACAATTGAAAGAAAAATTAATTTACACAAATTCACTTCCAGTTAGAATACAGTTTCAATACTGTTACAGAAAAGAGTTTTCTTGCGTAGACCTACAAAGTGAAATATTTATTATGATATTAGAAGTTACCTCATAAACAAAAGGTTATTTTTCTCCTATCTGCCTCTGCTAGAGATGTAAATTGGGGCCCAACTCCACAAGTTCCTTTTACAAACACAAAAACATATTCAGAAGAATGAATCTCTAAATATTGCTCATAGACAGTCTTTAATTTATTTTGCTACATACATGTAGTTAGTCTGTCTTGGTGAACCTTGCCCTCCATTCCTAACTTATCATTATAGAAACTGAAGCAAAGTTTTGGGGGTTTCGGTTTTGTCTGGCACTTCTTTTTTTTTTAAAGTTATTATTTGCAAGGGTTTTGTAAATGGTCTTTAACTGCTTTTGCTGCCATTAATGGCTGTAAGTTTTTACAGAAAATACAGTTCTAGTCCATACTTAGCAGGAATTACTGCTAGCTGCTTTAATATCATAACCTAAATTTATCTGGGCTATGTTGGAGCTAATAGAGTTGGAAATCTGTGTTTCATAGCTGGAAAGTCCAACTGTCAAGAGTACATCTTCTTTTCCTCTTTCTTCTACATTTATTACTACAGAGTGAGATTTTGCTATATAAGAGCACATGTTTTAATTAGTTTCTGAAATGATTTAATGCTGGTTTCTTCTTTTTTTCTTTTTTCTTTTTTTTTTTTTTTTTTTTAATAGGCTTTGTATTTTTTCTGTGTAAGCATGATTAATGGCTTTGTAGGACCCATCATCTTTAACAGCTGTTTCTTCTTTTTTTCTGGCCAACCTCTATAGGCTAATTTCCCTTGCCCAGTCTGAACTACTTTTAAATTGGGCAGAAATCTGTTATAGCAACTAGTATTTGAATGTTAAATATGACACAGAAAACTGGTTATTCATACATTCTTTGTAGCTCATGGTATCTGATGAGTCATCAGCTCTCAAGAGAGGACATACATGATATTATCTTGATAAAAGTAATATATCCACTTACAGACTGTTTTGCCTGCATGTATCTGCAAGAGGCTTCTTTCTCTTTTTTTCTCTCCTCTCCCTGAAAGTTTTATTGAAGTTTATATAACACCTATGTGTGAAACATCATATTTGAGAAGAATTATCTCATTTTAGTATATATTTACTGAGTTTATTTAATGAATGAAATCCAAAACTAGACACTTGAATCGAAAAATGGTGTCTGATTACACTATCTTTTACATAACATTTATCTTTGAATTTTCACATTCTTTTCTTAGCAGAACAGGAGTCAGAACTCAAACAAAGAGCTCTGAAATTATTTTTTTCCAGGAAGTCTCTGTTGCAGAGACATTAAAATTCTAAGGACTCAAGGACTCTTCTAGCACATGTATTAATGTGATATCTCTGTATTGTCACAGAATTTATGCAATACATGTGATAAATGCATTTCTAACAAAAATAAAACAGTTCAGTGAGGTGTCATGTCAAATGATTTGGGACTATCTATATATAATGTATTTATATATAAATCTGGGAGAACGCAAGAGGGTAATGGAGTCAGTAACTGCAAAAATTTCACAGACTTTTCAACAGTGAAAGCAGAAATCTTCTTTATAATGGCTGTGCAGCTACACAAAAGAAATGAATACATGTCCAAATTATTGCTGTTAAAGGATTAGCTACTTCTCCAAACAGCTGTTTTGGGTTTTTTTTGTGTTTGTTTTTTTTTTTGTTGTTTGTTTGTTTTTTTTTTTTTTAAATACTTCCCCTAATTATCTGTTTATTGAGAATTATGCTCTTGTAGGTACCTAGCCTGTGTGTGTCTGCTATAAATGCAAGCTTTATCTACACTTAGTAGTCTTAAGACTACTTAACATGCTAAACACACTTGTGTGCTGTGTATAAACTGAGTCTTGTGCCACAGTCAGTGTACATCCTTGAAAGCACACAGGACCCTCTTATGTTTGAACATGTTCAATACACAAACTTCCCATCAGGTGCGTACACCATGGGCTGGCTGCAAGTAACCTACAGAAATCTTCAGTCTGTGTGGCTAAAAGACTGATGGGAGATAGAATAATTTACAACAGATCTACAGACTTGTCTTTCAGGCACGGGCACAAAGACCACTGCTAGAGTTTCCAAAATCCACATTTTTTAGTTGCTATAACACAGATGTGTATATCTGCAGAATCAAGTTATGTCATTCCTGAATATCCAGCTTTTCTTCCCTCACTCTGAACCAATGTGAATTAAATTAAATATATTTCACAGGTTTGACTGTAATGAATAATGTTATCTGAACAGCAAAGTCTCAGTATGTTTCAGGATGCACATGTCTGAATTTATTTTCCAACTCTGTACTAGCCAAATTTTTGAGTAGGACTACAACAAAAAAGATAAATTAAGCAGATACATGTTCTCTTGCACACTGAGGCCAGTAGCCCAAGAAATACTATATTACCGTTGCTAGTAACAGGCCACAAATTTCGTAGTCACTCTGCAAGGCCTCAGGACAAAAACTTATCAGGCTTTTTATCTGAACTTATCTTGGCCTGCCTGGACTTTTGTTTCAGTTTATGTAACTGCAATGACTACTGTCTTCTAGCCTAATCTGTTTCAATACTAGCTTAGTTTTCTACTGTTGTGTGGTGTAAAGTCTATCATCATAGTAATTTTGATATATCTCAGTAAATACCAGATAGCAATAACAGGTAGATATGCTGTGTAGATATCCTGTGTGTTGCAACTGAATATATGTATGTATGTGCAGAGATAGATAGATAGATAGATAGATAGATAGATAGATAGATAGACAGATAGATAGACGTGTCAGTTTGGAAATAGATATATCTGTGATGAGATGAGTTTAAAAGACTAAATTTAGTCCCATTTTAAAAAAACTTTAAGAGCAAAATATTTTCATTTTTTAACAACATATTTTGTGATAATGGTTAATTCTTAATCATTATCACTATCACTACGTATAAAAACTGTAGTTCTTGACACTTATATTCCCGATTATCTGAGAATATATGTTGCAGCAGATGTCATGCTAAATAGCACCAAAAATGCTTCAGTCAACACTGAAGCAGGTGGCTTCTTTCCTACCCTGTTGTCCTTACTTATGCCTGGTGTTCCTGTGCTCCTCACCCACTCTCCCCTTATCACCTGCTCCTGATGCTGATAAATCTTGTTTTCAGTCTTACCAGTCATCTTTCTGATGTGCTCAGAAGGATGCCCTGTCTTTTTGCAGTCCTTTGTGCTTATTTTGTTCTTTGTGTTTTATCCTGGAAATTGTTACATGGGTCACTATTCACATGTTTATGCATTCCCCCTAAGTGCAATTATAAAAGTCTTTGACCCATTCGTGGTTATATTGCTCACACACTTTTGGAAAATGTTTATGTTGTGTTTAGCTATGCCATCACAGTGTTACAGAGTGTTTATACTCTGTCAGTTACTCTGACAAGTCTAAATGTATGCTTCCGTTTTATTCAAGGCAAACTAATACCAGTTATATCCTACTTAATATATTAATAACTTACAGATGTCACAGTCTGCTGTTTTTGTCACATAGAACCTTAGAATAAGAATTCAGTTCAGTGAAGTGCCTTTTAATACGTGAAAACAGAATGATACCAGAGATATTAGAACTACTGATAAATCACCAAAGGTTAAGTAAAGGTTACTGAAGGAATACAGCCTTTGGAGCTAGGTGTTTCAGCATTTACAATAGCCTGATGACAAATAAAAGTATGCTTGTAACAGAATGGGCCTCACTCCAGGTTTGCCTTTATTATCACATACACAACTCAGAGTTGGGCAACCACCTCAGTGAATGGCAACTTACACCAGTCCCTGGTCCTTCTTACATAGTTACTCTAAATCATTACATCATACAAAGTCCACCTTAGTTTCCCTTGATGTTTCAATTCTCTGTTCTCTCAGTGATTGTAAATGTCCATAAATTTCCATCAGTCAACAAGTCCTTTCTTGTCTTTGGTTCTGTTTCTGATCACATTGTCTACTTGTCCATTTCAGGGTCATCAAGTCATCCACCTTCAAACAACCCTCTTTCTTCATCTGCCTTCCACAATCTTTTCTCAATGTTCCATTTAAAATTTCTAATTTCTGAGAAGCTGATATTGTAACCTTTAAGAACATTAAAACTAGACGCTTTAATTATCACCCATTTCCTATCTTATATCAGTTAATATATATGTATGTGTGTGTATATATATATATATCAGCTTAAACATGCCTAAACTAAAGGTTTTTTTGGCCAACCATGGTGAGGGCTATATATGGGACAAATGAGCAGTACAGCATGGTTGTATGACTTCAGACTATTTGAACACCTGCATTCTTACAATAGTTTACTAATTTCTAGTCTCTTACTCAGAATCACAATGACTGTTGATTTCTTATTTCTATGATCTCATTTATTTATAAGTAATCACTGAAAAATATAATTTCATATGTTCCTTAACACCCGATATATGTAAAACATATGAAAAAAAGTAAATCAAATGCATGTGTAACAATTTTAAGGAGACTTTTCCTTTAATAGTAAATTTTTTCTTATGTACTTTCTTTTTCTTGTAAAAATTAATTCTGGATTAATAATAATAATTGTATTAGATGATGTAGATTGCAATTCAACAATACATGTTAGAGTATCTTTGTCCCACGTAAAATATACAGTCTATGGTGCAAAAAATCCTGTTGGAGGCAACCTCAGTTGTAATTTCAATTCAATAAATTTGTGGAGAATCTAGGAAATGTACGTTATGAAAATTCAGATTCAACATCAATGACATAATACCTTTAGGAACTCACTTTTTTATCTCGTCCATTTTTATTGTTAACAACTGTTCACTATTAATACAAATTTAACCAGTACTATTTCTCTATATACTCAATACTACATCTCAGTTTAATATCATGAGTTACATTACATGATAGTCATATGACATATGAGAAATACAAAAGGTTGAGAATTTCCCAGTGATTATTTTTTACAGGATGGTTTTGTTAAATTAATTTGTGATTTTTCCACACTGACAAATTAAACATTTTGTTTCCTTAGGTTTTTTCTTTGTATTATTGTCATATAGAGTAGATGTATATAAAAAGTCTATATAGTCCTTCTTGGATTAATCTGTATATGCTCTAGGAAAGTATGTAGATAGCTATCTAAAAGTCAGAAGGATTTATACATAAAAAAATTATCATAGTACAGCTGGTTGACAATATAATACCTTATCTAAAATATGCAACTAAATGTACTATTGAAAATTAATAGCCTTATTTTGAGATGATGTGAAAAAGTATTCCACCTGTCACTGAAACCACACTGAAGCTGACCCAAATACACTTCAGACAGCAATATTATATTACCTTGTATTTTCTGTAACTCTTCACTTTTTTATAGGTTCAATTTTTGGTGGTATTTTGTGACAATCCAGCAGAATGAACTTGAAAAATGAACCAACAAAAAACATTTAGAGTGGTTCAGTCCTCAAAGTTCTTGAGTTGAGTTGGTTTCTAAGCCACTGCCCTGATATGACCTTATGTCTGGAGCAGTAATTTCTGTAAAGATCCTAGATTTCTTTTATTAAATTAAAAGTTGACTGGATCCCATTCTTCTTTGTTTTCAGTATCTTGTGACAGAATATTTAATAACATGCAGTGTAGTAGAACCAATTGAACTAATCTGATGTCAGCAGGTGAAATCCATGTGATTTGTATTAATGTATAGCAGGTAGGGATTTTTCCCCAAGATATTTTTTCTGTATTGTCTGAGTTCTATCTTATACCATTGCGTTCATCTCCGGGAGTTGCAGTTTCCACTCAGTGGAGAGTATATTTGCATATTTCTATTTCCATATTTCACTTCAAAACATATTTCAGACTCACTCCAATATGGCATTCATGTGCCAAGCTGATGCATCTAGGGGGAGAAAGGTGTACCATATTACAAAGATTTCATAGGATCATACAGCCATTGAGTAATTCAGGGATTTTAGGTCTCTAGTCTGACCTCCTGCTCAAAACAAGATCAGCTGTAAAATCAGATGAGGTAGCTCAGATTTTTTCAAGTTGGTTCTTGAAAACCTCCAAAGGACAGACTGCACAATCCCTCTGGTCAACCTGCTCCACTGCTTGATACAGCTTATATTTCCATTGAACTATTTAACATTTTTTATCTTTTCTGAACTTTATGTGACAAAAACCCCCAAAATCAATTAATAGTGGTTTAATGCTGCTACAGCAGGAATGTACTCAGATTTTGAATTACACTCTATTCTGGTCTATATTGTGTAGGTAAAAAAAAAAAAAAAAAAAAAGAATTCCTTTGAGAGAGGATAGTCTGTCCTTGCAAATACTCATGAATAGCATAGCTTTTAGATTTCACACAAAAGGGTGTGCGTTCTCTAAGATGAGTACCCATCATATGTAGAGACCATAATCCTTTTTTCTCTGGTGGATAAAAAAAATAGAAATAGTGTAGTATCTTTCTTGGATAAGTTTATAGTATATTTAATTTTCTGCCTTACATACTGTATTCTCATTTGTGGAAAATATATTTCAGAAGTTGTTTTTACTGTTAGTGAAACTAATTACTTACTCAGATAATAATTATCAGAATAGATAATAAAATAAGCAGTAAGCAGTTGTTGAATCTCTGTTGTATATTATTGCTATGAGCAAATAAGTAAAGATGCCACTTATATACTCATATAAACCCTTTGGATTGTGTTAAGTAAAACAGTAATTTTAAAATATTCTTTTATGAATAGTAGCTGTGCTTTGCTCTGTTGCATTAGCATTAAAGGTAAAACATCTGGCTGCAAAGCTCCATTAATGAACATTTTCATTCTGTAGTTTTGACATTCAGATCTAGAGCACTTCAGAGAAGCTTTTACAAGCTTTCTTGAAGTGCTTCCATAAATGCATAGCTTCAGTGTCACATGTGTACTTCTAGTTGTCTTATTATCATACACATTTGTTCCTTTTAATTTGAAAAACATCCTCTGCACTACCAAATTTGAATATCTTTGCCCAACATTCCTAAAGTGACTCTGTGACACAAATTAATGAATTCATGTGAACAATGTTCCTACAGATACAAGAACATCCTTTATAAATAATGTAGCTCTGGGTACATATATGAAAAACAGCTAAAATAATCACATTGAAGATCTATATTGGAATTTCAGATTTCAGCTGCACTGTTAGTTTCTTTCATTTGTAAAGTTAAGGCTTTCGGTTCACCAAAAGCTTTTCTGTGTTGATCCTTTAGTTGCCAAATCATACCATTCTTTGGGTTTGAAGAAACCTTTTGAGACCACCTAGTCCAGTCCTCCAAATGATGTTCTCTCTTTTAGCATGTTTGTATAGCCCTGTGAACTGAGTTTAGGACCATGTATATATACTATTGTCCATTCGACAATGCTTTGCTTTGTGTTAATGGATTCTAGGAGAGGTGTGGCCACCTCCAGCAGCTCCAGCCCAGGACTCCCTTTTGCCTGTCTGCTGGAGTCCAGACTGGTGGTCAGGGGGGTCAGGGTCCCTGTCCAGGCTGAAGGATGCAGCTGCTGCATTCCTGTTTATAGGTTCAACACTAGCAACGCCGAGCACGTGTCACGTACACAGAGGACACAGACAGGGCTGGTTACGCAGTCTGCCACAGACAATGCGCTACCTTCAGCAGCACCCACAGCCAGGAATCACATCAGACACAAGCCCAGACAACCATGTCCCCTCCTCCTCTTTCACTGGCAGAGGCAAGAGGTCACTAGTGCAGCACTCTCCAGGTTTACGTGCACACACACTTTCATGGATTCCCCAAGAACCAGTACTACTCCTCTGCTGCCTGTCATCCCTGCCTGAATCCCAGCCCCTCTTTCTTATCCACCCCACAGATCCCCAATACTTTGACTGGTTCAGCTCAATGCTCACTGCAAACATGTAGCACTCACACACCCATCCCACAGGCACCCAACACTCATGGGTCCCCCCAGATATTGCTGCTGACCAAAGAACCCACTGCTCATCAGCACATCAGGTTTGAAATTTGCCAGTAAATACACATACACCCCCCATGCACACCCGGTTTGGTGAAGATACAGACATACAGACACTTGCATCCAGCAGCTGGCACCAGGCACACAGGCTGTGACCTGCAGTTCCTCTCAAGCCACCACCCCTGAGCCCCTCGCTTGCCTCTCTCATCCTGGTCCCTCAAGTAGCTGTTTTTAGGACACACACTGTTCCCAGTGGTTGGAGATTAACAGCTCCAACTACTCCAGTTGCTGACGTTGAGACCCCACTGGCTTCAGTAGCTGACACCACCAGCCAGGAGCACACACACACCCAGTCTGACTCCAGTAGCTGGCACCCACTACTCTCATGCCAGTCCCTCCAACAGTTTGCACTGAATCTTTGCAACATGTATACACATAGGATAGAGAGTGAAATTACACAGATAGTTCAGAAAAGTTTATTAAGACAGGAAAAACCCTGGCAATGCGGTGCAGCACTCAGCTAGACAAGCATACTGACTGGCCCTGTTTTACACATGACCTACTATTTTTAATACCTTTGACTGTCTATACCCCCTCTTTGATCCTCCTTGCTCCTTTTCCCCCTTCACAGGTTTGTACAGTCCTATAGATTCCCTCACTCCTCCCAGTCTAGTGTCAGGAATTCCCCCTGGTTTACAATTTACCACTTGCAAAGTTCAGGCCAGTCTTCATTGAAGTGGGACCTGTAGTTTCTTGATAGCCCATCAATTAGTGTGACTAGCAAGGCTGATCTCTTGTCATTGTCTCCATGTTTGTTTCATCAGGTCTACATCTTTGCATATTTAGAGGGGTTTTGTCTTTTTTTTTTTTTTTTTTTAATCCTCCTAATTATGAGATTTCTGACCATATAACCTTGATGGAATAAACATTCTTACACTTCTACATACCCTTATCAATTAGCTTGACTAACCACATTTAGTTTTCATTACTGCCTCACACTGATTAGGTAATGACTTCACCAACAGGTCACAGTACCAGCAGTAGATAACAGAACCATGACAGTAATAGGTTCTATCAACAGTTGAAGGACTATCAAGAAAGACAGGGTAGCAGAACAAGTCCAACAAGCTTCAATTATCAAACAATTATATGGTGAGAAGACAGATCCAAGGTCAACCTAGGAAGTCTATCCATAGGTCAAGGTTAAGATCAGACCCATTGTCCTGGTTCAGCTAGGATATGGTTAAGTTTCCCCAGCAGAGAGGGGGAAGAGATCTCCAGCTGTGTTATTCATACCATGCTGACGTCAGGTGCGGGTCCGGTGCAGCAGCGTGGGAAGCTTCTTCCTTTGTTGCTTTAGTGACGGGAAGCATGGGGCTGTCTGTAACCATTGCGGTATTTCTCTGTATATCTTTTGTCTTGTTTACTGTTATTGCTATTTATGGTTGTTATCATTGCTACTGTTGTTGTTCAGATTGCTTATTACACAGTTGTATTAAATTTCTTCTTATTTTAACCCAGGGTTTGTGCCCTACTTGTGTCCAAGGGTGGGGAAGGGACAATGGCAATGTGGTCTCCGGTCCTGGCAGGGCTTAAACCAACACACCCATGATCACCAGGTAGATGATTACTCTATCTAAAAGGCAGTACACAGCTTTAGTTCTGGTTTAACAGGGTGCATGAACATAACATGCTAGAGATTAATGCTCCTCCAGCATACTTCAACTGGTGAAATAAGGCCCAGGATTGAGCTTAAATAGAAGTCCTGTGCTCATGGGTAGGATGTGTGGGTGGGAAGTCCCAGATGAGGCTGTTCAGGGTCATTAAGCCTTATTAGGGCACTCAGAGCACTGGCAATAAGGATACTACGTGAAAGCATGTCAAATGTGCTGTTAAAGTCAGGTTAAACCTCTGTTAAGCCTCCGTTTTGTTATTGTCCACAGAGCCAGTCAACAAAACATAAAATACAGTCAGGTTGCTCAGGTGTGATTTGTCCCTGGTAAATTCATGCTGGCTGCTAAAAATCCTCTTTTTTGTTCTCCATATGTTTGGGAAATGGCTTCAAAGAGGACTTTTCTCTATAATTTTCCCAGTGGCTGAAGTCAGGCTGACTGGTCTATACTTCCCTGAATCCACCTTTATCTTTCCTTGAAGTCAGATTTGACATTTTCTTTTTGCCCCTAACTACCATGATTTTTCACAGATGATAGAGAGAAACCTTCCAGTGACATAAGCCAGGTATTTTAGCACCTCTGAATGTATCGTATTTGGTCTCATGGACTTGTGAATGTCCAGTTAGTTTAAATGATCCATAACTTCATCATAATGTACCATGGGAAGCACTTCACTGTGAGCTGGATATGTGTACCAGATCTAAAACTTCCCAAAACTTCAGGATTATTGTGGAGGAATTACACTGACTGAAATTGTCTAAGGAAACCTAGGTATCTAAGTTACTCTGTTTCAGATTGATACCTTGTCTGCTTTATGGTTTAGCAATGAGTTCTTTACTTAGGCATCTGAAGTATGAGTTAAATAATATATGGCTACCTAAAGCTTTTTATGACTAGTTCCTTGTTATAATATAGTCACTATAATGCAAACAATCTTTTGTGGCTTTATAACAATGTACATTTTATGGGGTACTAAAGAAAAGCATTAGTCTACTTGGTAGAAGTACTGAGTCAATGGACTTCGAATGTATAGAATACTGCATATTAAATAGTCTGAAAAATCATGCTATAGGTTTGTCAAATTGGGCAGTTGAAGATAAAGCATTTGGATCTGTCTTCCCTCATCATAAAATCAGGGTAATAATACTTCTTTCACAGTGATGCAGCCACAATATATGCTGCCTAATTAACAGAGTATTCCCATATTGTTGTAATAAAAGGTAAAAAGGAACCATATGAAATAATAATTTTTAATTTAGAACAGCTTTAGATTAGCATAAGGTAAATAAAGCCTGGAGTCATACACTGAATAGTGGGGAAACAAAAGAATCAAGGAGCTGCTTTTAAGGGAACATTTTCCATGTCACAGGCATAATGGAGAAAGTTCATGCAAGTAAAGATGGTATCAGAATTTATACTAAAAAATATCAAATTAAGGTTTCTGAAGTAAATTTCTATCCCTGATTTTTCATTACCTGACTTTGAAATCTTACTGGTGACTCTTAAAACAGAGGAGTATGTGCTTGTAAAAGTTTATAGCCACCACCAGAAGAGAGTTTTACAGTTTCATTTTGTTCTAGTATTGTCACTGATAACACAGCCAATACAACTAAATAATTTATTAGGAGCTTTACTTCTAGAGAGGATTTTACATACTCATATTTCCACCTACGCACTTCCCCTTCAATTATTTGCATGCCCTTCTATTAAATATATAGGCAAGCTGCTCTCTTCATGTTTTCTAAGCAAAGCAATTGACTCTCATTGATTTGAAATTTGTCTGATGTTTGCTGACGTTCTAATGGGTATTCATTGTGTATAAAGCAGAGATCTCAAGGAAATTGCAGTTTGAAGGAGAAAGCTTGTAAAAATTCTTCTAATAATACATTTAGTATGAGTACTTGTCAAGTTGATATACAAAGCTAGATATAATACTTGAATTTAAAAGTATTCAACTACCATGAGTCCTGATTAGAAACATACACAGATTTTCTTATTTAAGTATCTTTAGATGGTACTTATTTTGGCATATGATTCAGTTACATCAATACTGAATTTATCTTTTTTTTATAAAATCTTTTACTTTATAAAACATGTTTCCTGAGATGGAAGAACAGATTTCTGAAACTGATTTGCCAGTTGTTAGGTCCTTACAGTTGCACAGAACTTTTCTACTGCATTGCTTTAGACATAGAATTCTGTGTACGGTGCCAGGTTGCAGTGGACCTATTTAGTACAGTGCAGATTTTGATTTGATATTTTTTCAAGGAACAGACACAAAATTTTAGACCATTTTAATTTCATGTTTAAAATTTGAATTCAATCAACTTTTCACTGTATTTAACATTTTCTTTACCTTTCAGAAAATTAGTGGATGCTTCATACATATATATTTCTTACACAGTGTTACCAGTCATCATATGCAAAATAAGCAATGAGAAAAATAATTTTGTTGACTACTTTGTAATGTAGTAGGAAGTTCGAACTATATGAGCTTTATTAAACTTCAGTACTGAAAAAATATAGCTCTGCTTTTGGTTGCTAAAGTTGAAATTCCTCCAGTAGTCAGATCCAGAAATAAGTTTATGTACCTATTAACATCCAAATATACTTTCTGAATGCGTGATCTAAGCAGTATTGTCTATGTAGTACTAATGTATTAGTAATTTCTTTAGAAATTAAATTCCATTGTAAAAAAAAAAAAAAGTAACAACACTAATCTAAATGCAACTAAAACTGTTGTGCCATTGAAACTTTCTTGATTTAACAGACTAGGAGAAAGACACATAGTAAGGAGAGGTAACTTGTCCAGGTTAGTCCAGCAAACAAACAAAAAATCTTGTCTATGAATACCAGTCCACTGTGTTGTGCACTAGGAAAAAATATTGTTCATATATTCAGTACTTTGCCTTCAATAATTTGTTACAAATACACAAATTATTTTTCTTAATCTTTCTCTTTTCTTCTTCCCTAACAATGAGAAAATAAATCTCCTTTACCACTGAAATCCATTTTATTTAATAAGCTTAGCATTTCTTAATGGCTTCTCAAATGAGTAAAATTAGCAGCAATAATGGAATAGCTAAATGATATTAAAAAGAAAATTCCTGAGAAATTAAAAACATATGGAAAAATACAATAGAGACAGCTGTAATTAAAGACTTGTCATGTCTTCTATTACCATAGCAATGATGAACTAAGAGGATTTACCTTAGAAAGGCTTCAAGCATTTGAAGACAGGGAAGAAAAAATAAAAAAAACCTAACCCTTGAAATGTACTCTAAAAGCCTAAATTAAATAAGGAACAGATGAGTTATAAGGATAAAAGAAACAGGGCAGAAAGTATAAGAAATGGAACTCTGTGAAGTATATTAAGAGCATGATGAGATACATTTATGTCTCTCTTTTTTAATGAATGAAAAGTACAAGAAAAAGATATTATTTTATATGGGTAAGAGCATTTTTGTTCATAATCTACCTGTCTGACTTTATATGTAACTTCTCACTTTACTTTTTGATTCTTAGTTTGCAAAACATGCACAGGAATAGATTTCCCATCTTTGAGCTCACACAGCCCATATATCTCATTATCAGAGGAAACACAGCAATGAAGGGGTATATAAAGTAATTTGGCCTTTCCTTCTGATATATTTTCCAACATATTCAGAGTACATTACCAGATTTTTTGGCACAGCACACACATTGTCACCAGCTGATAGGTATAGAAGGGTAGATTGAATGACAGTAAAATGATAACTTGTCTGCTTCCATGAAACATGTTTATGAATAGAAATAAAAAATACCCCCAAAAGATGCAAAAAATTTATGAGTTGTACGCTTATTCTCTGGTGTAAACAAAATGTATTTAATAGCATATTTGTTTCTTCACTTCTTAATCTTAAATACCTAGTTTGTTCAGTTAGGAGGAAAAACATGACCATTTATAGAAAAAATATCTGTTTGTGTGTGCACATGTGTTTTTTCATAGGTATGCTTATAATCTGAAGTATCAAAATATATGTTTCTCTTTCAGTTCTCATGTTGTTTTAAACTACCAAGTATAAATATCTCTGACTTGAGATAGAAGGAATAAAACAGAGTCTTGTACAGCTAAGAAACCAACAGAACACTGATAAGTCCATAGACTCCCTGATGGTTAATGATTTCATAGGGATTTAGAGAAAGTGTTGCCTAGTTTGGGTAAACTTGTAGACCTAAAGGTATGGACAAGAGAGCATAAGCACTGTAACCTGAAACTTTGAGACATTTCCTTCAAAACAGTTGATATAAAGAAAGCCTACATTGTTCTTTCAGCAACTGTATGTTTTTCATTCCTTTAGGAAAAGGGAATAGATTGCACTTCCATTTTGTCATTGTTACTATGCCATGTTATGATACTGAAGTTTTTAATAAATAAGCATGTTGATTTTCAGACTGTAATGAAACAATATTTTTAATAGTCTTATTCCCATAGCTGAGAGACCTGATCACTTTGGAACAACTTTTGTTTATATCCAGAAACCATTTAATGGGAAGTGTCAATTTAAAAAAAAAATACAAACAAAACCAAAACCAAACAAACAAACCAACCAAAACAAAACCAAAACAAAACCACAAAACACCCCCACAAACCCCAAAACTCATAAAAAGCATCTTCATCAAAAAACTTCAGCAGTGACAGTAACTGGCAACAGCATTGGTAATAGTAGAATTGATCACTTAATTGGCATCCCTAGGGCAAAACTGAGTAATATTAATAGTTCTTATGCAACATTTTTCTTCTGAAGATCTGAAAGTGCTTTATAGTGGAAGGTAAGTCTCACTATCTTCTTTAGAAAGAATAAAAAATAGTGGCTTTACAGCAAATTATAGTGAAGCTTTGACAAAAAATCAAGTATGTTAACTCCATGTTTATGCTCAGATGATTCGTGTCTTGTTTCAGTGACCAACACATTATTTAAATTAAATTTCCATTAAAAACAGTAGATTCTCTGTAGAGCATGTATGTTCAAATGTGTGATTCAGTTGCTTAAATTCAGATGTTGAATATTATTTTTTGAGACACCTTAGGTTATTCAATGCATTCACATGGAGCTGGCAGATATGACAGAGGACCCAGTTTACCTATGATCTTCTGGACCAGTAGTTAGAGACCAGATGGAGTAAATTAGGACATCTAAAATGGCCTTAGGAAACTGTGTTTAAGGAACAGCCTCCTGCCTCAGCTAACTAGATTCAGGAGTATAATGTAGGGCAACTTAATAGCTCACAGTGATCATAGTGGGAGCTTAGACATTTGACTTGCATATATCTGAAGCTCAAATCTATCCAAATAATAACTTCAACATGGTTCCACTTGAAAAATTGGTACTTTTCAGACTATCTGCTAAGAAAAATAAAATATTTTATGCTTTTCTTCTATTTCTGTGAAGAATATTTCCCTCTACTAGGATTCTTCATCTTCTCTAATGGTACTTTAGAATGTATAAATGTTCCAAATAATCTTATTCCCCTGAACTGTGTGATAAGTGCTCCTTGTAAGTTAACTAATATCATAAGTTGCCATAATGCTTTCTTAGTTATGCATATATGTGGGAAAAAATATTTTGAAACAAAATACTACAATACAAAATAGTCCACCCTTTTAATGAACTTATTACAATATGTCTAAAATAACTCTGAAAAAAGAATGCAATTTATCTAGCTTTATAGATGAGGTATCCAATGCAGAGAGGAGGAAATAATGTGTTGAAGCCACACAGGACCTCTATTCACCAGTCAAAGCTTCTGTGCCAATTTTAGCAGAAATTAAAGTGAACTGAACAACTAAAGTGAACTGAAGTCTACATTGCTACCTCATTTTCCTCTTATGAATTCCCACTTCTATGTTGGTTTAATGCCATTCAGGATGTCACAAAAAAATTAATAATGCCGATGAAAATATCTTACTTTGGCTATCCTTTTTTCCCCATCAACTCTGACCAAGCTAGTTACCATAAATTACCTGTGATGGTACTGTATTTCTAAAAAAACCCTGAACTTTAAGAGGACACAGGTATTAAAAAAACCCATAGGCAAACCATTCCAAAATAATGAAAAGTGCCCACTCTCTATCTTTAAGGATCATAGGCTCACAGGTTTATTCTGGTGGGAAAGAACTTCAGGAGGTCTTCAGTTCAACCTTCTGCTCAAAGCAAGGTCAACTCTGAAGTGAGATCAGGAAGCTATGAGTTTTGTCCAGTCCACTCTAAAGCACTTTCAGAACTTCAGACAAAAAATGTGGTGTAAAAATTACTAATATTATTCAGTGTTGTCCTAGGAATGCCAGTTAGATAGTTAATTCTACTATTATCAAGGCTTCTGTTTTCTGGGAATTCTCCTAGTATCCAACACCTTTGAAAGATGGTATAAAGCTTCCTCACAAGGAATTCTGACAGCGTTCTCAGCATTCTTTGATGTATCCCATTGGGTGTCAGGGAATTGTCTCAAGTAACCCTTGACTCAATCCCTATTCACTGCTGGTCATTCTCCTCCTTGAACTCCTTAATTAATCACATAGGCCTGGGAAACCTCCTTATTGAAGACTGTGTCAAAGAAGGCATTGAATACCTCAGCCTTACTGTGTCCATTGTCACTAAGTTCATCCACTCCATTCTGCAACGATTCTACTTTTTTTTTTTTTTTTCAGCTTTTAAATATTAACATTGTTTGTAAAGTTATTCTTGTTACCCTTGATATCCCTTTCAAGTCTCAACTTTTGTTTTCCTAACATCATCCCTAAATTCTTAGGCAATGTCTTTAATTTAAGCAGGAGTGATGTAGAGAAGGACTCTTTAAACCCCTCTAAATTTCAAATTACAGTGAGCTACAAAAACATTGGCAACAACAGACCTAAACCCTTAAATGCATGCTAAAAACTCCAAATGATGTTGAATATGTAAGACTGAGCAAGCTGATACTTGTTTCTACGTTAGACATATTTTTAGCCTTTAATTAATGATATTTTAGGTGTTTTTTTCAGTAAGCACAGTGAAGAGACAATTTGTTTCATGCCCCTTACATTTGTATGTAAAAAGAAAATACTATTCTTTCTCTTTTGAATAGAAAGTAAAGATGTTTTAACGGAAAGTAATAAGTTGCCAATATCTCTATTACTCTACCATGCGTGTATGTTTAAGAAAATCTCTATTGTCTTAATCTTTCAAAATTTTAAGTTTTTTATCATCTGATATATACAAAGGTCATCAAGAAGTGACACACGTATGTACTGCATTTATGTGGCAAGGTTTTGGTAGCGGGGGAGTTGCAAGGTGGCCTCTATGAAGAAAGACCAGGGCTGCCCCGTGCTGGACATAGTCAGTTCCAGACAGCTACAATGGACACACTGCAGGGCACAGCTCAGATACTTGGCCAAGGTGGTGGCACCTCAAGGAAAGCATATTTAAGAAAAGGCAAAATGCTGCCCAGCAGTGTATGGGGAGTGACAAAACAAAACAAAACAAAACACAAAACAAAAAAAAGAGAAACAACCTTGCAGCCACCAAAGTGACAGAAGAAGGAAGGAGAAGAAATGCTCCAGGATCAGGAGGAGGTAGAAGAGTCAGAAGAGTCAGAAATGAAAGAGTGAATCTGGGAAGAAGATGGGTGGGAAGAAGGTTATTTTGGGTTTGCTTTGTTTCTCACCATCCAACTCTGTTTTTAATTGTTCATTAATTAAATTATTTGTCACCAAGTTGAGTGTCTTTTACCAGTGACAGCAATTGGTAAGTGAAATCCCTGAGTTTCTTGCAGCCCACAAATATTTTCATCTTATTTTCTTCCCTGGTTCTGTTGAGGAGGGGGAGTGAAAGAGCAGCTGGGTGGGTGCCTGGCAGCTGGCCAAGGTCAACACACTGTAAAATAACAGGTTAGAAAAAATACATGTGAACAGGAATTCTTTAATGTCTTTTGATGCTATTGCAGTTCTAATTGCAGTAAGAATTAAAAGAAGTGTTTATAATTTGGCTTTTTAATATTTTGAAATCCCTATTCAAATTTTGATTTCTTATTTCAGGATGAAGGTGGAAGGAAAAAGGTTGAATAAGAGGGATAAAGTGGATATAATGTTGCCAGATACTTTTACACAGTATTTGGTACAAGCTGCCGGCTGTGAGGTAGGGGGGAAAATGGAAAAACACTAGTCTTATCTGATTTTGATGGTTTTCTTAAGTGAGAATAAAAAATCCTTGTCCTCTCAAAAGAATTCCAAGGCCCAACTGAAAACATCGCCTGTCTTGGTTTTGTCTTTTGTTTTTTTTCTTGATTTCAAAGTGGTAGCATTTAATTTATACTTCTTGTTTTGATCTTCATAAGTGGCTAGAAGAAAAAAAAACAAAAAACAAAAAACCAAAAACAAACAAATAAGACCATTTCATTTACTTATCCATTGTAACTCAGCCCTAGGATACGAGCAGTCCTTTTTCCATTTTTTACATTTTTTTTCCCCTTTTGTTTTCTGCTACAATATTAACTTTTAGTTTCCCCTTCACTTTCCTGTTTCATTGCACTGAGTGTATACCTGTGAGAAAAGTTAAGTTCTGTATCACTGCATGTATGCTTCTCTTGTTTATGTTTCATTACTCTTCATATTGATCTGATGAAGTCACAAGGCTACAAGAATTTTTTACCCTTGAAACTATTTGTGAACCTTTTGACTGGAACTCTGCTGCATCATGAATGAAATGCATTCAGTTCTGAATCCAGCTGAGACAGAAGGTAATCTTACATTCATCGCACCCTGGCCTCAAGACTACAGGCTTAAAAAAAAAAAAAAAAAAAAAAATTTCCCAAATCAGATAACTGATGTAAAAAACATAGATGTGTCTATTACTAGCTAGTAGTTAAATAATAGACTAAATGAGAGGGATGCATGAAGTCAATCAAAACTAACAAAGCCTACACAGGACAGCTTTGATATTTTAGAAAGAAAACAGAAAATGTCCAAACTGACAATCTGAGACATATAACAAGTGTTTAATAAAAAATACTGTTAGTGATTGGCATCTGAGAGTGTGCTCAGCATATGTATAATGCAATTAGTGAGCTTACAAGTTTATGAGGTACATGATGCTCAACATGTAAAATTAATAAAACAGTCTATTAATTATTAAATACCATAGAGTTGTGTCTTGCATTCACTGGACTTGTACCACAGGGTATTTGGGATCAACTTTGAAAAGCTACTCTTAACAGTGGACCAACATAAGTGACCAGTTCAAGTATGATCAAGAGGGGCTCAGAATTTTGCATTAGATTGTAGTGAGAAAGAGAAATGGATTTTCTTTCCTTTTCTTTACTGTATTTGGTTTATGTGATAAGGTTTTGTCAGTGGAAGACCTACAGTGGCAGCTTCTGTGAGAAGACACCAGGAGCTGCCCCTATGTCAGATAGAGACAATGATAGCCAGCTCCAAGAGGGACCCACTGCTACCAAAGCAGAGCTAATCAGCAGTGGTGGTAACACCTCTGTGATAACATATATAAGAATGGGAAAAAAAAACCAAAACAGCACAACAACAATAAGAAGAGAGGAGTGAAAATATGTCAAAGAAACAACTCTGCAGACATCAAGGTCACTGAAGAAGGAGGGGAAGGAGGTTCTTCATACACCGGAGAGGAGATTTCCCTGAAGCCCATTATGAAGACCATGGTGGGGCTGTCCCCCTACAGCCCACGGATGTTAATGGTGGAGAAGATATCTACCTGCAGCCCATGAAGGACCCCACACATGAGCAGGTGGATGTGCCCAAAGGAGTCTGTGATCCCACTGGAAGCCCACACTGAAGCAGGCTCCTGGCAGTACCCAGGGATAGAGAAGCCCACACTGGAGCAATCTGTTCCTGAAGGACTGCACCCTGTGGAAAGGACCCACACTGGAGCAGTTAGTGAAGAACTGCAGCCCATGTGAAGGATCCACATTGGAGAAGTTCATGGATGACTGTCTCCCATGGGTGGAACCCTACACTAGAGCAGGGCAAGAGCATAAGGAGGAAGGAGTGGCACAGGCAATGTATGATGAACTGACTCTAACCCCCATTCCCCATCTTCCTGCACCACTTGAAGGGAGGAGGTAGAGAAATCAGGAGTAAAGTTGAGCCCGGGAAGAAAGGAGCAGTGGGGGGAAGGTGTTTTAAGATTTGGTTTTATTTCTCATTACCCTACCTTGATTAAAGATCGCAATGAATCGCATTAATTTCCCTGAGTGGAATCTGTTTTGCCTATGATGGTAATTGTTCAGTGATATCCCTGCCCTGATCTCATCCCACGAGTATTTTGTTATATTTTCTCTTCCCCATCCAGCTGAGGAGGGGAGTGAGAGTGACTTGGTGGACACCTGGTGGCCACCCAAGGTCAACCAACCACATTTACTGAAAAATTCCCACCACCACTACTGCCAATAGAGTTGCTCATTTAAAAATTTTTTAACCTGTTAAAGTTAGCCAAATTCAAAAAGACCTACAATTTGAACATATGAAGCTAGTACTACTCATTTTGACTGAAGAAGATTAGAAAGAACTCATATCTTAAGACATAAGGTTTATTGGTACTGTTTTTGCAATCCAGTTTTGTGACTTGAAATGAGAGGTCAACGGTACACATTGTGTCAAATTGCTGCTTTTATTCTAAAAGGAGAAAGCGAGGAAGGGAGAGATATGTACAACTATAAGCAAGGGAGCGTGCCAGAGAGCAGGGTGTTCTGTTCATGAGGAGATGGGACCTGCTGCTTGTTATTCTCCTGGATACTATCCAATAAATTAAACAGGCCAATATCTCCCCCAGCAGAAGTAACTCTGGTTTTCATGTCTTCATCATATGCATGTCCATTTGGTCAGTCCTAGTGATTTTCTGCCCAATTGTGGCCTAGTTTGTCCTTGCTGACACAGAATTTTGTACATACCACTGCCAGAATGTCAGAGGTGATTACTATCATTGGAGAACTAGTGGTGAAACCCCTCCTGCTTCCAGAACTGCACATGGAAGAGTTTATCTGTCTAGACCCTCACTCACCAATATTCTGAGACCTTTAAATTTTATTTCAAATCCATTTCATTCTTAAACTCTCTTAGTTTCATTCTTAGATATCTTTCTAATTATGTCTTGGAATATTAACTGAAATCTTAATGAAAATGTATAAATAGTATAATCAATGCCTTAATTCAACCTTACCTTGAATAAAAAAGAAAAACAAAACCAAAACAAAAAAAACCCCAACAACTAAAAAATAAAAAATGCATTTTCTCTTTTAACTCCAAAATTTGAAAATTAGTTCTATTAACTAATTTACTGCAGCAACATTAGTAGAATTAGTTCATGTGTGCTTGCTAGCCACATTTCTGTTGCTTTTTTTGACAATTGTTTGGAGTTTTTTTCTATTTTTGAAGAAATACTATTTTCTGAAAGAAAAATTGTCGTCTTTTGAGGATATTGTTTCCCTTTTTTACATCTTAAGTACAAAACACTGCTAAATAAAGCTGTTGAGGAATGAGCTGAAGCAGTGGATCTCTGTTCACATTCCTTAGCTGTTGGCTAAGTGACTGAGTCAGTCTCAAATTGGCTATCCATCCCTAGAAGTATAGACCTTAAGTGTATAGTAAGCAAATTCATATTTAGTTTTGTCCTCATTGTACATACAATCAGAAGAATAAATGATTTTCAAATACCAGGTGTTTCCCAGAAATCCTTCATTGCCGTGGGCAGACTTTGATGGTAATAAATATCTTTGCAATACATTAGAGAGAGAAATACTGCCAGGATCTCTACAGTAACAAGGGGTGCATGCAGAGGCCAAGCTTACTCTAGGCAGCTACATGTGAGCTTTTATACATTTTGTTGATATTCAGTGTAGAATGAACAGGGACCCATTTGTTTCATCTAAGAAATCTTAGATGTCTTCTTTAGCATGAGACAAACAGTCCTGTGATCTCCATTTTCTGTATCTTCATTTTTATTAACAACCTAGGATAACTGGATCTCTGTAGCTAGTTCACCAAATAGATCTCTGCATTGATTCACCTAAATCTTATCATTTCTTCTGAGATGTAAGTTCAAGAACAGATGTTATTAAAATGGCACAATGGAATAACAGTCCACTTTATACACCATAGAATCATAGAGCAATTCCTGGAATGATACACAAAAAACTCTTCATTAAACACTTTAGTTGTAAATATATGTACAAGAATGTGGAATTCACCTCTCTAACTGTAAACATGAAAACATGTATGTGTGTTTATTTGTTATAGAATGGAGTAAAATGAGTCCTAAGCATACCATCTGTATTGGGTTTGGGGAGGAGTGGTAGGTGGGGGAGCTACAAGGGCAGCTTCTGTGTGAAGCTGCTAGAAGCTTCCCCTATGTCTGACAGAGCCAGTGCCAGCTGGCTCCAAGACAGAGCCACCCCTGGCCAAGGCTGAGCCCATCAGCAGCGGTAGTAGTGTCTCTTAGATAACATATCTAAGGGGAATCTGCAGCAGAGGGAGGAAAAGTAGTGAGGGATACACCTATACAGACACCAGGGTCAGTGAAGAAGGAGGGATGGCGGGGGGAAGGGGTCTGGAAAGGTGAGCTGGAGCAGAGCCTCCCCTGCAGCCCGTGGTGAGAGGTCAGGCCGTGCCCCTGCAGCCCATGGAGGTCACTGCTGGCGCAGATGCCCCCTGCAGCCATGCCGGAGCAGGTGGCTGTGCCTGAAGAAGGCCGGGACTCTGAGGGAAGCCTGCGCTGGAGCAGTTCATCACTGGGAGAATTGCGACCTGTGGGAGGGACCCACACTGGAGCAGTTCATGAAAAGCCGCAGCCCTGGGGGAAGGACTCACGTCAGAGAAAGTAGATGGAGGATTGTTTCTCATGGGAGAGACCCCACTCTGGAGCATGGGAAGAGCGTGAGGAGTTCTTCCCCTGAGGAGGAAGGAGTGGCAGAGAAAACGGGTGATGACCTGACCACAACCCCCAGCCCCCAGCCCCTGTGCTGTTGGAGGGGAGGAGGTAGAGAAATCAGGAGCAAAGTTCAGCCTGGGAAGAACGGAGGGGTGAGGAAAGTTGTTTTAAAGATGTGGTTATATTTCTCACTATCCTACTCTGATTTTTGATTGGTAAATTAGTAGTGGTGGTGGTGGTGGTGTATAAAATAGACTAATGATTTTTTCCCAAATCTAGTCTGTCTTTTGCTCATGTCCATAATTGGCGAATTAGACCTCCCTCTCTTTGTCTTGATCCCTGAACCTTTTGTTGTGTTTTCTCCTCTGGTGCTTTGTTGCCCTCTGGGATTAAACCATGACACCTTTTGTAAGTAATTATCGTAATTAAAACACAGGGTTTGAAATCTGGTAATAATTCCTAGTCTCTTTTCATTTTTTCTTGCCTCTTTACCTAAAAACAGTACATCCATGCAGCCAGAAATTAGATCAAAATAATAATAAGAAGAGATGTTCTTCTCATTTATATATCAGAATCTTAATATATGTATGTATATTGTTGGTAAGGAAGTTATCACTTTTGCTTATTTCATAGAGGAAAAGAGAAAGAATATTTTAAATTCTGTGGCACGAGTTTGTAACACAAGTCAAGTAATATCTGGTTTTCAAAGGCTGCTCAGAGCAAATTAAGAAAAGGAATAAAACATAGAAGAAAATGACATTATAACATTATAAATAGTTGCACTGGATTAAAAACTGTGTTATGGTACAGTGTGAAATGTTTGTAAAGTCTTAATTTGCTGTATTTTTCTGCCTTTGAATCCCTTATCAGAATGGCAAAAGTCTAAAGACTGCTTGAGAGATCCAAGTATGATTCTTCAATGAAATCTATGAACATTTATTTTAAAAAGCCTGTCATGCCATGGCAAATCCTAAATATTTTTTTCCAAGTTTGTTTTTAATAAAAAAAAAAAAAAATTAGCTGTGTTACTTCATTAATGTGATATAGAAACTATACAAAGCTATTGCTGGGATAGTATTTTAGATGAGAGTTTCATTACAGTTGGATGCATATAGAGATTTGGTACCTCCTGCAGGTGGTTATGAAAGAATCATATGGTTCCAGAAAACATTAGTGTTGATCTATCAAGAAGAAATATACAGATGAAACACAATTCCAGAAGACTGATTCAGCTACTTAAATAAAAGGCATCTAGTGCCATTTGAGATGGCTGACCTCCAGCTCTCAATAAGGAAAGGTAATAATGTCTCCTAGGTCCTTTGCGATATCTGCCTATACCAAGTGGAGGTACTGGATATAACAGCATGCCTCAGATGATATTAGATATCTCTGATTAGGCAACAATCACAAATCAGATTTTTATCTATTAAGCTTATCTCCAGCTGTTTAAAGTTAAAAATTAATTTCAGATTAACTCTTTAAAAAAGTTACTTTTTTAATCCAGAAAATAAAATTATATCATCAAAACATATCAAGAAGCAGTCTTTTTTCTGTAGCTTGGGGTTCTTTTCACCCAAAGCTTTTGGATTTTATGTATTTTAAATCTTCAATTTCTTAGACTTTTCATCAAGAAATGCAGTGAAAAAAATATTTAAGAATCATCTTGACTTGAAAATTTAATTGTTCATATATTCTTTTCAAAAACAAATTATTTAAAATTAAAATCAAATTATTTAAATTCAACATAAAAATAATAATTTTTAATAAAGTAGGATTTCAGCCAGTTAAATAATACTGCATATAAAGCTTTGATTGGACCAAAATATCTGTGATATATAATTTTTCTTTTTTTTTTTTTGATCAAAAAGAGTAATTTCTAAAAAAATTAATAAATATATATGGAGCATCTTTTTGAAGTATTTGTCTATGTATTTTCATATGTTGAAGAATAAAAATGTATGTCTATAGATTAAAAATAAAGGGGGGGGGGGAAATGGCAAAAAGAAGTGTCAAAGCATTTTGTCCCTCTACACCTTGGGCTGAATGAATAACATTTGTCTTTTTTCATATCTATCAGAAGAATTGCTCTGAATTACTCTTTGATTTTTCTTAACAGTGTTTTTCTTTTTTTTAATGTGGCTAGTTTGTATTTACATCCTATTACATGATGACTGTACTTTTTTTTCTTCTATTCAATAAAGAAACAGAATTCATTGCAGTTGAACTGATGCTAGATCTTTAGAAACATGAATGTTATTATAATTATGTAATTATGCATAATTGTAATTACACACATGCACTTACAATTATACATAATTTTAATTATATATTATGTAATTGTACATAATTGTAATTATGTAACTATGCCAGAGAATCAGAGATTTTAGAGATGAAAAAGACCTACTGTTTTGGGTTCCCACTCTATTCTGGTGCATGTGCAGGGTTGTTGATTATGCTGTACCAATATTCCTTACAACCTCCTGTAATCCATTTAAAAATGACTTAGAGGTCTTAATGTCAGCTCTTTTGCGAGTGTTAAAAAGCTAATACCTCTAATCTTTGAATATATTTTCTCATATTCAGTCTCTTTCCTACTACCTACTCTCACCGTAACGGTTTCAATATTATTACTAAATATTCAATAAAGGATGTAAAGTCAGCCTAAAATTATGATAAATGTGCACACACAAAATTAGCTATGTTTTTAACCATTCAGCTCTATCAGAGTTTATGTTCAAATAATTTATCTCAAGTATTTTCCTTTTCTTTACAGTTATATTCTGTTCTTTGAATGAGGTGCAGATTCAGTCAGCAAAAAAAGGTGGCCAGCTTTTACAGTTGAGTAAATTGTTCCCTTTTATCCGTGCATTTTCATTAATTTAGTTCAGCTGAACAGATGTGACTGAAGGTATAGCACATCTCTCAATGTTCAAAATCCTCAAATATTTGCTGATAGAGATCATTTTTCACCAAGCTAGAAAAACCAAGAACCAAATCTGTTAATCTTGCTTATGTCAATCATATCACTGAAGTTGATGGGAATAGTAGTGTGAATAATGCAAATTTATTGAGTCATTGTTGGGGCACTCCTCCAAGGGACACAAGCTTAATATATTTCATATTTGGAAGGATGAGGTTTTTAAACTTTATCTTCCCCCAGTTCATTGCTGTTATATCAACATTTCTAAAACCATACTTCCCATGGCAGAGTGATACATATTTTCAGTTTCCATTTCTTAATGCCAGTCAAGTCAGTACTGGTTTCATTGGGTATCTATATGATTTATGGCCAGTCTTTGAGTATTTATAATGAATTTATTGTTATCATCTTACGCAGTAAGAGAGCACTAACATGATAAGAAATAACGGGTTTCCAGGCTTGTAATTTCTGTCAAACACACTAAAGACAATGTTTTATATGACCACAATTCAATAAATGAATAAATCTGTTATGTTGCTGCAGAAAGAAGAAAAAAGAAGAAAAGGAAAAAGAACTATTAGAATCTAGATTCAACACAAGTCATGTCTGGACTACTACTAGTAGAATAGTCTGAAATGGAGCTAACCGTTCTCATGCGAACTGTTCAGGGTTACCTCCCTCTATAGCAGAGTTCTGCCAGGTAGTGATGAACAGTGAGAACAACAATGGTGTGCAGTCACTCTGAGCCTGAATTCACTCAGTGGACCATTCTAACTTAGTAGCATGGATATAGGCAAAAGGACATTAGGCACAGAATATTACTTTTCAGTACCTGAAAGCTACTGGCCAAGCTTCAAAAATGTAGTTTGTAAGGATGATTTAGGTCCTCTTAATTCCTTGCAGTGTAGATGTGGAAGAGCTGAGACTTTAGAATAGCTTAAAGACAAACTAGCAGTTGATTGCTTGAACTTGTTTTGCTGCCATGGATTGATACACTTGAGCTTCTTTTTCATAAGGACTTCAACAAGGTGTATCTACCAAGTATATTATAATTTTTTTAATTCTTGTTGTGGCTTTAGATATCTGAGTAATTGATTCCTTTTGTATTAATTTAATTTAGAATACAGACCATTTGTTCAGATGGGTCTGATGTATGGGGGTAAGGGACCCATGATTCTAACATTTCAGGATATGGTCTTCAACTATACAGAAAAATATTTTTAAGAACAGGTGGACCTCATATACCCAGCTGAAGCCCAGATACTGACAAGTAAATAAAAAAATTTTACAATACAATATTTTTGTAAAGAATATAAGATTTTAGACTCTGGAAGATGAAAAGGCACACCCTCAGCAAGTATGTCAATGTGTAGCTTCACTTTTAAAAATCCACTCAGAGCCAAAGATGAAATATAGAAACAGTTAAAGAATCAGAAACTCAACATTTTATACTTCTTGATTAGAATCTTATCCAGTAGAATAAGACTCCCACCTTTAACAAAGCTGACATTATATTCCTGACTTCATTCTGGGTTGGCTGTGAGAGACAAGAGAGGAGAAGGTGGGGTTAGTAGGCCGCGTAAGGATTATGTAGCTCTGGGGTACTCAGGAGCCATCTGGCTTTTCAAGAATATCATGTGCCTTTCTGGGGATGGTTTGCCTTAATTAGCTAAGAACAAAATAAACAATTTTTGAAATTACTAGAGCACTGAAAATAATGACTGCTAAAGCACTGAAAATAAAACACTGAAAATGTTGCTTTTCTTAGAAACCTCTCTTACATAGTAAGAGAGTACATAGGAGGCTCAGTCTGTAAACTGAGGAGAGTTTAAAATCCATTTTTTTTCTTCAGAGAAAATTCTGTAATCTTAGTCGGTATTTCTGTTTTTCTGGTTGAATTCAATGTGATGAGATCCAGCTAGATATAAATAAAGCCAGTCTAGAAAATAGGATTATTCAAAGCACTGAGATTTAGGCATTGTTTTCTCAATTTCACATAGCAATAAGCAAGAGGCTGAAATTTAAGCAGACAAATCAGAAAAATAACAGAACTGCTAAGTATGTCCAGTTGTGGTGGTGCAATTACACACACACACACACACACACACACACACACCCCTAACAATCCCTTGCTGGGCCACTAAGTGCTTGCCATGATTCCAAACCCCTTCCTGGGCCACGTACTAACGTAGGGTGGTATGGATTGTAAATGGAGTGGACCAGAGCATTAAGGCACTCCCTTGACATGCCTGGCTCCTGCTCTCCCTATCACTTGGGAGCAGTAATAACAGTCCATCACCTCCTGACAGCCTGGTACATCTTTACGTGGGATGTGTCCAAGGGAAGGTGATAACAGAAATGCGCATCCAGTAAAGTCTGCACAACTAGTGGAAAACACCAGAATATTTCATCACTCAAGTTGGGTCAGAGTAGAAAAGTGCCTGATGAAAATCAGTTATCTCGGACCCTATAAACAGTGACCCTAAGTGAGATCCTTTGAGCTCTCCTGAACCGCACCTGACCTGTGACCAGCATCTCCTCTGCATTGGGACAGCTCTCGGGTATCAACTCCTTGAGGTACCATCTGCTTTCAAAGTTGATGAAGGGCCAGGGCAAAGTCGACCCCTCAAGTCTCAGTCATCACCTGTTCAGGAATGCTGATGCACTGTGGATATTTATTCTAAATGCAAGAAGAGGGAAATTTTAACTGTAGATTAGTTTCAATTTTACCCACCTCTCTACCTACTAATGTGTTTGGGTATATACAGCTATTTTCACAAGTGTGGGTACATACATATTTCACTGGATGCAAATATTTTTATTTGTGTGTTTGTACATCTTGTGTTTATGAATATACATACATATATATATATATATATATATATAAATTTAGGATACCTTACAGTTTAGTGTAAATCTTGACATTTTCAAATCTGTAGTTGACTATTTTAATCATAATGTATTTTACTGAATTATTCTGTAAATCCTTAAATTGGTTAATGATTAAGTGCTGCCAGTCATTAATAAATCTTGACTGATGCTAAATCATTACCATGTTAATATTTCCATCCACAATACAAGTTCTTACTAAAATTCTTCTAGGGTTTTGTTTGTTTGTTTGTTTGTTTCTTTTAATTATTATTTCTTTCTAGAGTCTCTAGGTTCTGGACTGATCTTCAAGATGTAACTTTTAACTCTGAAATGTTCTGTTTCACAGGGCTTCAGGAAAGTAATGTAGAGTATGTGAACTCAAGAAATACTATAATGGAATATCAGTGTTTAATTACATTAAAAGGATTCAGAGAAAGAAAGTATTATTTTCAGAAGTTACTACCTATTTTGAATCATCATTATGCTAGTACAATTAATAATACACTTTGAGAGAATGAAGCACAGGTTCTGACACCTGTCAAGTGATTTTAAAAACTATTTTTAATAAATGGTGACACAAATGAGTTCAGATTCTGGCTCTTAAATTTTTATTTTAGTGGAAGACAGTGTTTCTGTTCAAAGCTATGGAAATCTTAGAACATTAATATATCTCAGCATGCATAACATTCTAAATTGCTCTTTAAAATCTAGAGTGATAATGCTTATTTTAATAATGTCTAATATATTTTTAGGTTTTCCCAAGCTGCATGGTAATTTACATTAATCAAAATAAGGGCAGGTGTGGCTTGTATGTGTGCTTTTGCTATCCACATAATCCATGAAAAATAGCATTGTTCTATGCCACACTTCAATATGTTGAAATAAAAAATATCCTATTTTAAGTTAAATATTTTTGGGACAGTGCTGACTCTTTTAGCATTTCAAGACACAAAACTACAGGAAGAGGAAAAATTTTGAACACATACATTATGTGGAAATCTATTATGTCTTCTGGTGGAGATGAGAAATACAAAAGTAATTGAAGAATTCTCTCAAAGCCTTGACATTTGTCAACAACCTCTTGTAGTCTACACATCAGTGCATACTGTCAGTAATTACTAAAGGTACTATTGTTAAAAGAACACTAAATTTGAGCATTATTGTTGGCACTTTCCCTGACCTGTAAACTCATTTAAAAGAATCAAGAACATTTCTTGACGTTAGGAAGTGTCATAAGTAGGTGTGAAATGGGATTGCAAAAGCACTATGTTAATAATGAAGAGAAAGAATAGGTCAGGAAGTAAGAAGACAAGAGGAAAATAAAACTGTAAAGCTCTTGCCAAACTTAAAATCTTTATCAGTGATTTAAAAAGACCCAACAAAACAACAACCCCCCAAAACTTTTAATCTGCTACTTTTGCAGCTGCAACAAGAATTGAGTCAAAAGTGCTACTTACCAGTCTCTTTAGTGAGATATTAGGGAATACATCTATATTTATCCAATCATAGATCTCTGTTCTATTCCTCAAAATTTTCAGTAGTTTATAAGTGAACTGATTTATGTGGCGTGAAGAGTACAAATTGAGTCAGAAAAAGCAACAATAATTTACATTTATAGACAAACAGATTCCTGTAAAGATATCTTTAAATTATTACTTTGCCTACAATACATATAATAGATGCTAACAAATGTTAAATGTAACTTTAAAATCCAGTCTTGTAATCTGGTCTGCAGGGGTCGGGTTTATATTTGTGCAAATAGTTCACAGAATCGTCTAGGTTGGAAAAGACCTTGAAGATCATCCAGTCCAACCATTAACCTAACACTGACATTTCCCAACTACACCAGATCCCTCAGCACTATGTCAACCCGACTCTTAAACACCTCCAGGGATGGGGACTCCACCACCTCCCTGGCCAGCCCATTCCAACGCCTAACAACCTGTTCTGTAAAGAAATGCTTCCTAATATCCTAAACGTTCCCTGGTGCAATTTGAGGCCATTATCTCTTGTCCTAACGCTTATTACTTGGTTAAAGAGACTCATCCCCAGCTCTCTGCAACCTCCTTTCAGGTAGCTGTAGAGGACGATGAGGTCTCCCCTCAGCCTCCTCTTCTCCAGACTAAACACCCCCAGGTCCCTCAGCCGCTCCTCGTACGACCTGTGCTCCAGACCCTGCACCAGCTCTGTTGCCCTTCTCTGGACACGCTCGAGTCATTCAATGTCCTTTTTGTAGTGAGGGGCCCAAAACTGAACACAGGAATCGAGCTGCGGCCTCACCAGTGCCGAGGACAGGGGTAAGATCACTTCCCTGTCCCTGATAACTTAGTTGATAATAGTTGATAACTTCACCTTGTTGATTTTGTTTGTTTCTTTGTTGTTATTTTTTCTTTTATTTTTATTCAACAGCCCAAAGATTAGAATAATTGTTTACATAGACTATAGATAAATTTCATTTTGTCACCTTCAGAACAGGTTTTAAAATGTTCTTCATCACTGAAATGAAAATTACCTAAAACCTTTAAGACAGACTATCTCAATCTTATGTCTTGGAGCTGTTTCAGAGATTAATTAGCCAAATACAGGACACACGTCTAGAAACCTGTGATTAGGATATAACTTGTAAAAATAAGTTCTTGATTCTAACATTACTACTAAACAACTTGTGAATTATTTGTAAACTTAAATAGCTTTAAGAAAAGATTTACTCAAAATAGATGATGGCATGATGTTTTATACTGTCTTCTGGAATGTAAACCTTTATCAGCAAACACAAAATCCTACTAGGAAAATTTTCTAACATTCTGGTGACTCTAACAGTGCTATCGGAGCTCTGAAAAGAGGGACATTGCCATTTTCAGAATTAACTCTGAATTTGTATTGACTTCCTAAATGGTACTTCAGTAACTACATTTTTATTGTATTCAACACAAAGTATTGCTCAGCTGTAGTTGGACTCTCTGATCTACTTAAGCACAAGATCAACTTGAAAATTGTCAAGTAAATTGATCAGCAAAATGTGACCGCACTGAACTCCCAGTACAGAAGAGGTATCAATAAACAGGAGCAAATTCACTAAAGACCAGAATTGTGGGTCTCCTCTCAACAAGAAGAGGTACTCTGCTGGACCTCATACTTACATACCAAAAAGGGCTCATTGGGAACATGAAAGCTGAAGGAAGCCTTGGCTGCAGTGACCATGAGGTGGTGGAGTTCAGGATCCTGAAAGGAGGGCAAAAACCAAGATTACAAGCTCGGACTTTGGGATATGAGACATTGGCATCTTCAGGGATCTGCTTGAAAGAATATTATACATAGTTCCCTGGATAGAAGAGGTGTCCACGAAAGGTGGTCAATATTCAGGGATCGCTGTCTTCAAGCTTATTAACAGTCCACCTCAAAGTACTGGAATGTAGGCAAAAATGCCAGGAGGCCTGCATGGATAAACAGTAAGACAACCATATCCTGAGCTGCATCAGAAGCAGCATGACCAGCAGGTCAGGGGAGGTGATGTTCCCCCTCTTCTCTGCTCTTCTGACACTCCACCTGGAGTACTGCATCTATCTCTGGGGCCCCCAACGTAAGGAGTACATGGACCTGTTCAAACAAGTCCAGAGAAGGGCCACAAAGGTAATCAGAGGGCTGAAACACCTCTCCTATGAAGACAGTCTGAGAGAGTTGGGGTTGTTCAGCCTGGAGATGACTCTGGGGAGCCCTTACAGCAGCCTTCAAGTAACAAAAGAGGGCCTACAAGAATCTAGATTTAGATTATATCTAAGGAAAAAATTCTTCATTGTGAAGGTAATGATGCACTGGAACAGATTGTCCAGAGAAGTTGTGGATGCCCCCTCTCTGGAAGTGTTCAAAGCCAGGTTGGATGGGGCTTTGAGCGACCTAATCCAGTGGAAGGTGTCCTTGCCCATGGCAGGGGGGTTGAGCTAGATGATCTTTAAGGATCCTCCCAATCCAAATAATTCTATGACTCTATAAATTCATGGAAAATCTCGACACAAGGAAGAAGTATACTGAAAGTGGAAGCAAGCATACATAATCTAGGAGGAAAATGAAGACTGTCTGAGAATGTAGAGGAGTGATTAGGAAAGACAAACCTTGGAGTTAAATCTGGCAAGGGAAATCAAGAGCAAGGGCTTCTGTATGTATATAAGTAGAAAAAAAGATTAGGGAAAATGTGAGCCTGCTCCTTAACGAGGCAAGGGACTTGGTGACACAGGATATGGAAAGGATGAGGTACTTGAGTGGCTTCTTTGCCTCAGCCTTTACTAGTAAGACCAGTCTTCAGAAATCAGAGGCCCCAAAGAGCAGGCAGAAGTCTGGAGCAAGGAAGATGTACCCCTGGTTGAAAAGGATCAGATCAGGGAATACTTAAGCAAACTGGTCGTACATAAATCCACAGGTCCTGATGGAGTGCACCCACAAGTGCTGAGGGAGCTGGCTGATGTCACTGCAAGGCTACTCCTGATGTCTACGAACAGTCATGAGCACCAAGAGAAGTGCCAGAGCACTTAAAGAAAACAAATTTCACCCCTATCCTCAGAAAGAGTATATGAAGGACAAGAAGGTGATAAGGAGCAGTTAACATGGATTCACCAAGGGAAAAGTGTGCTTGACCAACCTGATAATCTTCTATGAAGAAATTACTTGTCTGATATGTGAAAGGACAAAGCAGTGGATGCTGTCTACTTTGACATCAGTAAGGCTTTCAACACTGTTTCTCATAAGAACATAGAATCATAAATGGTTTGGGTGGAAGGGACCTGTAAAGATCAGCTAGTCAAACTTCCCTGACACATGCAGGGACATTTTTTATTAGATCAGATGGCTCAAAAACCCATACAACCTGACCTTGAACACTTCCAAAGGTGTGGCATCCACAACTTCTCTGGGAAACCTGTTCCCATGTCCCACCACCTTCATCATAAAAATGTCTTCTTTATGCTCTAAATCTACTCTCTTTCAGTTTAAAACCATTACCTTGTGTCCTATCACTAAAGACTCTTGTAAAAAATGTCTCCCCATCCTTATTATAAGCTCCCTTCAAGTACTGAAAGATGCAATAAGGTCTCTCTAGACCCTTCTTTTCTCCAGGCTGAACAATCCCAACTCTCTCGGCCTTTCTTCACAGGAGACATGTTACAGCCCTCTGATGATTTTCATGGCCTTCCTCTGGATCCACTCTAACAGGTCCATACCTCTCTTGCTCTGGGAGCCCCAGAGCTGGATGCAGTGCTCCAGGTCTCATGAGAGCAAAGTAGAGAGGGAGGATCACAGAGGTGAAGGACGTGATCCTGGATCACTGGTAAGGCCACACCCAGACCACTTTGTCCAGGTTTTGGCTCCCCAGTACAGGAGAGATATGGAGCTACTGGAGAGAGTCCAACGAAGGTCCAGTAAGATGGTCACAGGGTTGGAGAACCTCTCATATGCAGAAAGACTGAGATGACTGTTAACATGGAATACAATTTAGATCTGGACAGAAGCAGTTCATTCCTATAGCTGTAAAAGAAAACACAGAGCATCAGAATGACCACCTCTGCTGATATGATGAAAGAAAACTGATATTAAAACAAATGGGCTCAGGGGGGATCTCATCAATGTCTATAACACCTGAAGGGAGAGTGCAAAGACGCAGCCATGCTTTTTTCAGTGGTGCCTAGTGGCAGGACCAGAGGCAATGGGCACAAACTAAAACACAGGTGCTTCCACCTAAACATCAGGAAGCATTTTTTTACTGATGGTGACTGAACATTGGCACAGTTTGTGCAGGGAGGTTGTGTAGTTTTCTTCCTTGGAGATACTCAGAAGCATTCTGGACATGGTGCTGAACATTCTGACCTAGGTGGCTTTGAGAAGGAGCATTGGACCAGATGACCTCCTGAGGTGCCTTCTAGCTGAAGTATTCTGTGATTCGGTGATTGTCAGTACTGGAACACTTGCCCTGGAGGAGAAGCTGAGGGATCAGCACTTGTTCAGCCTGGAGAAGAGATGGGGTTTCGGTTATCTAAGAGCAACCTTCTAGTATCTATGTGGTGGTCATAAACAAGGGGGAGAGACACTTCTTAGGTGCATCACAGGAATGAGCTAATGGTCATAAATTATGACAGCAAATATTCAAATGGGATATAGGAAGAGACTTTTCTACCATGAGGACAGTCAAGAAGTGGAACAAGATGCCTACAGAGGTTGTGGATTTTCTATTCTTAGAGGTTTTCAAGACTGGACTGGACTGGACATAGTACTGGGCAACCTAGTCATATATCTGGAAGGTTAAAGATTCAAGTTTGAATCCTGTACCTCTAAAATTCCATGTCCTATGGTAAAGGAAAGCAATTGTCTTAATTTAATAATTTTTAAGACAATTAATTGTCTTAATTATCTTTCATTTCTTAAAGGAAAGCAATTGTCTCTTTTGAGTTTTAGGGATCTCCAGTCACAGGAAGGAACTGACACTCTTTTATTTGAAATAGTGTCTCTAATTACTGTGATATCTTCCATGAACTTCATCAGCCTTTTGTAATGAATTCAGAGTTTTGACTAATAAGTACTGAAAAAGGTCCCAAGAAACTTCAGGAAAAAAACCTGAAGAAATATTCTACATAAGCTCTACAAAATGACCTGACATGGGAATTATCTCAGTATCTAAAAGCTTTTATGAAAGTTCTAGGTCCCATTAAAATGTTATCTGTGCATTTAAGTTTGTGTATGACAAATTGCAACTGCTTAACTTCACTGAAATAAAATGTGCATATATTTATTATTTGAATACATTAGAGACATAGTTAATTAAATTAAAGTTTTTTGTTTGGACTTTTTGACCTATACAATGCCAGATTTTTTTACCCCAGTAGCTACGGCTAGTCATGGCAAGAGGCAAAATGACATAATTAGGCCAAAATTACTGTGGCAGTTTGTTCTGGTTCTATCAACGAGTAAATCAGAATGTTTTCATAACAGTTTTCTTTCATCATATTAGTAAGATAATTATTTTCAGAGAAGATAATGTTATGCATGCATTGAAATACTGATTTTGTTCTTTTTTTTTTCATGTAATTGATGGGTATTGAGTAAACCAGAAAGATGCTCTAGTTCTAGGTGTGTGTGCTTTAACAGTCACTGTATCTGTAGAATACGCCATTCTAAGACACAGCCTATATATTAAATAACTAAGTAACACAGAATGCACTTATAAGCTTTTATATATGTATGGCCACATAGAAAGTTAAAGCCCTTAAGGAGAGAACACAAAGTAAAAAAAAAAAAAAAAAAAGAAAGAATGGAAGAAGACCAGGACAGGATGAAATATTTTACCAAATTTTAAAATGAGTGCTCTTTAAAAATTACAGGACAAAAAAAATTGTCTCTGAGTAGGGATATGAGAAAGGTTAAAATGATACATTAATAATAAACAAAAGGCAATCGCCCATGTCAGGCCAATTGCTTTTGGGTTTTGTCTAAAGATACAAGATGTGCTGATATCACATCAAAGAGTCTTTTTTCTCATACTGAGAAATAGCTGTGAGGAGAAAAATAATAAAAGTGTTACTGTAAAAGAAATAAAAGTTTCCAATAATTTTAAGCATGTTTTAAATTTTGTTTTGTTCAGAATAATAAAATCGTGTACATGTTGATGTTGAAGTGATAGTTCCAATATGTGATTCATATTAAACATGTAAATCGTAATAAAATGAATTTTCCACATTCTTATGAAAAATCACACAATTTTGACACATAGGTCTGATCTGCAACCTAACTGATTCTAACTGAGAGATTAGGGATTGTCCTTAATTTTCATTGAATCAGAAAAGCAATGTGTATTGACATGATAGAGAGAAATTAATGCAAGGAAGGCTGCCAAGGTGAGCAGGCATCAGTATCTTAGGAAATTCACAGATGAGGTCACAGAACTATTTAAAAAAACCTATGATGATCATATCATTAGTGAAGTAGAAAATACTGTTTTGGAATAGTGTGTCTGGAAAAGTAATTTTAAAAAGGGTAATTAGCATCAGGTTTTGTTTTGTCATCTTCTATAGCCACTTTGTTTAGAAAGAATATTGGAATAGATCTTTCTAACTATTGTACTGGAGATGGTAACTCCTTGTTCTCTCAAGAATATTCTGTGAAAATAACAATAGGGATATTAAAACAATGAGGTATTTTAGGTTTCAAAAGCGGCAAAATAAGTATCAGGTAGATGAAAAAAATTTGCTCCTTTTTTAAACTACAGATTTCATGCAGTTCCTGATCATTACCCACTTAGGAAGATTAGCAATATATATTTAAAAGTTCTCTTCTAATGCTGGGGCAGTAAAACACTATTAATATAAAACATTTCTTAAACTCTTTATATATTATACTATTTGTTTGTTAAGCATTTTATACAACTTCTTTCTCCCTCAGATTTTCAGTTGAGAGATTGTGTTAGTTTAGGCCCTGCCGGGACCGGAGACCACATCGCTGTTGCCCCTCCCCCACCCTCAGACGGTCAGGCTGGAAGTGAAGCACAAGCCCCCGGTTAAAATAAGAAGAAATTTAATACAACAGTGTGATAAACAATCTGAACAACAGCAGTAACAATGATGACAACAATAAAGAGCAATAACAGTAAGCAAGACAAAAGATATACAGAGAAATACTGCAATGGTAACGGAACAAACCCACCATGTCGTCCCCGCCACCAAAGCCACAAAGGAAAAAAGTTCCCGTGCTCAGATCTGACGTCAGCATGGCATGAATAACCCGGCTGGAGATCTCTTCCCCCTTCTCTGATGGGGAAACTTAACACTATCCTAGCTGAACCAGGACATAATCCACCCCTTTATTCTACACCATCTGCGTCATGTCCAGCTGCCATTTAGCGGTTAACAATAACCAAATAACAATTTACACAGGCACAGCATAATTCATGGCATGTTCTCACCCAGAACCATGTCCCCCTGTGGTACACATCGGACCTCTCCATTGTCCTGCATCACCCACCAGGTGCACCCAGGTCCTTGGGCAAAAGCAATCCCGTGGATGGGTTTGCCTTTACCTTTGCCTGGCGCAGGACTAAACCAGACCATTTTTCCCAATATATTCCTCATGCGCACCACAGGGACTTTATCCCCATCTACAGCACGTGGAGGTTTTGACTGAGCTGGGCCAGCTCGACTGGCAGATCCTCTTGTGTTGACTAGCCAGGTGGCCTTTGCTAGATGCATGTCCCAGTCTTTGAAGGTCCCATCTCCCAGTGCTTTCAATGTGGTTTTTAACAGTCCATTGTAGTGCTCGATCTTTCCAGAGGCTGGTGCGTGGTAGGGGATATGGTAGACCCACTCGATGCCGTGTTCTTCTGCCCAGGCACTTATGAGGTTGTTTCGGAAGTGGGTCCCGTTGTCTGACTTAATTCTCTCTGGGGTGCCGTGTCGCCACAGGACTTGGGTCTCAAGGCCCAGGATGGTGTTTCAGGCGGTGGCGTGGGGCGCTGGGTAAGCTTCCAACCATCCAGTGGTTACTTCCACCATTGTGAGCACGTGGCGCTTCCTGTGGCGGGTCTGTGGCAGTGTGATGTAGTCGATCTGCCAGGCCTCTCCATATCTATATTTCAGCCATCGCTCTCCATTTCTCTGGGGCTTCACCCGCTTGGCATGTTTGATTGTAGCACAAGTCTTACATCCGTGGATGATCTCTGCAATGGTGTCAGTAGTAAGGTCCACCCCTCGATCTCAAGCCCACCTGTATGTTGCATCTCTACCTTGGTGGCCCGAGGTCTCATGGGCCCACCGGGCTATGAACACTGCCCATGAGTCAGTGTAGAGGTAGAGCCTCGGACACTTTCCCCGCTCAGCAATATCCAAAGCAAGCTGGACGGCTTTCACCTCCGCAAACTGGATCGATTCACCCTGTCCCTCAGCAGCTTCAGTGACCCGTCGTGTGGGACTCCATACAGCAGCCTTCCACCGTCGATGTTTTCCCACAATGCAACAAGACCCATCAGTGAACAGGGCATATCGCTTCTCCTCATCCGGCAGCTCGTTATATGGTGGGGCCTCCTTAGCACATGTCACCTCCTGTTCTGGTGACATCCCGGAATCTTTGCTCTCTGGCCAGTTCGTAATCACCTCTAGTATTCCTGGGCAGCTGGGGTTCCCTATTCGAGCCCGTTGTGTTATCAACGCAACCCATTTACTCCACGTGGCATCGGTTGCATGATGCGTGGAGGAGGCCTTTCCTTTGAACATCCACCCCAGCACCGGCAGTCGGGGTGCCAGGAGGAGCTGTGTTTCAGTGCCGACCACTTCTGAGGCAGCCCGAACTCCTTCGTACGCTGCCAGTATCTCCTTCTCAGTTTGTGTATAATTCGCTTCAGAGCCTTTGTATCCCCGGCTCCAAAAGCCTAGAGGTCAGCCTCGGGTTTCCCCAGGTGCTCTCTGCCAGAGGCTCCAGGTAGGGCCATTCTCCCCGGCTGCGGTGTAGAGCATGTTCTTAACCTCCTGCCCTTCCCGTACTGGCCCGAGGGCTACTGCTTGGGCAATCTCCCGCTTAATCTGTTCAAAGGATTGTTGTTGCTCAGGGCCCCACTCAAAATCTTTCTTCTTACGGGTTACATGGTAGAGAGGGCTCACAATCAGGCTGTAGTTCGGGATGTGCATCCTCCAGAACCCCACAGCGCCCAGGAAAGACTGAGTCTCCTTCTTAGAGGTTGGTGGGGCCATGGCTGTGATCTTGTTTATCACCTCCATTGGGATGTGGCGACAACCATCTTGCCATTTTATTCCTAGGAATTGAATTTCCCTTGCAGGCCCCTTGACTTTCTTTTGCTTAATGGCAAAGCCAGCCTTCAGGAGGATTTCAATTATCTTCTTCCCTTTCTCAAAGACTTCCTCGGCTGTGTTCCCCCATACAATGATGTCATCTATATACTGCAGGTGTTCTGGAGCCCCACCTTTCTCCAGTGCAGTATGGACCAGTCCATGGCAAATGGTGGAGCTGTGGTTCCACCCCTGGGGCAATCGATTCCAGGTGTACTGGATGCCTCTCCAAGTGAACACAAACTGTGGCCTGCACTCTGGCGCTATCAGAATGGAGAAGAACACGTTAGCAATGTCAATCGTGGCGTACCACTTGGCTGCCTTCGACTCCAGTTCATACTGGAGCTCTAGCATGTCCGGCACTGCAGCACTCATCGCTGGCGTAATTTTGTTCAGGCCACAGTAGTCCACAGTTAGCCTCCATTCGCCATTAGGCTTTCTCACTGGCCATATAGGGCTGTTGAAGGGTAAGTGAGTTTTGCTGATCACCTTCTGGCTTTCTAGTTTACGGATCAGCTGATGGATGGGGACCAGGGAATCTCGGTTGGTGAGGTTCTGCCGCCGGTGCACCGTCCTGGTAGCAATCGGCACTCGCTGCTCCTCAACCTTAAGCCGCCTCACCACTGAGGGATCCTCTGAGAGGCCGGGTAAGGTGGACAACTGTTCAACCTCCTCCAGGGCAGCTACACCAAAAGCCCACAGGTACCCTTTTGGGTCTCTGAAGTACCCTCTCCTGAGGTGGTCTATGCCCAGGATGCACGGGGCATCTGGGCCAGTCACAATGGGGTGCTTATGCCAGTCCTTCCCAGTCAGGCTCACTTCAGCTTCCAGTAGGGTCAGCTGTTGGGATCCCCCTGTCACTCCGGAGATGCAGATGGATTCAACCCCACTGTAGCTCGATGGCATCAGGGTGCACTGAGCGCCAGTGTCCACCAAAGCCTTATACTCTTGTGGGTCTGACGTGCCAGGCCATCGGATCCACACTGTCCAGTAAATCCAATTATCCCTTTCCTCCACCTGGCTGGAGGCAGGGCCCCTCTAATCCTGCTCATCATCACTCACTTTTAAGAATGCTTTACTGGTCCCCTCAAGAGGGTCAGACATAACGTTCACCATTCTGTTCTGCCTGGGGGATTTCTGACTGGACACTGGAGCTGTGCTTTTCTTGGAGGACTCCCCTTTCGTGATGGTCTTTCCTTTCAGCTGCTCTACTCGTGCAGCTAGGGCGGCAGTGGGCTGTCCATCCCACCTCCTCATGTTTTCTCCGTGGTCGCGGAGGAAAAACCACAGGGTGCCTCGTGGTGTGTACCTTCTGCTGCCTTTCTCTTGGGTGGGGAAACGTTTACTTCTAATGGCTGAGACATTGGCCCTTGCAGGTGGAACATAGGACATGTCCTCTTCCATTTTCTGGACCCTCTGAGACAGTTCCTCCACAGCTGAGACCAGGGAATGGTGAGATGAAGGGAGATTTCCCTCATATTGTTGGAGCTTGCCAACCACTCCATCCACTGTTAGAGTGTGGGTGTCTGTCCACCAGGACACTATTGCCAATGCTTTCGAGTGTGCTTCTGGTGCGCTCTTCAGGAACTTCCGCCACATCAGGTGTGTGCAAGGGGCCTGATCTGGGTCCATGGGTGACTGATCATCATTCAGATCACCAAACAAACCTGCCGTGTGCTCCCCGTCACCAAAGCCACAAAGAAAAAAAGTTGCCTCCCTCGGACCTGACATCAGCATGATATGAATAACCCGACTGGAGATCCCTTCCCCCTCTCTGCTGGGGAAACTTAACCCTATCCTAGCTGAACCAGGACAGAGATATATCAGACTAAGGAATAACTCAGCTCAAAATAATCCTGCTTGACAGCATGATCTCTTGCTTGAAGAATGCTAGAACTCATCCAAGGAATAAGATTTAAAAAATGGAGAGGATCTTTTCTTTTTTTTTTTTTTTTTTTTTTTTCTGCTTTTCCTTTTACTCTTTTCCTCTGCTTCTGACTGGGGGCTTTTCCTTGTCCAAGCTCTTTTTTGTCTAAATTACTTCAGCAATTAGATAGAAGAGACATACTCTAGTTGTCTTAAATATCACTGAAGGCAAAAGGAAAAGATGTAGAGATTTAAACTGATCAGGACAGAGAAGAAACACCCCTTCCCTTTAATAACTTTTATAAATCCTATCAGAGAGAACACTGGGCTGGAGAAGTGTATAGTTCTTAGGTCTTGAGTGCTTTTAACTTTATTTTGGATTTTTTTTTTTATTTTTTGACTTGGATATTTTTATACCAGGTCTTTGCTGTCTGATTGCTTCCATTTTAAGGAAAAGAGAAGACAAAAATTTAAACCTCTGTTTTCTTAAAAAAAAACAAATAAAAATCAGCCTTGCTACTACTTCAATGATATTTTACTTCAAATTATTATTTCCTTTAGGGATTCTCAAGCCTTCTGTCTTTCCCACTTAAAAGATTCTAATATTTTAGACTTTTTTTTTTTTTTTTTTTTTTCTGTACTGATATTGCCACAGACAGTAACAGAAACATTGTTACATGTTATACAAGTACCGGTCTTAAAATTCAAAGAAATGGCATTGTCCACCTCTTTATCATTATCGTTATTATTTGTTGGAAATTGTCAGGTAGTCATGATCTATCCAGTAATATCTTTCTGTTTGTTAACTTCAGATCCTATGCCATACTGGTTTTTATTATTATGAGATTACTTGAAACAGATTACGCTTTCTAATGTCATGAAAATGGTTTCTTTGTATTTATGGCAATCATCCAACGAGAAGTTTAAGTACATAACTTTAAGAACTTAATAAGAGGAGTATTTTTAGATTTGCCTTACTGAATGAGAGTCATAAGGTACATAAAAGCTGTATCTATGTTATTTAAAGCAAACAAGGCAAATGCAACAACTTTGACATTATAATGTCCTTACTGTTAAATTTTAGCATAATCCCAACATGGGAAATGCCTCATCCCATGCAGTGGGTTATGATGGGATTGAATCTTTTGAATTCCCTGAGAGCCTTCATGCAGATAGAAGAGCTGGTTTCTGTTCGGCAGAGCCACTGGGTGGGTCAAGTCATAACAATGACTCAGAGGAACAGCTGTGCTGGTGACTTTATTAACTGACCATTTTAGTAAGTGAATGGAGACAATCTGGCAACAATGAACTGATAATGGTCTGGGGAACGAATAAAGGCACTTTGTTGATGAGACTATTTTCCTGATAATCCATCAATGATCAACTGATATCAAATCAATTTGTACAAAATTTACATACATAAATATATGTAAGAAAGACAGAGAGCAGAAAGAGGAAAGAGAAAAGAGAAGATGAAGGGACAGGAAAAGGGAAATCACCACCCTTGGATCCCGTGCTGTCACAGAGTAGTCAGCTTGGTCCATAGGTGGTGGGTTGACAAAGAAAAATCTGGGGTGCTGCCTTTCTATAGTCTTTCTTACACATGTGCAATAGGTTGTTCCAGAAGGTTCTCATTTTCTCTGTCTCGTACCTGCACAGTTAGGCAAGTTCTGTCTCTGGGAAACCACAGGGGGGAGGGGGAAAAAAATGGCCCACCGCCCCACCTCCGTAGAACTTGCTCCGCTTCTCTACCACAGAGCATCCCACTCGAGTTGTTTGAGACATCCTCTTTACAAACAGTTTCATGTTTATGAACAGTTTGTGACAGGGTAAGCTGGGACAAACTCCACTTTCCTGAAAAATGCTTGGGGAGAGTTCAGGGCTTGATATGGACAGGAACCATTAGCACTAAACAGTTTGACAAAAGCCACCCCAGTTTGAAGGGTAATAAAAATAGCTATGTGACCTGTACTGTGTTATTCACACTCAGAGGCAGAGAAGTAGTAATATACATGTGACCACTGTCAGTTTATGGAAGAATTAAAAGATGAATGTCTAATTTTAAATACCATACCATATGTCAAAACAATATTGTTTCAGGTTAAAAGCTGTACTGATTTTTACTTCAGTAAGCTAAACACAGCCGTGACTACTTATAATTTTAGAACTGGTTATTTCTTTTTAAAAAGGAAATTAAAAATAATTTCAATGATGAAAAGTGTGAGCTGTGTGTCATTAATATCTATTTTCTATCTTAAATTTTTAATTTTGATGATGCTTATCATTAATGATAGATTCTTTTCTAGGTTTTGTCAAAGATTGATAAGGTCTATGCTGCAAGCTGTATCTTGAATTTTGGATATGTTTATGGGATTCTGCCATAAAGAGGCTAAATATGTCATTTTGCAAAGGTTTATAACATATTAACAAAAATTTACTATGGGGAAAATTTTTCCATAAACCCGTTTATTTTAACAATGAACTCTCTATACATAATGTAATATAGTCCTTCTAGGAGTCATGTTCAAAAACAAGAGGAAATGAGGGATGCAATATAAGGTTTCCAATTCACTACAACAGAACTTAAGTTCCTTTTTGTGTGAGAAAGCAATCTCAGTTAAAGAAAGCAATTTTACAATATTTTTCATTTTTTCTACCTGATGTTTCCTGAAATATAATTAATTCAATATTTACATTCTGTCAATAATCCACATTTAAATACTTTTTTCCCCCCAAGTTCATAACTCCTCTTCTGTTGATTATCTATCACAAAGCTAGCTCAGGCAGGAAACAGAATCAATGAACTCTCAAAACAATCACCCGAAACTCAGATCTAGTCTAATGACTTATAGGGGGTTCATATGTGGTCCTTGAAAGAGAAAATTATTAATCTGTAAGTGTTCAAGAAGTGATCACTTCTAGTAATTTTTAGGAATTCTGTCAAGCAAAATCAAGTCTGACACAGTAGACACTATGGTAGTTATATACAAATTATAAGACTGTCTGGGTTAACAATTTAGAATATATTGGAGACATTTTGAGAGAAATCTTGGCAGGGATTTACACTTCATGGGGTGCATCCAATATAGCTTGAGGTGCTCTACATTGGCAGAGATATTTTCATGTGGTTTCAGGTATGACACACAACCAGTGGTAGATCCAGGCCCTTTGGAAGGGAAGATGAAAGCCAAGAGGAAATTCTCAGAATATATAAAATAGCATGAGACATCTATGCTTTGTGAAATGAAGTAAGCCTTTTAAAAATATGACTTTTTTTACAGAGTAAAGCATCATAAACAGATGTGTAAATGTGAGCTAGGTTTTTTAAATTCTCATAAGTCACTGATATTTAATCAGAACAGTCAGTGAAATTACACAGCGCTCTGTAAAACAAAAGCATGTATCCAATCTACAAACCAGCTTTCTAGACTGTTGACTGTACTGGAACTATTTGTCTTGGATATAAGAGGCTAAATTATTAGCTAACATGCAGACACTACTGCTGTATGTGTCCTGTATAGATGTACACTTGTCTTTACATATTACAGATGTTTTAATCTGTAAACTGAATTTCACCACACGTGTCACTTGAACAGACAATGACAGATCATGAGATGTAACTTTGCCACTTTGTGGAAGGAGGCTTTGTGGAATACCAGATGCAATTACTGTTCTTGGGTATTGGCATTTCTAAGTCATGTAACTTCTGTGACATTAGAGACATGAGTATATGAAATTTTTTAAATTATTAAACTCTAATCTGTAAAAATAATGTGTGAATCTGCAATTTTCTTAATGGCCATGTACATTAATATCACTATAGTAAATCCTTTTGCCTGTTTAATTTGAAAAAGGTAAGTTTTTTTAACAATTCCAACATACCTTCATTTTGAAAAGATATATGTAGTGGCTTTTATCTGAGAATGTCAACCATTTCACTGCAACCTACAAGTTCTCAAGTAGACAATTACTTCTGTACTTAGAAGTACAATCAAACACAGAGAAATCCCTTTAAAATACTAAAGATATTATTATAAATTGAGTGTTCATTTTGAGGTCCTGTTAGAATAAATAAAACATCTTTTCAAACATATATGGTCAAGAGATTAATTGCCAGATTTATAGTTAATAATTGAAATATGTTTAGAAATCACTGTAAAAATAATCTGTGGGCTAAATCAGTGGAAAGGAATTGGAATTTATTTAATGAGGTATAACAATTTGAAAATTACAAACTGTTATTATGAAATAGAGTACGATATCATTATGAATGCACTGAGACTTGGTCAATGACTTGGAAATCAAAAAAAGATTGCAAAAGTGAAAAAATTGTCACATTATGAAAGCTAAGTAAGAAGAAATAGATCGAGTAAGTGACAATAAAGCTAGAAAGAGTAAGATTCAAAATTATGTATATTAATAAAAGAGATAAAACAAGGAAACAAAGAAAGGTTCTACATGTAGGTAAACAAATAAAAGTACAGGTATGGTACAGAAGAGGAAAGGAAAAAAGGTAATAGATATGGAAATGTCTTCAACAGTGTTGTGGTTTGAACCTTGGAGTAGATTTCCAAGTGATACTCTTAAATAGTTGCTTAACCCTGAACAAACAGCTTGTTACATTTTTTTGTTTCAGTCATCACCAAAAAATAAAAAATATTAATTCTAGTAATATAGTGAATACAAAGAATTTTGTCAAGGAGTTAAGAATGTAAGCCAGATGCAAGAAAGTACAAGTAACAAAAGCTTCCTTATATCTTGAGTTCAGCAAGCATAAGGAAAATGACCCTAATGCAACAGAACTAGTCAAAAGGACATTTGAAGAAATGCTTGTTACTTTAAAGAATTTATAGAAAAAGAATATGTGTGCCTTAATGACCAAAGAAAAGGAAGACGGGAGAAATTAAATATCTGTCAGCCTAATTTTTATCTGGAAATGACTCGGCAATACAATCAATTTTTAAGTATGTAGCATTAGAAAAAGGATAGATTTGTCAAAAAAAAAAAAAAATCATCAGCTTTTTTCCTTATCAGCCTAATTATTCTAATGTGTAGGGGGAACTATGTAAGTGGTATAGCTTTTGATTTTCTCTAGCTGTCACTGTCACACATCATGTCACAACAAAAATTAGGAAACGTGGATTAAATATAATCAGATTATGACCATGTATAAGTGTTTGGAGGTAAAAGTACACATTCTAACTATGTATCAGCGACCACAATCACATTGGGAAGACATTTGGGTTAGGTATTTCAGAGGTCTTTCTTCACTGTAGGGACTGATATTTCACATCTCATTTCAGTTTATATTTCCAGTAACCTATGTATTTCAGGTATTTTTATCAGAGATACCAAAAGGAAAAGTGGATTAATTAATCTGCTGGAAAGATATATGTAAAACTCTTCTGCTATGAAATCCATGACATTTCATATTCACATCTGGACAGATTTTGCATGTCGAGCACCTTGTTAACACTTTATTTTGCTAGATGTTCCTTCAAATAATATGAAAAAAACCCCAAAACAAACCCTTCACAGAATCACAGAATTATCTAGGTTGGAAAATACCTTGAAGATCATCTAGTCCAGCTGTTCATCCTAACACTGACAGTTCCCAACTACACCATATCCCTCAGTGCTGTGTCAACCTAACTCTTAAACACCTCCAGGGATGGGGACTCCACCACCTCCCTGGGCAGCCCATTCCAACACCTAACAACCTGTTCTGTAAAGAAATGCTTCCTAATATCCAGGCTAAACCTTCCCTGGCACAACTTGAGAGCATTAACTCTTGTCCTGTCGCTTACTACTAGGCTAAAGAGACTCATCCCCATCTCCCTGCAACCTCCGTTCAGGTAGCTGTAGAGGGCGATGAGGTCTCCCCTCAGCCTCCTCTTCTCCAGACTAAACACCCCCAGTTCCCTCAGCCACTCCTCGTACGACCTGTGCTCCAGACCCTGCACCAGCTCCGTTGCCCTTCTCTGGACACGCTCGAGTCATTCAATGTCCTTTTTGTAGTGAGGGGCCCAAAACTGAACACAGGAATCGAGGGGCGGCCTCACCAGTGCCGAGGACAGGGGTAAGATCCCTTCCCTGTCCCTGCTGGCCATGCTAGTTATGACATTTCTCACATTTCATCATAGCTGCCAGCTGTTGCTTCTTAATTAAAATAAATTTATTTCATATAATTCTAAGTTAGCAGTGACTTAAAGATCCAAGTTCTAGAAGAAAAATAAAATGGAAAAAGGTCTTTCTTATTGAAAGAAAAAATTAAAACAATATACTGTAAAATATTCAGAAAAGAAGAAAACAACTGAATGCTAATTTTCAATATCCCATTTAAGCAACAATTTTGTATGGCCATAATTTTTTCTTTCAGCTTTTCTCTCTAAAAGAGTTAAACCAAAAATGTATTAGAACATTCTGAAGCTGAAAGCTGCTAAAACATCTGTGATGCATTCAGTTACCATAACAACAATGCTTGGCATTCAGTCTCAAACACTGTTAGATTAGATAATACTGAGATATCACTAAAAGTAGCCTTGTTTCAGGAATGACATGCAAATAACTTTAGATAACCCTTCAAAGACAGTATCATGCTTGTTTCTTCAGAAATCCTGTTGGAAGTCATTGTCTGTCATGTGGTTTTCCAACCAGTTTAATTAACATACAGTAACATTTCTCATATGTATTTTGAAGAAGGGAAGGCAAGGCAAGAGTAACTATTACAACAGTGAATTAGAGCTACGTTATACTCAAATATATTTCTGAGATGTTCTCTTCCAACAAGAATCTTTACATGAATTACATACAAATTACGGATTTTATGCTCTAGAAAATGTTATTTTTAATTTAGTAACTGGAAATAAAGCCAAGGGATTTGTAAAGTGTAGATATTGTTGCATTACAATATACAGCCTGTTTATCTGAAAATAGAATGTAACATTCAAAGGTTAACGACTAGTTCTCAAGGTACCAGATTACATACTCTGAACAATTTAAAGTGGGTTACAGATGCACACTTAAGACATAAATGTAGTTATATTTAAGTCTCTACAATACAGTTACAATACAACCAAAAGGATAGAGGTATCATAGATTGTTTAAAAAAATGATCATATTGCAACTGGCAAACATAAACTAGTACATATAAACTGTACTACTTACTCCTTTTTCTAGTGTCTGTTTACCTTTCAAAAGCTTTTGTTTCAAGCAGCCACCACCTCAGTTCTTTACCAGAAGGACTTAGAAGGGTGATACTTGGTGTTTTCTCCTACTTTTCACTGGGTGGGATGTGGTGTTGATGGTGGGGGTTCATTCTCCTCACTCTTGGATTTGCTTGGATCACTTCTTAAAAACATTTCCTAACACAGTTTACTTACTTCCTCTTTGTTGTCTCATCCATAAACTATATGTTGCATCCAAGTTTTACTCTACATAGTGTGTTTTATAAATGCTTGAGATTTATTCTCTGTTTCTTTTGTTTCTTTTTTTTTTTTTTTTTCAACCCTGAAATGGATTTCACTCATCTAACAAGGTTGTGTTCTTTTAGTGTTCAGTAATTAATCATTAATGGGTTGTGTTTATAGCCTAGGGACTTGGCTATTGTACTGTGTTTGCACTTTCAAGGATATTGCTGTCACCTTGTGCTTGCTCTTTTGGGAGTCCCTGATACAATCCCAAATTTCTTCAGCAGCCTTTAAGATGTGGTTTTATTAGCACAACCCAGTCATTCATGAGTACAACTTTAATATCGCTGAAAATTCCACGGTACAAAATACACAGTTTTTTAGAAGATACACGTGCATTTAAACACACACAGACAGATGGTAACAACTCGTAACTAACTCTTGTAAACACCTGCAACTAATTTTTTTACTAATTACTGCAAACCCACTGATTAGCTATCAAAATTATATTATCAATTTTCAACAAACTATATTACTGAACACTTCATATCTTGTCATTGTTGCAAAATTTCTTCATCTAGCTTTTTCCTTAAAATAAAGGAGCATTTGTTTCTCTATTTGAATCCAGGAAAAGACAAATATCGGAACACTTTTTGTCTTCCTCTTCTGGGTTTTTTGTTTCTCAGGTTTACTACCAATTACCAGTATAATTCACCACCAGCTATTTATGTCTGCTCTAAATTCTTTATTGTAACCTGCATAATTTATTTCAGTGTGTGTACCTGCATCATACTGAAATGAAACATGGTGGGGTGGGGTGTTCTGTTTTAAGCTTTTTTGCATGATATCACAAGATTTCTGAAGTCTTACTTGTAAGTATTTTTTTGATAGTTCATCTCTTCCTGTGAACATTAGCACTATTGAAGAGGAAGAAAAAAAGTTTCATAAGTTTCTTGAGACATGAGCTGTTCTGATGTTGAAAATAGGACTTATTCTCACTCCCTTTCCCAAAAGAGTAAAGGTGGAAAGGGGAAGTAGACATATTCTTAAAAGTGCTTCACATTGCTAAATTAGCTTCTGTTATGGACAGATTATTCAACCACACTATGGTTCATAGACAGAAGATAATTCCAGGAGAGGGGAAAACAAAACCCCAACACTAATTTACTTTCATTTCCAGATGTAGCTTCTTTTAAACTTTATCTGTGGTTGAAAAAACCTTCTGATAGACCAAACTTGTCTTTTTTTCTTTTCTGTTGAAAAGAATAACAGACAGAATAGAGTGGATTGTTTGCCTGAATTTTCCAGAAGAAGCCTCTGTGATTACAGATACTCTTTCAGATCCTTGGGTTAGAGAGGGAGGAGCTACCTGAAAGTAAAACAAACCTTTAAAACAGTTTTAACCTCCTACATTACATTTCTAATTTTGGCTTTGTAAGAGCAAAGATTAGCTTCCCATTGGTAACTAGATCTTTGCATTCCTAATATATGTGTTAATATATCTCTATTGTCAATGAAGAAAACTGAACACTTTTGAAGGCCTTGCCAGTGTGCTAAAGAGTGTTTCTCTTTCTATCCACTAAAAATAATGTTAAATGCCTCTGCTTGATTTAATGCATGACAGACAACTAATAGGGGAAAAAAAAAAAAAAAAAAAAAAAAGCAGAAGGATGATTAAAACAAGTCCTTCACATGTGGCTTTGTAGTATACTTTTCTTTGTACATGGAGTTTAAAACACTGAGCTGCCTTTTGAAGGAAAGACACTTAGCAACAGACATTAAAAATATATTTTTGTAGAACTATAGCTCATCAGAAGTTAGGACACCTAAGATCTCCCTAGGGAGAAAAAAATAAAAAATAAAAAAAAAATCCTCAAAATCCCATCTACCAGCAGACATCCCAGGCACTACTTCTTTGAAACTGGGTCACTGTGAAGTCAAAAACTTATCTGAGATCAGAAGAAGGCACTACTGAAAGAAATCAGAGTTTTCCAATGGGTTCACCATGTAACTAAGAATATGCAGACTTAAGATGTCTTTTCCTACTCTCAATTTTTTGCAGTTTACACTCTACATTTTTTGGACTAAAAAAACCCCAAAGAAGTGAATAGGAGTTAAATCTCTTCTGTTGTCTAAGTGGTCTAATGACAAAATTCCACAAAATAAGAACAACACAATTAGACACCTAAATCCCAATTCACATAATTCAATATTCCTGTAAATGTTCCCCCTGTTAATCTGCCAGAAATTCTAAACCTTTATATGGATTTTTGCTTGCCCATCTCTATCTATATGCTGCATATCTAAGTCAATATCCTAGAGTGTGATGATAATTTCAGATAGTCCTCACTGAAAGATCATAGGTCATGGAAGTCAGTCCAATACTCCCTTCATCCAGGCTTTGGATCCTAAAGGTGTGATTAGACATTTGTTTTAACTCATACAAATCAGGATAGAACAGAATGTCATACAGTCACTGGTTCATAGACTCTCTGAAATCATATTGGATCCTGAAACTGCTCTCAGTAGATGACTGAAAAATAGTTCCCTCTCATGCAGCTAAAAAATCCCTCAAGATTCTTTGGTATGTCTTTTACCTTTTGAAAATGGTATTAATTAGGTTATATAAAGAGTGGTACTAAGAAGCAGGAGTATATTACTAACTTTTAAAGAAAACAGAGAAACCATGGATAGAGAATCAGGGCTTAGAAACTGTCTTCTTCCAGTACAGGAAAGGTTTAGTGGAGGCTTAGGTGATTTGCTGTGTCTCAGGTAATGAGCTCAGTTGGAGAATACTTCATTGGCAGTATGGTGTAATACTACCATTATATAAATCATATCTAATCTATTTCTCCAGAAGCATTAACTATATAAGCAAAATTCATGGTTCTTCTTACTTTACAGCCATAAACTGCTATCTCCTAAATAAATCATAACAGAATAAGGGAGGAGTTACTCTTTCTCAGAATAGCAATGCTGAACAACAGGAACTTTATGTAGGATGTTTACCCGGAGCTACCTCATAGGCAAACACAGTGAAGTTTTTGAATAATTAGATACCAGTATTCTTGGTGAGCCAACAGCATTATTTCCCTTATTATGTCCTTTGTCTGATAAGTATGTTACCAGACAGTATGTTTGAAGATAAAATATTATGTTAATGTTGATGCTATTTTGTATGTTTCATCACATTTCATGAGACACCTGTCCTGGTTTCAGCTGGGACAGAGTTAATTTTCTTTATCTGGGAGAGAGCATAGCTGACCCGGATTTCAGCCAGGGTAGAGTTAACTTTCTCTGAGCTAGAAAGAGGCACAGCTGGAGTGCCAGGTCCAGATTAGCCATCGGAGTATTCCATATCATGTAATGTTATGCTCAGTATATAAAGGAGGCAGGTTCTCTCTCCATATTCTCTCTCACTTCCAGTTGGTGTGGTGGGATTTTCCTTCTGTTGGGATCAGTGCCAGGGGCGGGCTGCGTATAGGTCAGCAGGTGGTGAGCAATTGCATTGTGCATCACCCCTTTGTACTTTCCATTATAGTTTTGTTACATTACAATCACTAAAATTGTTTTTATTTCAACTTATGAAGTTTTTTTCTTTTTGTCCCTCCCCAGTTTTCCCAGGTGTGGCAGAAGGAGTGAGCGACTGGCTGTGTGGATTTTGGCTACTGACTGAGTTCAAACCATGACAACACCATTTAGATTCTGAGTTGTCATGAAGAAAAAGTTATGTAACATTTACCACAAATTTAACACTAATAGAATATATAGGACAATAATAGAAATACCGTTGTAGATATTCTTGAAGTTTACATTAAATATGTGAAATGCTGGGGTTTCCACCCCAAGCCCCAAATTAAGGTTGACATATGGGGGATTCCCACAGCCCTTCCCAAAGGGGGGGTGAGTTTGCCTTTAGGCTTCCCTCCAGGGTGGTGCCGGCCTTGCAGACAGAGCCATTGGGTAAATGAGCCCCAGGGGTCCCACATTCAGTAACCAAAGGTCACGTGTCCCACTGAGGGGTAACAGCTGGGACCACTTGCAGGAAGGGCAGTGTCTGTCTGTGAGGTGGATGCACTTTGCAGAGTTCCCTGTTGGGGAAGGAGCTCCTGCCTCCCTGGGACTGGGCTCCAGTCAGGTCTGGCTTTTGTAAATGTGGGCTGTGTAGAGATTCAGTATGTGGCTTCCTTGGTCTTATGTGTTTGGTTTGTTGACTCTGTTGTCTTCTGTCCCTTCTATGGGAGACTGCATGTCACCATTTGTTCTATCCATTGTTGGTCGTGCGGTGTTGTTGTTAGGGTCAGTGGGATTGATGTCGATTATGTATAATCTGATTGATTTGTTTGTACCCCCAGTGCTCACCCATGTACTGATCCTTTTGTATCAAATACAATTTGGTTATTGGTTCATCTTTATGCTGGCTGTGTCCTTTATGCTAGGTCTAATAATTGGCAAAACAATATGAAAATGTTTACTTTTGCATACCTGAGAATTATAGAAAAGTGAGATTAATAGAAAAGTGAGATTAATTTTAAATCAAAGGAAGGCTAATGACAATGACAAATCAGTAGTTGGCTTTTTTATTACTTCTGAGTGGCATCACTTCCTTTTAAATCACTATAAACTAGAAATATAATCAAATATTAAAGGTACCCTTTGTTACAGGTATCTCACTTGATTCAAATACATGTTAAGCTGACTTGATTTCAAACAACCTATATTTAATTTCTCTTAAAATGCAATACAAATAGAAGATCTATGATTGTCTAAATAATGTCAATAGATGTTGTTTATAAATATTCTTCTTACAGTTATAATAAAAAGCCCGGACGAATACTGTCTCTAAGACATCTTTTATATTGAGAGAACATAATTTCTTGTTGTCATTCTTATGAAAGAACTCTGATATAAAAAAGACTGTAAAAGTTTCAGTAATAAAAATACCTACTGTTTTATCTGAATTTTATTAGAAAAGACAATAATAAAATTATTGTAAGCATAAGAATATCAAACATTCTGTAACTTTTGAAATATTTGTATTATCCAAGCATTTTATAAAAGTACCTTTGAATAAAGGATGATACTTTTGAAATATAAGCTTTTGGATTTTAAAGATTATAAAAGCCTGTCTCCCTGTAATGTCTATCTCTTCTTTGTATTTGGTTGAAAATAACTGTAGAGGTAAGACCAAAGAGGATGCATTTCCACCCGGTATAAATAGATATTTTACCATGTGACTGTGTGTTTCCTTTTTTTTTTTTTTTTTTTTTTTTTTTTTTTTTTTTCCGGTCAGTTTGAGAAATGAATGCCTAGATATATATGCTGCAGAAATATTGCACTGCCTAAGCCAGCAAAAAACCCTTTGGAATAGATGGGAATACTGTCTGAACATTTCACTCCACAAAGAATCCTTTGTTGTTGTATGTTACTTTTAGTAAGATGTGTGAAATTTATAATGGTAAAACATCATAATTTCAAACTCCAGCAAGTTGTCATGCTAGAGGTAGTACAGATCTCCAGCTGAAGCCGTTGGATGCTACAACAATAAAAGTGGCAAATAATAATTATAAATTCATAGTACGTGTATTTTGTACATTGCCACTAGCATTTGACAGAACCTGTTTGCATATCCAGCTTTCAAACTTTAAAAGCACACAGCAAGGTCTATGAGGAATCATTTCTTCTTCTTGACACAACAGAAATTTTGTGTAAAAGTTTTAGCCTGTGGGAATAGTTGTAGGATAAAACAGGGAATGAAGAATTGATCTGTGTAATAATATTCTCTAGGAAACAAATAGATTTTCTGTCTGTCAAAATGATGTTATTCAGCTCCCCTTGCATGGTATCATACAATAGAGCATTTGCACTTCTAGACAGTGACCCCAGTCATAAATCTTGAATGATTCCAGCTTTAGATGTGTCTCAAAGTTTTGTAGCAGAATTAGTCAGTTTTCAGAATACTGGCATTTTAAGACCTATGCACAAAGCTCTGCTCACAAGGGACTGGGGTAGTCAGCCCCACCCCCAATATGATGCATCATTTTGCAAAATTAATAATGTAGGTTCATCATTTCTGAGCATTTTTCAGTACTAGGCAGTCAGTCTATTAGTGGTATAGTTCTAGAAATACATGACAACTCAAATTTTGTTAACAAATTTTCATCTATTTCCATAGAAACATTTATTTCCTTCCACTTCTGTGCTTACAACTATGAAAACCAAAACATAAACAAAATGCCTTACCTGCAGAAAGCAAATGGAATCTGGGCATTGCCATTTTTTCCATACAGGGTATGAATTAATGAGCATGATATCAAACAAGATCAGTGTGCTTCAGAAGATTTAAAAACCAGCAGGATTCTCACCCCAACAGGGATGGAGCAGGTGTCTCTCAGGGGACTGACTGGGACAGCCTTGGCTGGTTGGAGCGGGTTTCTCCCTCCTGCTGCCCTCCACTGTGGGGACCCCAAGAAGACAGCCAGTGAGGGTCAGGGAAAGAATCCCCAGGCCTCCAAGCATGAGACCCAGCCTAAGGAGAAAGTAAGGACAAATGTCAGCATCATGCTCTTCCAAGCAAAGAAGATGACAACTCCATCATAAATCTCCTCCAGTCAAGAGGACCTGTGTTATTGAAATTTACTGCACTACTCTAGACCAGGAATTAATATTTCTGTAACTGGAATAATAATTTGAACTATTATACTGTTAAAACATGGATTGGTCTGACAGTAGTTTCTCAGCTCAAACTTATAAGGTGTGTTTTATTTTAGCTTGTAGCAAGATTTTCAGTGTAAAAATCACAATGACATCAATGATTTGGGAATAGAAGACCAGGGCACTAGTGAGAGATTATACTTCACCATAGCAGTTGTTACTTATCCCTAATTATCTCCACTGTTAATTATCCACAAGCCAGTGGAGTTTAGAATTATTTGTTTTAGGGGTAGCTGTTGCCTCCTTCTCCAGTTACTCCAGCACAGGGCACTTTTTGCCCCAGTAGCTGGACCCTGCCCTGTGCCCCAGAACCTGGGTGTGAGCTACAGATGCAGCTTCTGCTTTCCTGTAGCTGACAGCATTGCCCGGGGTGTCCATCTTCTGGTCTGACCCCAGTAGCTGACACCAAATTTCACTCACACACACTCAGGTCTCACCAGCAGCTGGCATGGAGTCCTAACAGCACACATACACACGGGGTAGAGAATGAGATTACACAGAGTTAAGAAAAATTTTAATAAGAAGACAGAACAGACCATGGTAATAAGGTGCAAGCTTCAGCCAGACAAGACTACTGGCCAGCTTTGGCCCCTTTTATAGCCTTTTCTGCCTACGCCTCTCTATTTCCCCCTGCTCCTCCTTCCCTTGCACATTGCCTCATCAGTTGGCGCAGTCCCACTGACCCCCTCCAACATCCTGGACCCTCAGGTTTGCATCCTCACCCATTGCAAAGTCCAAGTTTGCCTGCAGTTTCTTGGTAGCCCATCAATTAGTGTGACTGAGCAAGTTTGTTTCTGATTATTGTTTTTGCTGATTGTAATTGGTCAGGTTTTATGTCTGTGTATGTTTGTCTGTTGCTCTGTCCTTATCCTTCCAGCTGAAAAAAAAACATTTTCATACCTCGCCTACTCTTAAAAATTCATGCCACTGACCAGGTTTGTTCTTCTTATGCCCTTCCTTAACATTTGCTAGTCAGGTTTGTTTCTGTGTCTTCTGGTTTACAGCTCTTTTGACTGGTTACCGTTAAAGGAGCAGATACTCTCCTTCCATGTATCTTTACAATTTAAAGTTATCTTGTAATGAAGTAACAAAAAATTAAGGAGATAGATAGCTTATTCTACAATAATAAGAATGAAAAATAATACAAGCATAATGTTTTATCAATTAACAAAAAAATGTTAATTGCATTTGCATTTTCAATAAAAGTGTTGTCAGCTTCAAGCCTCACCTAAATGTTTGCTGTAAAAATTTAGGCCTTGGTATTGCCTTGGGTTTGTGGTGTGGGGAGAAAGGATGAAGTAGGACTATCCCAATAGAAACGAAGAGAACAGAACAATTACAAATTTTGACTAGAAGTGTTTCCTAGGTAACACTTGTGAAGCAGATTCACACTCAATGTCCTGCAGCTTCAGCATTTTCTATGAGAAAATAAGATTTCAGGAAATAAGACTCAGCCTACCATATGTTCACGTTTGCCGAGATATTTCTTTTTCTTTCTACAAATAAATTTTGTTCAAGTGAAGCTTGAGGACTTCTGACATGTTATTCAGAATTTGCAGTTTTGACAAGGCCACAGGACAACCTGAAATGTCAAACATGTTATAGTACACAGATCGTTGGCACAATATACGTGAAATATATCTAATATGTTGGGTGTAAATCAAATCTGCTGCTCATGCCAACAATCTGTATAAATTGAATAAATCCAGCATGCCCTGAATATGTCAAAACACTATGTTAGTACACACCAACAGAACAGCACATGCAGAGACGAGGCTAATTATTTTTTGGATGATTGTAAAAAAAGGGTGGTGACACAGAATACAAACATACTTAGGCAGGTATATGAGACTGATGACTGTATGTGCCTTTATATTCAGTATTGTGTCTACTTGGCACTATTAGGCTTCTAACAAGTGACACAGCCTCAGTGGCTGGGACAAGAAAATTGAAAAACTTTTAAAACTTTTAATTTTCATAAATAAAAGGAAAATATACATTTATTCTATTATGTTCTGATGATAATAATTTTGCTTATTACTAAATATATTCAAGGAAATCTTTAGAATAGAAAGCTTCATTCCCAGAAGCACTTATCTGGAGATGTGTTGGAGAATGGCTTGCAGAGAGCAAGGCCATGGGTCTCTGCAGGAGCTGGTCACAGCCACCTGAGGTAAACAGAGGAAAAAAAACAGGGTACAGTTATGCCTAACAAAGGACTGTTATGTTAACAAAGAGAGAAACCGAGGTACACAATGGCCTTGATGGTAAAAACAACCTTGAGAAAAAAAGGTAGGCCAGAAGAGGGAAGATGTTGTGACATATCTGAAATGCCACAAGGGGCTGGGACATTATAATGTAGCCTTTTACATGTATCCAATAGATTTGTGAGTAGTATGCATGATTATTTTAGAGTGCTTATATAAGGTGTGATTTCTTTCAATAAAGTTGAAGCTTGCTCTATCATTCACATTGAATCGGCTGCTTGCTTCCTCCGCCCGTCGCAGAGATGTCCTAAGAATTTGCTACTTTTAAAAACAAATCTTTAATGGATTATAGTGATGTTCTTGCTTAAAACCTAACGGGTGTACTTACATGCATACAAGACAGGGTATCAACCTTCTAAATTTATATAAATTATGATCCAGATGCCCACCAACTGATTAATTTCTTATAATCTCTTTCAGAAACTTCAAAAAACTTAAGTAGAAATATGCAAAAAAGAAGCATTTTCCTAGAACCCACTTGCACTTCCTAGCAACAACCGGCTAGTCTAATTATCATGACCCTTAAGCTCAAAATTTTTTAGCAACAAGTACTAGAAGACTGATCTCTCTAACTCTACTGTTTCCAGAAAAGGTGGATGTTTCTTGGAAATTATCTGAATCAAAGCAAAGCCAAAGCAAATTATGAGAATAAGTGCATTTTAAAAGTCCAGCCTCAGAGAAAAATAAGCTAGTTCAGAAATAGATAGCCTTATGTTAATTACTGTAACCAAGTCGTTTCCCTTAATATGGCAAGACTTTCTAAAATTTACTGAGAAGAAACCCAAGCTAGATCGGGCGCACAGCTAAATGCTACATTGACTGTTTCACTTTAAACAAAGTAATAGTTTTAAAATAAAATAAATATGTTTACTCTGTAAATGTAAAATATTTAAATTTTTGTTAATAATAATAAAAAAGCCTAAAATTACTCACTTTAGCAGTGAAAAGGCTATTTTTATTTCTAGACTAATTTTTTTCAGGTTAGATAGGTTATCTGCTATGCAAAAATGAATCTGAAATTGTGTTCGAGATCAGTTTTGAGAAAGGTATAAGGGAGAGTAAAAAGTAATTCATAATTCTGTTTTGGCTCTTTAGCTTTAAAATTCATTATGTCTGGATAGTTTATGCAAGATTATCATATAGCTGATTTGCACATCCTTAACTTTGCAACAGATATGAAATAGATTCATTTCAATAGAATCAGATGTTTTACGGAAAATCACTTTTAACTCCTAAATTGACGGTTTAACACTGGCTCCCATAAACTCAGTTATCCAACGGAGATGTTCATTCTTCCCGGGGTGACACTTCTTCTTTCATAGAATTATAGAATGGTTTGTGTTGAAAGGGACCTTAAAGATGATCTAGTCCCACTTGCAATGGGCAGGGACACTTTCCACTAGCCCAGGTTGCTCAAAGCCGCGTCCAACCTGGCCTTGAACACTGCCAGGGAGGGGGCAGCCACAGATTCTATGGGAAACCTGCTCCAGCACCTCACCACCCTCACAGTAAAGAATTTCTTCCTTATATCTAATCTAAATATAATCTCTTTCAGTTTGAAACTGTTACCCCTCTGTGAGAGACTGAAATGTCCTATGACTGTCTCAAAGCTTGCTTGTGTCTGTGCAAACCTCCAAGAGAAGCTGCTGCAGCCTGTGAATTGGTCATGGGGATGTCTCCCAGAGAAGCGGGAGTGTATCGAAGGATGCACCCCCCCCCCCCCCACTTCCTTGCCATTGCATTGTCCGGACTTCTTAGACAAGCCTCAAAGGGGCAGAGGTGTGCTGAGCTGGCCCCATCCTGTAGCCGTTTGTGGCTGCATTGTGTAGGCCAGACCCCATGCATGCATTGATAATGGACTGACAAGAGGCAAACGTTCCTGCCCTGAAGCCAGATGCAACAAAACCTGTGGGACCAGAGAAAAAAATAAAAAAAACCAAAGCAAAACACACAAATAAAGGTGAGCAGATATGCTGATCAGCGGGTATGGTGAACTTAAAAAGGCAGCAGAAAATCTTGCTTTGTGTGCATCTACAATCGAAGCCAGATCTGGTGCATCCACCATCAAAGCCAGGTCCGTGTGCACCCACCACTGAAGAACTGAAGACTGAAGATCAACGGGACACCGCTGGATCCATGGTGGTGACTATTCTTGAAGCCCTATCCCACATCCTTGCTTTATTTCTGTCTTTTCCTTCCATTCTGTCCTATCACTACCCTTCTTCACCTTTTCAATAATAAAAACCTGTTTCAGCTATACGGCTTTTGACCTCATTTGTGTCTTAATCTCTCTATTGGGATCATATCGAAATCTCCCCTGACATTGGATCGGGACACCTTGTCGTACCACTACACTCCTTGATAAAGAGTCCCTCCCCATCTTTCCTGTCAGCACCCTTTAAGTACAAGAAGGCCACTCTAAGGTCTCCCTGGAGCCTTCTCTTCTCTAGGCTAAACAACTCCAACTGTCTCCGCCGGTCCTCATGTGGGAGATGCTCCAGCCCCGTGACCATCTTCATGGCCCTCCTCTAGACCCACTCAAGCAGGTCCATGTCCTTCTTATATTAGGGGCCCCACAGCTGGACACAGTACTCCAAGTAGGGTCTCATGAGAGAGGAGTAGAGGGGGGAAATCACTTCCCTTGACCTGCTATACACACTTCTCTTGATACAGCCCAGGATATGGCATCCCTTCCCTCCAGCACATCTACTACCCCACACAGCTAGCTCAGTGTCATCAGCAAACTTACCGAGTGTGCACTCAATCCCACTGTACATGTTGCCAACAAAGATATTAAACAGCTCCAGTCCCAACACCAACCCCTGAGGAACACCTGTAGTCACTGCTCTCCACTTGATGATTGATCCATTGACTGCAACTCTTCAAGTGTGACCATCCAGTCAATCCACTGAGTGGTCCATCTCTCAAATCCATGTCTCTCCAATTTAGAGACAAAGATGTCATGTGGGACAGTGTCAAAACTTTGCACAAGTCCAGGTAGATGAAGTCAGTTGCTCTGCCCTTACCCACCAGTGCTGTAACCTTGTAATAGAAGGGCACCAAATCTCTTAGGCAGAATTTGCCCATAGTGAAACCATGTTGACTCTCAGCAATCACCTCCTCCATACCTCGAGACCTCTTTGTTATTAAACACATCTTTTATATCTTCAAATTTATGTTCAGGAATGATATACAGCTTTCATAGTTTGACTGTATTTAAAACGATGGTTTTTAAAGCTACTAAGAAGATTTTCTTCCTAAGCGATAGTTTATTTTTCAGTTTAGAGCTTTTTTCTTATAACACTTGCCTTTATATTGTAAGAATAAGTGAAAGGCAGTTGGCATGTTACAGAAAGCTCCTTCATCTTCATTTAAAAACTCATTCTTCAATTGAAAGAAAAAAAATATTACTGTAAGAGTACTGCCAAAATACATATTTGGAAGGGAATCTCCACACTTAACATCACTTCTCTAGAACACAGGTATCTAGACATTAAGGGTCTCTATATTTATGAATATAGAGATGCACAAGACAACAATCTGAGCCTCCATGGGAAAAAAAGCCCTGTCTTTCTTCATGGGAAGGAGTGCAGAAGACTTGCATTGTCAAGATGCCCAAGTATGACTAAATTTCAGATGACTGAAACTAAATAAAGATTTTGCCCCTCATTTTTGTCAACTGGAAATTATTTGCCTGCTTTGGAGGATAGAATTTAGTCCTTTGCATTGCAAGTTTAATTTTGCAGATCACACAGTGGCCTGCTCACAGATAGATTAAATGAGTAGCTTCAAATTAATGATGTCTACCAATATTTTTTTTTTAAATGGAATATCCATAGCAATCAGAGAAAAATAATAGCAATTTTGTGTTATATTTTTCTTAGCTATAATTAATGGATATTATGAAAAAAAATCTGGAGAAAATGGAAAAGACAGTGTGCTAGAGGGTATTTCATGGAACTGTTGAAAAGAGTTACATTTGTTCCCAGGAGCATCTTAATAGATCAGAAGATTTAAGATAGATATTTCCATAATATGCTACAAAGCCCTCTTTTTGTCTGTTTTGACCACAGAACTGAATGTATGGGGACCTATTCTGTAACATCACAGAAACTTATCCTAACTCTTGAGAACCATCTGAAGACTTCCTTTTTAAACAGTTTCTGACTGACAGGCCATTGCTAGATACTTTTTCCCCAGATATTAATATGAGAAATATGATTTGTAGAAAAAGGGAGCACTGAAGTTTCCCAGAAGACGTGCGACTGTGGAAAACTAGAAACTCAGCTGGTAAAGTTTGAATGCACCTTTAGCTGCAATATATGAACAATTGTTACGATGGAACTAATTTGGGCATTGTCACTGTTGCTCTTTAGTTCTCCACATGCCAAAAAAGAGTCAGAAAAAAAATCACAACTAGAAATGCATCAGAGCATTATAAATATTTTCTTTCTCATCTCAGAAAAAAAATCACAACTAGAAATGCATCAAAGCATTATAAATATTTTCTTTCTCATCTCACTATGCATTCATGATTCTTAGGAAACAGATGTCTGTACAGATTCAAAATATTGTAACATAATCATGTCTTAACCCCCTAAAAGGCTATTCAAAGAATATTATCTTAGTCTGCATTTGTGGTTTTAGATATTATTCTCTCTCTGAGGCTAAATTTTCTCTTTTCTTGCTGTGTTTATACTATTCAAAGGTCACTTGGATAATGTTTATGGTGTGAAGTTTAGCTCTATTTACATTTCGTGCACAAAATAAATTATACTTTAATTTGTGTTACTTTATAAAGTGTATGTGTCATTGTTTTACAGTAAATTAATTATGAGGGCTTACTTGTTTGTCATTTCTTTAATCTTTAATGCAGTTATATATCACTTTATCGCTTAGTTCTGCACTTTATTGCGTGCCTGAATAAAATAATATCCAAGGGAGTCTGCAAAACATGCTTTTAATCTTCTCTAATTGCTGTTTTCTTGTTCATGGATATATCTAGCAAATTGTTGATAGCAGACATGAAAAACATCTGCAAGCATGTTTCAAAATAGCTTCCATGCTATGTTTCTGTAGCACTGATATCCATTAAACAATTTATTTCAGTGCTAAGGACAGAAACTAGAGTCTCAAAGACATTTCAGGGGAGGAAGAGATTAGAGGTTATTTTATTTGGCAGTAATAACTGTAGGTAGACAGAGTGGGTAAAAACAGTGTTAAAACCATTAAATGTTTCATTGTCCATATTGAAAGAAAGTAAGAAAGAAGAGGAAGAAAAGGAAGCGAGAGACAGGGTAAAGGAAGAAAGGATAGAGAGGAAGGGAGGGAGGCAGAAAAGGAAGGAAGGAGAGGAGGGATCATACGACCGTTACTTGTCCTAACTGTTCAATTCCTCCTCAGAGGACCCTAATTCCATAGATTTTTATCACCAAATTTACTGCAGATTATTTGAATCTGCTGGTGTTATTTGTCAACACAAGACTTCTTTACATTTGCTTGGTACCTCTGCAGGAAGACTGTGAGTCTTAGCCAAAATTCTAATAATGCCCTACTTTTTCTCATTTAGCAATTTCGGTTTAGGCCCAAAATTATTCTACTAATGTGATAGGATATATGGTAAAAGGTTCATCCGTCACATCCTGCTCAGATGAGGGAGACAAGTGACTCAGATTCGCACATCCCCAACAGAGCAGACAATGGTGAGACAAGTCTCAAAGTCCAAACATTTATTAACTCCCCACAATATACTACTTGAACACATGATAACTGGCTAAGTATAAAGCAGGTATAAAGGCCAAGCTATGATGGAAAAATTGGGGATATGTTTCCTTCAAAATACCAGCAAGCCTAGGGCACGTTGCAGCTCCTTTTTATTTCCAGCGCTCTTTACCTCTTCCAGGGTAATTAAAGTTTCAGGGGGAACACACACTGCTTCTCCCCACCACCAAATACCCAGAAACTTTACCTCAGAGGATGGGAATTGTACCTTTTCAGCTGAAATTTGGAGCCCCAAATTTTCTAGATGGGTGATTATCTCTGTCTGGGTCTGTCCCACTGCAGCAACATCAGAGCCACCAACCAGAACACTGTTAATATATTGATATTCCCTGACCCTTTCCCTAGGAGGGATTTGAGCAAGCTCCTGTGCTAGTGCATAATGAGCAATGGTCAGCAAATTACAATATCCCTGGGGGAGACGTGTAAAGTAAATTGCACACCTTCCCATACAAAGGCAAAGCGATCTCTATCTGCCTCCTGTATGGGGACCATGAAGAACAAATCTTTTCAAGATCTGGTGGGCTTGTTCCTGTATGGTTGCAATCAGTTCAGCTAAATTACGTACTGCAGCTGTCAGAGGACCTGTATTGGTATTTAATCACCGATTGTCAATTGTCAGTAATCACTTTCCATTAGCTTTAGGGACTGGCAACACTGGGCAATTATAGGGTGAGTGAGTTGGAATAATTATCCCTTGTTCCCACAGCTCTGCTATTGCCGGAGCGATCCCCTCCTTGGCACCTAACAGTAAGGCGTAAGGTTTCACATTAACAATTTTAGAAGGAGGAAGCGCAGGTGCCTGCTATAAAAGTCTTATAGAGGCAGCTGGGGACCCAAATTTCCATTCCCTTCCTTTCGAATTCACCCAGGCTTCTCCCTTCAATAGGTCAATTCCCAAGATATTTGTGGGAAAATTTCCCAGGATCATAAGAACCTCTGTTGCAGTTTCATTCCCAGGTAACCAGCATTTCACCCGAGCAGTCGGCTGTGGCTTAGAGTCCCTGAAAACATCTGTAACCCGAATCTGCTTTTTGTCAGCAGTTATGCCATTGCACTTGGCAACAACAGCTTGGAGTGCTGAAATCTGAGCACCGGTATCTACTAGAAATGCAACTGGAGTTTTAAGGGGGCCAAGCAGAAAAGTAATCAACAAGTCCCCTTTGCTATTCTCTGTGAGCCTCCTTAAGTGATCCCTCCTGCCACCCCCCAGCTCACTTACTAGGATGACGTGTCCATTTTCCTGACTCTAAAATCAATCAAGTCCTCTTCAGGGGCAGATGATGTTTGAGAAGCAATCACCACCATCTCATTGCTTTTCAGTTCTGTCCCTCCCCTCACCTGAAAGGTCTGCTTGGTTGGGGGAGGGAGCGGGGCAGCTTCCTTTTGTCTTTCCAGGCTTGAATGAGCTTTTCTAAAACTGTAATAGGCATACCGTCCATTAACTCTCAGGGAATCCCCTTTCCAATTCCCTCAACCCACAAGATGTTTCTCTTTGCCCTTAACACTGTGGAGGGGAAGGATACAGATTTTCCTGCTGTTCCACTCTGCGTACCGAGGGCTTAGGTTTACCTGTTCACCTGGTAAGGCCCATTCTCCAGCTGTAATTTATTAAATCCTGAGCTATCTCTCCTCAAGTCATGGGTCCTCGCCCTGCCTGTCTACCCCCTCATGGGGCTAATGCATTCCACAAATGATCTTGTAGTTGTACTGCATATAATTTCAGAGTCCGTCAAGCCCCAAATCAGGGGAGTCATTTGATTGGTGTTAGCAACTAATAGCATCGGGGAAGGCTGCTGCGGAACTAAATGCCTGTCATGCATTAATTAGATACAAGCAGCCTTCTGCAGACTTTCAGTCAAATAATTTATGGTTGGAGTCTCAATTCATACTGGATCCCCCCTTTTCCAAAGGGTCCAGAAGCCCAGCCCAATAAGCAGCTTGTTGAGTTAACGATCACAACTCTCTCTGGTCGTCAGTAACTAAGAAAACCCCTGGCCTGCAGTACCACTGGGCCTTATCTTCTGATAACAAGATTCAGTCACCACCAGTCAAAGATACCCTCCATACTTATTCAGTCTCAGTTTCCTGAGCTTGTCTGGTATATTCCTTTTGAATTTTCACAAGCTTAGTCACTGGATACAGTGTCATTTGAATGTGACCTGCAGAGCTCTTCCGCCCTGACCATCAGTGGTTTCCATTTAAATTAATGGTCTTAAATTTGCCCCCTCATTTTGGGGGTAGAAAATTTTTCAGCTTATTTCTAACTGCTTTGTTGGATACAAGGGTCTAGCTGCTGATTTTGCCAGACTTGTAAATCCCTATTCACTATTAATAACAGAACTGAGATCTGTTGGGTTGCACGTTTCTTGTTCATTCTCTAATTTGGACAGTAAGATTTATTCTCAGTCCAAGGCATCTAACAAAGCCATGTGAAGCTGCTGAGTGGTGCTATGCTCAACAGCTAATTGGCTTTGCAAAACTCCAATTTGCTCTTGCAAGAATTTACCTTTTTGTTCAGTAACATTACGTTCCTCAGCCAATTGATCCTGGAGAGCTTTTACCAGATCTTGCAGGGATTTGATCATTTCCCCTTCTATTTCTCTGTTAACATGTTTATCTTTTTGGGCTGCAGTCAGTGCTGCCTCTAATAGGGCTCACACCATAGCTTTTCCTTTGCCTGGTCTTGACCCTTGCACCTCCACAAGGACAGTGATACAGCTTGCCACTCCTTCAGGATCATGCTGATTTTCGTGTGACCATACCATTACTAAAGAAGGAGGACAAGCCTTATACTTCTTCAGTTTCTCAAAAACAGAGGAGCAGTCAAGCGCTGACATTTCCCAGCCAGTCATGGCTTGTAACTGCTTGAACCTCTCCTGGCTTATAGCTGAGAGGTCACTTCCTGATTCTCCCTGTCCGAATTTATTAGATAGAGTATTGGTATCCCTCTGACCCTCTCCCAACATATAGCTGAGGGGCCAATTCCTGGTTCTCCCTGTCCAAGTTTGTCGGATAGAGAATCAGTATCTCTCAAGACTTTCCAACACCAAAGGGGATCCTGCTAACTACACTAATTTTAATGTCACATCCCACTCAGACGAGGGAGACAAGTGACTCAGATTTGCAAATACTCAATGGAGTGGACAACAGTGGGATAAGTTTCAAATTTCAAACATTTATTAACTACCCACAACGTACTAATTGGACACACAATAATTGACTAAGTACATAGTGAGTTGTGGCAAGCAATACAGTATGCCTGGCATTGCTTAATGGTGGTGAAGGAAAAAGGGGAAAAAGGAAAGGAGGAAGATAGAGGGGATAGGGGAATAGAGATCACCAGTCTGGGTTTCTATATCGATACTGTCAGTGAGGGTTCCAGGAGGCATCTGTCTTCTTCACTTCACTGCACTCTCTGGGCCCCCGTCCCCCTTTCCTCCCCCTCAATTTATACCCACTTTCTTTGGGTCTGTCCTCTAGGTCGACCCACATACCTACATATCCCAAGTACGGGGAGGGGTAAGGTGTTTCATGGGACGATGTAATTAGCATGATCTTGTTAGCCTTCCTTAGCATATTGAGGGGTGTTAACTTTAATATGCATTTCAGGGATAATGAAGCAGAAGTCATTTGACAGACAGATGGCCCTTGAAATTTGACCAGATACACCAGAGCAGGGCCATCCTGTCTCCACAGGGCTTCGCCCTCCAGCTGCATCCTGTGTTATTCGGGCAGCCTTATCAGCTTTGACTTCCACACCATCCACTCCATGACTATAGTTTCATCTTGTGAGTGTTTGAGGCATTCCTTAGCTCAGAGGTCCTCAACTTTTATATCTTACTCAGGCTGCTTTTCTCAGTCCATGTTTCTTGAAGGCCTGGCTTTTCATCCCTCACATCATCTCCAGAAACATGAAGAAACACAGAGGAATAATGGGAAGTAGGGAAACCCTAATAGCATAATCAGAGAAACAAGAACCCTGATTCTGCTCCTCTGGGATGGTCAGCCTCATGGGCCAGGAATGATATCCATCACCAGGAATAAATGGAAGAGGTTCTCCAGATCACCTTACAAACTGAGGAGTGTTACTGCCTAGTGGGTATGGAACACATTATGCGATGCAAGGGAAGTGCATTTCGGGATTACACAGAACAAATGGGATGTTTAGAGGAAGAATCGAAAGAAGGGAAAAGTAAGCATTGGGGTTGTTTGGGGAGGATCAGTCATAGGAAAATTGATGAATAATGGGTTAAAAGGGTACGGTTGTCTGTAGACAGGCTGCTGGCTGGTACACTTGTCTGACTATGATGTGTACCTGATGACCAGTTTGTCGTATTTAACTCCACTTCTATTTTTCTGTGTGAGATGCTCTTTCATTATATTCTGGGTACTTCTGTTTGTGTGCCTAGAGGTTTATATGCCAGCAGATGGACTAGGATCATGGGTCAGAGGGGAAAATGTGTCTCTGCTGCCAGCAACTGGAGCAAGGGAGGGTATATACATTGGTATGTGATCACTAGCAAATACCAAGACATACTAGCCAGCAAGGTTGATAAGAATGTGGGGACCCATAAATTTGAGTCAGACCAGGTAATGGAAAGATGAAAGTTTCTGCAAGTTGGTTACCAGAGGGACCAGAAGGTCCAGGTCAACTACTAGAGAGGCTGTTGAGTCAACTGAGCCATCCATTTGCATGTGTGTGTGCACACGAGGTAACTGGAGACAAGAAGATCCAAGGGCCTGTTACTGGGTAGAGTGTTTCGTTAGGAGGAGTTACTGGAGGGATCCTATCTCTGTGTGTGTCTGTGTGTCTGTGTTTCTGTGTCTCTCATTGTGGTGGTTTAAGCCCTGCCAGGACCAGAGACCATGTTACTGTTGTCCCTCCCCCACCCTCGGACCGAGTAGGACACAAACCCTAGGGTTGAAATAAGAAGAAATTTAATACAACAGTGTAATAAATAAAAATCTGAACAAAAGCAATAGCGATAACAACAACAATAAACAGTAATAACAGTAAACAAGACAAAAGATATACAGAGAAATACCACAAGGGACACAGCCAGCCCGCTGCGCGTGATTCCCCAGACAAAGCCCACAGGAAACTGTTCCTGTGCCTGGCACATGGACCTGACGTCAGCATGGTATGAATAACCCGGCTGGAGCCCTCTCCCCACTCCTGAGGAAACTTAACCCTATCCCAGTTGAACTAGGACACTCATACAAGTTGACCTTTTTTTCTAGGAAATGGAGTGTGGCTACAGGCCTCAATGATTCACTTGTCAAGATGCCAGCAACTGGGGAGAAAGAGGATACAGGGACAGACTGAATGTCTGATCATTGAAGGGATCCACTAACAGATCTTCATCTTGAACTGTGGTAGAGGAGAAAGGAACAAGGCTGTTGGTGGTGTCTGAATTTGCATGAGTGCTCTGTTTCCTCACTGTGTTAATCTGTGTGTCTGGCTGTAGTTATAAGTAGATGTGTATTGTATAGATGAATTTGTGTGTGCCTACTAAGAACACATGCTTAACTTCTACTGGTGGGACTTGAGAACAGGGAGCTGAAAAAGCCTTGCCTCTAGCTAGCTACCAGACTCAGCAATGCCTAACTAGTGTACTCTCTATTTTATCCTAAATATCTGCTTAATTATGTCATGAGTACATTTTTAAATTTGCCTTAACAGTACCTCACAGAAAAGCAAAAGAATTAGAAAAAATGAAAACAAAGTTGTACTCTTACTGTCTCAAAAATACAAAACTGATTGCTGATTTTCTATATATTGAAAAAATCCCACAGCTTCTTTTTATTGATTTTCCTTAAGCTCATCTTTATGTAGAAGTCTATATAATAATTGTAGAAACAGTACTGAAACAGAAATCTGTACACAACTCCAAGAAAGACAAAAAGATTGTGCTTTTTGAGGTAGTTTATGTATTTCTAAATGTGTTTCAGCAAATGGAAAATAAATTAGTATCCAGGTGTTGAGTATATAAAGGGTCACAAACTAAAATGAGGACAGGAGTTTAAAAATAATGGCAGCAAAAAATAAGGAATAATTAACACAGATTAAACAGAAGTACTTGATGCGGTTTGTTATGCAAATTTACCTTTCACATTGCAAGCATTTCTCATTAGGGATGTGTTAAACGGTTCAGAGAAGGTGTTGACAATTTGAACTGATTCTTAGCTACCTGAACCAATTCTGAAATTTTTTAGTTCTCTCTTAAATGGAAAAGATTCAAAATTTCTTAATGTTTAATGCAGACTAGAGAAATAGGCTGATGGGAGCCTCATGAAATTTAAGAAGTGTAAAGTCCTGCATCTGGGGAGGAACAACTCCATGCACCAATACATGCCGGGGACCATCCATCTGGAAATCGACTTTGCAGTAAAGGCCCTGGGGGTCCTGGTGGACATTGAGTTGAACCTAAGCCAGCAATGTGCTATTGCTGCTAAAAAGGCTAATGGTATCCTGGGCTGCATTAGGAGAAGTATTGCCAGCAGGTTGAGGGAGGTGATCCTTCCCCTCTACTCAGCACTGGTGAGGCTGAAGTACTGTGTCCATTTCTGTGCTCCCCAGTACAAGAGAGACATGGACATACTTGAGAGAGACCAACAGAAGTCCACAAGGATGCTGAAGGGACTGGAGCATCTTCTATATGAGGAAAGACTGAGAGATCTGGGACTGTTTAGTATGAAGAAGAGAAGGTTCATGGGGATATTTTTGCAGGGTACTGCTCAGTGTACTGAAACATTCAGATTGATCTAGGCACAGCAGGAGCTGCCTGAGGTAATTTACAGGATAGCCCAAAATTCATATCAAAAAAGTTCCTATGCCAATCAGTTAAAACTTTTATTGTGAAAGTCTGGAGTTCAGTCAATAACCTTGTTTCACATCTATTCACTGTATCAAATAAGTCCATTAGCTCATATATGCAGTTTACTAGCTGAGGATATCCTGGACAACTCAGAGAATTAATGACTTAAGAGCACTGCAAGCTCTTAAAGTCAGGCACAGTCCTGATACCCAACCACACCACCATTATAACCACAGGGCAAACTGGAGCTTCGGTCACATAATTTCAGTTTCATAGCTGTTGCTTCACTATTGCCCTTGGAGGAATTAAATAATTTTTTCCTCTTCTTGCACATATTATCAGAATCTGGTGCAGACTAATTTTATTATTTTATTAAAATTTAATATATTATCAGAAATTTAAAACTTCGAGAATTCTAATCTCCTGTAGAGACTGAGTTGCTAAATAGAATAGCCTGAATACTCTTGATGATTTACAGATTTTTTTTTTCTTAAATGAACTTGCAGTTCTTTACAGAAAATGTTGGTTGAACATTGCATTCTGCCCCCAGTGCAACTTCTATTCATAGAAATAATATTACTGAAATTAGTAAAACTCCACACAAGTAAACAGTATTCAGATAAGCAAGGCTATTGTGATCAAAATTATTGTCCACAAGTGTGTATATATACCTCTGTAGATTGATTTTTTAGTTTTATTTTTTCCATTGTATGCTGTGTATTGTGAACAGATCTGTGAGACTCCCAGGGGATTTTAAAGGAGCTAAAACATGTCAGCAAGATCCCTACCTTTTTTAACTTGAAAACTTTAAGGTTTTGGTGATCTTGAAAGACTTTTTCCTTCTTGGAACACTGAATAATGCATTGCTAATATTAACATTCCCCAGCTGTAATTACAGTTTGTTACTTTTTTCTTTTGAAACACTTTATGTGTTATAACATGTTTATGTGTTATAACATGTTTATGTTTTGTTATACCATGCCATATTTAAGAGGAAATGGCAGCATGTTAGCATGAGCTGAAGGCAAAGGCTTGAAACAGATTATGTGTGGAATGACTTAGGTGACAGAAAATCAAATGGAACTGGAGGATACAGATATATTTTAGGAACTTGATGCTACATGCTATGATCCTCCCTTATTTCCATAATAATAATATCATTTAAAGTCATGACAGTCTGTAAAAGTCAGACTTACAAATTTAAGCCCAGCTTGGTTTCTGAAAAATGAAGCAGGTCTTTCTAAGGTTACCCTGCTTTCACTGTTCCGCTTACTCCATAAGAAGACTCCTTGAGCAAGATTACGATGCATACTATATTTTCATGTAGATAAATAAAGGAATAAGGAGCTACAGATCTCCCACCCTGAGGTATCTGGATCACTGAATGACTTTCTTTTTGACTGCTTGCCTTCCAGATCTATACATCTTGTATTCTCAATTGCATACCAGTCCAATTTAATACCAGATAGAGGGTCATCCAAAATATCACATGTAGGAGCAGTGTAGCAGCATCCTGAAAGGCATAAGCTATAGTTGCAAACTCTTTAGGTTTCCTGTTCTGTAAATATATGTTATGACCAGTCAGATGCTTTGTAATACAGGTAGCCTAAGTATGATGCTGCTGCAGAGAGCATGATGGAGTTTGCTGTAGTTTGACCAGAAGAGATTCTTCTGAAAAACTTTATTGAGTGGTTCTTTGTTTAAAAATGGACAATAGCAAAGTTTGGGTTGACATTCCTCTATCTTTCCAGTCTCCTGGATATTTTGGAAACACGGACTGGAGTACCAAGGGAAAAAAACAAACAAACAAAAACCCCTCTGACCTGTCCAACCTACCAAAACAAACAGAAAAAACCCAACAGTCCACTAAGAAAGGTTTAACTGAGCTGAAGCAATATACAGAGTTGGTAAAGGACAAGTCATGTGGGTTTTTGTCTGGGATTTACACAGGAGACAGGAACTTACCTCCCTATTTAGATCTCGAACTTGTCCAGTATGAAAATGCTTAGCATGTTTTTCAGCCTAGTTAAATTTGACCCATTATGGTTTAGATATTGAAAAGCTGTTATTTCAGTGTCCCTTATAATAAGATTTGTCAACCCTTTCCATTTCACAAAATTAATAAACTCAGTTCACCCTAACTTCAGGTGTCTTCAATAAAGATGTCTGCATGTAAGCTAGGTTTAGTTAAATTCCCTTTACACTGAATGGAGATACATGTAACAAATATAGCTAACAGATGCTAGAGAGCTATTCAATTGACCCATGAGGGTGGTAACATTATGATTAAATGGATCACTCTTGAGATTGTTGACAGTACTGACTATATCTCAATAATGATATATTGACCAAATTGATTAGTCAACAGAGAATTGATTAGTGAACAGAGAGGGACTGGTGGATAGTGTGGGGGTTGGAGGCTGACTAGGGCACAGCAATCATGAAATAATAGAGTTCTCTATTCTTAGAAAGGCCAGGAGAGCTGGCAGAGGAACTGACATCCTGGACTTCCAAAGGGCTGACTTTGACTTGTTTAGGCGACTGCTTGGCAGGATCCCTTGGGAAATGATCCAGAAGGGTATAGGGGTCCAGGAAGGTTGGGCGCTCTTTAAGAAGGAAGTGTTAATGGCTCAGGAGTAGGCAGTCCCCAGGTGCTCTAAGAGAAACTGGTGACAGAGAAGACCACCCTGACTGAACAGGGAGCTTTGGCTGCAACTCAGGGAGAAAAGGAGAGTTTACAGCCTTTGGAAGAAGGGGCTAGCCACTCACAGTGATTACAAAGATGCTGTGAGGCTATGCAGGGCACAAATCAGGAGGTCAAAAGCCCAGCTAGAAATTAATCTGGCTTCAGCAGTAAAGGGCAACAAGAAAAGTTACTATGTCTGTAGCAAAAGAAAGACCAGGGAGAGTCTCCATCCCCTGCTTAGATACAGGAGGAAACATGGCAGTGAGTGATGAGGAGAAGGCTGAGGTGCTTAATGCCTTCTTTGCCTCACTTTTTAATAACAAGACTGGTTGTACTGAGGGAATCCAGCCTCCTCAGCCAGAAGACAGAGACTGGGAGAACAACCCCACACAAACAATCCATGAGGAGAAAGTCAGTGACCTGCTGCATCATACAGACACACACAAGTCTATGGGACCAGATGGGATACACCCGAGGGTGCTGAAGGAGCTGGCTGGGGTGCTCGCCAAGCTGCTTTCCATCATTTACCAGCAGTCCTGGCTGACCGGGGAGGTCTTGACAGATTGGAAATCGGCCAAGGTGACACCCATCTATAAGAAGGGTCGTAAGGATGATCCATGAAACTGTAAGCTTGACTTTGGGGCCTGGGAAGCTGATGGAGCAGCTCATCCTGAGTACCATCACACAACACATGTAGGACAACCAGATGCTCAGGCCCAGTCAGCATGGGTTTATGAAAGGCAGGTCCTGCCTGACAAACCTGATCTCCTTCTGCGACAGGGTGACCTGCATAGTGGATGAGGGAAAGGCTGTGGATGTTGTCTACCTTGACATTAGTAAGACCTTTGACACTGTTTCCCACAGCGTTCTCCAGGTGAAACTGGCTGCTCGTGGCTTGGATGGGCACACGCTTCAGCTGGGTAAAAAACTCTGGATGTCCAGGCCCAGAGAGTTGTGGTGGAGTTAAATCCAGTTGGTGGCCGGTCATGAGTGGTGTCCCCCAGGGCTCGGTTTTGGGGCCACTCCTGTTTAACATCTTTATTGATGATCTAGACGAGGGGATCGAGGGCACCCTCAGTCTGTTTGCAGATGACCCCAAGTTGGGTGGGAGTGTTGATGTGCTCGAGGGCAGGGAGGCTCTGCAGAGAGACCTGGACAGGCTGGAGCCATGGGCTGAGGCCAACTGGAGGAGTTTCCATAAGGCCAAATGCCGGGGGCTGCCCTTGGGCCACAACAACCCCCAGCAGCGCTACAGGTTTGGGGAGGAGTGGCTGGAGAGCTGCCAGTCAGAGAGGGACCTGGGGGGGTTGATTGACAGCGGGCTGAACAGGAGCCAGCAGTGTGCCCAGGTGGCCAAGAAGGCCAATGGCATCCTGGCTTGTGTCAGCAATAGCGTGGCCAGCAGGGACAGGGAAGGGATCTGACCCCTGTCCTCGGCACTGGTGAGGCCGCCCCTCAATTCCTGTGTTCAGTTTTGGGCCCCTCAGTACAAAAAGGACATTGAATGACTCGAGCGTGTCCAGAGAAGGGCAACAAAGCTGGTGCAGGGTCTGGAGCACAGGTCGTACGGGGAGCGGCTGAGGGAACTGGGGGTGTTTAGTCTGGAGAAGAGGAGGCTGAAGGGAGACCTCATCGCCCTCTACAGCTACCTGAAAGGAGGTTGCAGAGAGCTGGGGATGAGGTTGCAGCTGCTTGTCCTTGTGATTTGCACAGACACAAGCCAGCTTTGAGACAGTCATATGACATTGCAGTCTCTCACACTCTTAGAGCTCATAGTCGGTATCTTGGTGTCCTGTTGTGGAGGTTTGAACTCAGGAGGGACCAGAGAGCCCGTGGCTGTCCCTTCACCTCCCCCTCCCCGCTCTGGTCAGACAGGGGAAGGACAAAAGAAGAGAATTTGTCGGTTGAATAAAAAGAAAGAATTTGCTAAATATAACAAGAGCAACAATAGTAAGTTCAAAAAGAAAACGGGTAAAATGCAGCAGTGGCTTACCAAATGCAGCGACCACCCCCTACAGCAACACCACCACCCGAGGAGCAGATGGTGTGCGCTGTGCAGGTGAGAGAGAGCCCAGCCCGAGAGTGCCCCCTCCCCTGGGCATGACATCCCATGGTATGAAATACTCCAATGAAAATTACCTCCATCCTGGTCAAAACCAGGTCACCTGTTTACAATCTCCCTTTATGGAGAGACAAAGTTAGCTCTCACAGCAATTTCAGTTTTTAGGTGTGATGATTGTGTTCTTGAGATGCCCATACATTCACACTGACTTCTTGAAGACAGCTAGAGTCCTAACTAGATTTTTCTGTGTTATAGCCTAAATTCAGATAGGTTAAAATCAAGCCACTAAGAGTATATATGCACATTTTTGCCTTCCAATTAACATATATTGTCTCATTTTAGTGTGTTAATGTATGTGCTACTAGGGTTAATAGACTTGCTCCGATATTACTTAGGGAGACAAAACTTTGAATTGAAAGTTTTTTAGCAGTTTACCATTATTTTCTGGGATTAATCTTCTGTTGCAACAAAACCTATTTTTTTATTATACTTTACAAAACAGTGGTAGATAAAGTTTAAACATGTATACACAGATTACATTTTTACTTTAATTCATTGTAGACAATTGGTTTTGTCCTGGGTGCTAATTTAGATAAAAAAGAATCTAAGTTGCAGGTTTGCTTACAAAAGAAACTTGCAAATATTTTCATGAAGAAAATTACTGAAACAAGCACAACAATTAACTACTCTGGTTACTAGCCAGCACTTGGACTGGCACATACTAGAGTAGATGTGAAATTACTTTACACACTGGCAGAGACTCCATGCAAACTACAGTTGTACAGAACATGATGGGCACATCCTTATGCTGAGGAAGACAGGTGATTTCACCATAAAACACAGAAAAGTAATTTCAGGGCAAAGTAAAAGAGATCAGAAGGGCTGACTTTTTTTTCAGAGAATAAATGAAACATTGTCTTCATTAACTCTGTTAATTTAGTAATTAATTTTGATTAGACTAGGATTTATAAATTAACATATGCATATTAAGTTCAGAATGTATGCATAGAGTTTCTCAGTTCCCTTCTTTACTTTTTTAATACAAAAAAATTTCTATTAATAGCAATTTCTGAAAGGCTCGTGTGATAACCAAGATTGCACACACATTATGTCTGTTTGCTTGTTAATACTGTAATTAAAAATTTGTTATGTGGTAAAAGAAAATGGAGAAATCTAGAATGGAAGGAACCTTTTTTTCTACCCAGGACTATCCTTCAGACAGCAGTTATTGTGATTTTTATTAGTAACTATTTTCAATAGCTTCAAGAATAGTATCTTAGAGGATCTTTTTAAATATCCATGTTGTTTATTAATCTAATTTAAAATAAACAGTAAGTACAACTTGCTGTGGTTATAAACACCATTTTATTATGCTTTTGTTAAATATCTAGCTATCCAGATCAGTCGGCATTTCTTTATGTACTGTAGCTTTAAGCACTCAGTCAATTTCAATTTTTTTTCTCTGAAATAATATTCCATGACTAGAAACAAAATGGCATTTTATCCAAGGCATTTCTACAGTCTTGTTTTATGACCTCTGAATCGTTCTGTCCCACTTTTTCCATCTGTACCATAAAGATAATAAATCTAATATTTCCTTGTTTATTGACATAATACATGAAGAATGACATGGGGGAGAAAGAAGGTTGGACAGCTGAACTAATTAAAGTGCTTCAAATGCTGGCTGAGTGAAATACTACAAATACATGCATCACCATCTGCTTGCTTATTGATCTTACCAGTAGCACCATTATTGTGTTTTCAAAATAATTTGTTAACAAAGGTAATATTCATTTCTGTACTTATTTGCACACATATTTGCCCCTACCATGATACCTTTAAAAAAACATGTTTCTTGTTATCTCAGTATTTCAGAAACTCTGATGTATTGTTATCTTGGAAAAAAAAATCTCTCCCCCTCTTCCAAGTGTCATGTTCCACATTACTAAAAGCTATTCTATTTTTGAAGTATCTATAGAGATTCCTATTTTCCTTATCTCCCAGTCTGTTATTTTAGTCTACTGTATCTTTGTGGATGGCCTTTTTTAACTAGTTCTTGTTTGGTTGGCAGCTTTGCCCTTGGGCAAGAGTTTGATGAGCTAATGAATGGGCATGATGCCATCCAAACAGATGTGATAGCAAATAATCAGCCAACAGGCCCTCTGTATGTATCAAATATGTTTGTAAAGGGCAAGATTATAATCTGGAAATGTTCAAATAGCTGCTTGCACTATGTAGTAGTTGCATGAAGGATCTACCATTGCTGATATAGTTCTCAATTCTACTTAGACACCTTGTTTTCAGAGAAGATAATAGCTGTTGAGTCACAGAGCCAAGTATTTTATACTGTTAAAAAATAAAATTACTACTAGAGCAAAGGGATTACCCTTCTTTTTCTCTGGGTAATAAATTTCATGCAGTGTACCAAATCTGATTTCTAAACTTTAGTTTCCAGTAATAGTGAGTTACATAACAGTTTTAAGCATAAATATTGACTTTAATTTCACATAAGTTTAAGCATCAGAAAAATTAATCATTTTTTAGCTAGTTATACAGAATATATACTCAAAGGGAAAAACAGCTTTCTCCAGATGGCCATTCAACCTAACTATCTTAACTGTCTAATAAGGTTAAGAATACCTTTATTTCTGTAGTATTCTGCCTATTCTAGTCATTGTTGATGTAGTCTTGCATTTGGTTTGCATGACAAGGTTTTGGTAGCAGGGTGGGCTACAGAGGTGGTTTCTGTGAGAAGCTTCCCCCATGTCTGATAAAGCCAATGTCAGCCAGCTCTAAGATGGACCCATCACTAGCCAAGGCCAAGCTCATCAACAACAGTGGTAACATCTCTGTAATAACTTATTTAAAGGGGTAAGAACCCAGACATACGCAATTTCATCCAGAAGAGAGTGAGATTATGTGAGAGAAACATCTCTGCAGACACCCAGGTCATTGAAGAAGGAGGAGTAGGTTCTCCAGGCACTGGAGCAGAGATTCCCCTGCAGCCCATGGTGCAGACCGTGGTGAAGCAGGCTGTGCCTCTACAGCCCATGGAGATTAATGGTGGAGCAGATCTACACTTGCAGCACATGGAGGACCCTACACCAGAGCAGATGGATGTAGCCAAAAGATGCTCTGACTCTGCTGGAAGCCCATGCTGGAGCAGGTTCCTGGCAGGACCTGTGGACATGTGGAGAGAGGAGTCCATGCTGGAACATGTTTGCTGGCAGGACTTGTGACCCTGCGGGAGACCCATGCTGGCGCAATCTGCTCCTGAAGGACTGCACCCCATGGAAAAGACCCATGCTGGAGCAGTTCTTGAAGAATTGTAGACCATTGGAGGGACCCCATGCTGGAGCAGGGGAAGAGTGTAATGAGTCCTCCTCCTGATGAGGAACAAGTGGCAGAGACAATGTGTGATGAACTGACCGCAACCTCCATTCCCCATCCCCCTGCATTTCTGGTGGGGAAGAGGTAGAGAACTCAGGAGTAGAGTTAAATCCGGGAAGAAGGGAGGTGTGGGAGAAAGGTGTTTTAAGTTTTAGTTTTTATTTCTCATTATCCCACTCTTATTTGATTGGTAATAAATTGAGCTAATTTCACCAAGTCGAGTCTGTTTGCTTGTGACAGTAATTGGTGAGTGATCTCCCTGTCCTAATCTCAACCCATGAGCATTTTGTTATATTTTCTCTCCCCTGTCCAACTGAGGAGGGGAGTGATACAGAAGCTTTAGTGAGCACCTGGTGTCCAGCCAAGGTCAACCCACCACAAGCCTTTACAAATGAAATGAGGCAAGTTTTGGGCCACTAGCACTATTATTTAATAAATAAATACATAAATAAGATTGGTTGGAATAACCACATGAAATACTACATGATAAAATATGAAATATCAATAGAATGTAAGTAATATCACTAAATATGAGTACTATTTTCAACAAATGTGCAATTAAAATTTACAGAACAAACAAAAAAGTAGTACTTGAACTACTTCAGATATGAAATAGTTGAAATTTGAAATGGTACCAGTCCTCTCAATTTTTATAGGAACTTACTCTTTCTGATGGCAAGTAAACATAGAAAGATAGACAGATATTTATCTGTATTTATTTGTCCATGTCTATATATAGCCTAACAAGAGGAGTCAAAAAAAGAGTCAACAAGACCATGTTGCTCACAGCCACATCCAGTCTATTTTTTAATAACTCCAAGAATGGAGATTCCATAATCAGTCTGAGAAACCTGTTTGTGAGAGACTGAAATGTCAAATGACTGTCTCAAAGCTTGCTTGTGTCTGTGCAGACATCACGGACAAGCTGCTGCGGCCTTTGGATTAGTCTAAGGAATGTCACCTAAGGAAGCAGGAGAGTATGGAAGGATGCATCCCCCACTCCCTTGCCATTGCATTGTCAAACTCCTTAGACAAGCTTCGAAGGGGAAGACACTGACTGAGTGGAAACCAAATGTTCATCACTGGCCCCATCCTGTAGCCATTTGTGGCTCTATTGTGTAGGCCAGATCTCATGCATGCATTGATAATGAACTGACAAGAGGCAAACATTCCTGCCCAGAAGCTGGATGCAGCAAAAAAATGAGGGACCAGAGGAAAAAAAACCCCTAAAGGTGGGCAGATATGCTGTTCAACAGATATGATGAACTTAAAAAGGCAACAGAAAATTTTGCTCTGTGTGCATCCACCATCGAGCCAGATCCGTGTGCACCCACCACAGAAGAACTGAAAACTGAGGACCAACAGGATGCTGATGGATCCATGGTGGTGACTATTCTTGCAACTCTATTCCACTTGCTTCTTTGATTTCTGTCTTTTCCTTCCATTCTGTCCTATCGTTACCCCTCTTCACTTTTAATAATAAAAAATGTGTACAGAATTTGACCTCATTTGTGACTTAATCTAGCTGTTGGGATCATATCGAAACCTCCTCCAACATTGGATCGGGACACTGTTCCAGTGTTTGACCACTCATATATTAAAAATATGGGTTATTTAATGTTTCCTGTATTTCAATTTGTGCCATTGTCTGTTGTCCTTTCACTAGGCACTACTGAGAAAAACCAGGATACTTCCCCACATTATGCCTTTAGAAACATTGATAACATCCCCCTGAGACTTTTCCAGGCCTAAAGAACCACAGCTGTCTCAGTCTCATATAACAGATGCTTCAATTCCTTCATTGTGTCTGTGGCCCTTCTCTAGACTCACACCAGTCTGTAAATGTCTCTTTTCTACTGCGGAGCCCAGAACTGGACACAAGACACCAAATATGGTCTCACCAGTGGTAAACAGAGGGGATCATCTATCTCCCTTGGCCTGTTGGAGATTCTTTTCCTAATGTAATCTAGGTTGCTGTTGGTCTTCTTTGCCACAAAAATTACATTGCTAGCTGATGTTCAACTTTTTGTCCACCAGGGTCCCCAGGTCATCACTGCAAAGTTTCTTTCTAGGCAGCCAGCTCCAAGCTTATCATGGAACGTAGGGTTATTCCTCTGCAAGGACAGGATTTTTCATTTCCCTTTATTGAAGTTCATTAGATTCCTGTCAGCTCATTTCTCCGACCTTTCAAAGTCTCTCTGAATAGCAGTATAAACATTCTGTGTATCAACACTCCTCCAAACTTTGTATTATATGTAGATGATCCTTTCTGAGAATAAATTCTATGCCATAATCCAAACCATTAGTGAAAATGTTGAACACCATTCGCCCTGGTATTGACCCCTGGCATATAACTCCAGTGACTGGCCTTCAGTTAGATTATCATGTTGCTGATCAAGTCTTTGAATCTGGAAGTTTTCAATCAACTTCCCACTCGTTTAACATTGCACTACTTTGTCAGTGAAGATGCTATGGGAGGAACTGCTGAAAGCTCTAAAATTGAGATAACCAATCAGATAAGTAATATTCAATGTACAGGCACTTCAGAGAGGCACGAAGTCATGTTGATTTCCCAGAAAAAGTGTGAGAGCTTCCCTTAAAATGCTGTCCTTGCAACACATTCTTATTTGTGTGCAGACCAAGGTTGCTTCAGTCCTGGCTGTGTTTTTTAAAATTATTTTCAAGATCTCTTTTGCTCACATAATCCTTCATCATTTGCTTGCCAACTTGGTCCACTGCTTTCTCACTTGACTGTGAATCATCATCTCCCTCCCTTCATGTGTCTTGTTCAAAGCTCTCATCACCAAGTTGAAAAGGTTCATAAAAATCCTTTTTCCCCACTTGTAGACACACAAGTGAACGGAAAAAAGATGGACTCATCATCCAGACCATAGACATCTAAATTTATATTCCTGTATGTACGTTTGTTGTCCAGTCTCTTAGTAAGTATTTATTTTAGAGTAGACTGTGTAGTGTTCCAGTTCCAGCTGTAACTGAATTGACTATCACCATTAATTATAATGAGATTTCAGAGGCCTGGATATGATGTAGAATTCTATATTCAGTGTTCTCTTTAGGTGCTCCCTAAGCATGCAGTGCCATATGGAGTATTCTAAATTATCCCTCTGACCTCCAGCTACCAGACCAGAAGTGTGCTGGTATATTCTGCGTGTTCTGTGTCAAATCTGCTCTGATTTCTCAGATTTCCCAGCGACCTTTGTAGATAGTAGGAACCTGTTTTAAGGTAACTGGTTTGAGCCATTACAGGCCTAAATCCCACTATAAATGTTTTCAAGGGCCTAAGAACTAAATTAGAGCATAGAACTATTATCCTTGCACTGAGAAAGGAATTAAGAGAAATAAATCTTCCTTTATTTTGTTTTATACAGATATTTCTCAGGCAGGTAGAAGCACAGTTCCAAAGCAGACACAGATATGTAATTGCTTACTCAACCAGCTGAGGATCTTGAAAATACATGCATTCTGTAGCATGGACTGAAGACATGGAAAAAACCCATTATTTTAGGTATAAGATCTTGTTATAAACATTTGGCTGCAGCAGAGCATGAAGTAAACATAGAATATAAACCCATAAGAAAATAGGCTTTACAAGTTCTATGGCACAAAAAATAACATGTTTGCTTTTTTAATAGGGAATCTTATAATTCTGCAAAATATTACCAAGCAATGCCATAATAGATATATACATAAATTTTATTTTTATTTTCTCAATAAAAAATTATTAATATAATTTATTGATCAATCTATATAGCTTAGAACTTGCCTAACATTTTAAAGCCTTAAGCCTCTTTGCAGACTTATTTCAGTTATTTTACATGGTCATTAGATAGTAAATCAGTAGGAGGACAGCTGTGATTATTCCTATAACTGACGTAATATTAAAACACGCAGATATTTACTACTCCTAGTTTGCATTTTGGATTTTCACTGATTCCCATGTACTTCTGTCTGCTACTAAGGTAAACTAATGAAAAAATAAACTCTAAAGGTACAATCATTTCATTTTGGTGCAACCATTTTATTTTAGGTGGGTGGAAAAATCAGGTAATTGTGGCTAATTGCATTTATGGTGTTCCAAAAAATGCTACACAGCATGATATATTTTCCTAATTGATTTTTCACACTAAGTAAATCTTTTTGTAGTGCTTGCTCACTGTGTGAATAGTAGTGTATGGATTCTGTTAACATTTTATCAGTAAAAGATTTTTTCTGCTGCATAAATAAAATTTAAATGAACAAAGTTTTAGACCAAAGTTTTTAGATCAGATTTTTTTTTTTTTCTTGAAATGTTCTATTTCATTCAGCCACATTGCAGAATATTTTATTTTTCCTCTAAATTACTTATCAAGGGTTGGACACCCAGACTGGACTTCTCTAAAAAGCAGGGAATGTGCAACCTTACCTGAAAATATCCAAAAAGTGATGTTTCAGTGTAATTCTGTCTTAAAAACAAAAACTTCAGTATGAAACGTAAATCAGGTTTGAAATCTTGAATATCGCCATGAAGCTAGGATAATTCTTAAGCCAACTACTATAAGCAGTGATGCCTACATCAAAAGCATTTATTGTAAAATCAATGTCCAGTAACATTATGAAAAGTACTCTGTTAAAAGACAATCGCTGTTCAGTGGTATATAATTTTTTCAGTCCATTTGGCCAATGTTTTAAGAAACCAGTGAAATTTTAGTCAGAAAAATAATTCTAGAATTTCTGACAAATACAAAGGGCTAAAACATATTTTATTTGTTGTTATTATTAGCCCCTCCCAAAGTTTTAAATCCATGCATTTAACTTACTATTCTCTTAACCTTTAACTGCTTAAGTACTGATAGCATTTAGTTTCCCATTTCAAAACTTTCATCTTCTCAACAGACCTTCTCATTGCACAATAAGACCCACCAAGGCCATTCAGTTATTATATTACTGATAATAGATTTAATACCTGACAAAAGCTAATCCTCCTTCAGCAAGCTATTCCATGGCTGCTTAGACAGGTTTAGTATAGACAGATATATCAGCTATTCCTCTTGTGATACAACATGAAATCTATATTGCCCACATCTCACACAGAGATGCTAAAATCACTTCTTGTGCATTTTAAGCCTATAGGGTGATTTATTGCAATAGTAAATCATTCTGGCCAGGTTCACTGCATGGTGCTTCCTGTGTAGCTCTGATATGATTGAAGTGGTCAAACGAAATATAGCCCTGGTCTGAACTGAATACAACTATCAAAAAAGGAAAGGAAGAGAGAAAGATATTTCAAGAAACACCAGCCTCTATTTTCTCTCCTCACCGGCACCTCAGAGTCCTTGGCTCTGAGCTTGAATGAATTCTTATAGTAGGTATGTGAGGAGTGACCCAACACTTTACAAATTTTTCTTTAACCCTCCCCTGCCCCGTGACCCTACCATTGCCTGTAGATAAGGACGATTTTCTGAGCATCCTTAGAAATATGGGTTGGCACACTAGCGGCAGTTCTGTATGAGAACAGCATGTCCCAAGGTGTCCTTTCCAACTGTCTCTCCTTGCCAATAGAGTGACAATGTCTAGGGCCAGGAATCATGGATCATTCTGTATGTTAATCACAGGCTTCACCAGATTAAGCTGTGCGTCAGCAGATGACATGAAGGCAACATGAGGCTGAACAGGAAATAATGAGGTGTAGAGAACCAAAACTTTCACAAGTAGAAAACCTATTTTTATTATCTCTGACCAACCCTACTGACAGTATATCTTTTTATAAACTGCTCCTTCCAGTTTCCATTAATGCTGTAGACTCCCTGCTTGCCCCAGTTTTAGTCTCTGTTTGCTCCATGTCACTCCAGAAACTCTGGTTACATTTTCTGTTTACAAAAGATTTGGTCTGACCTAGAGTGCACCAGATAGCATTTAGGAAGTAGGCAACCTTCTCTCTGCCACCCAGACACATTCTTTTAGCAAGCAGCCAGTAAATAGTAAATAAAGAAAATAATTATAGTTTCTTACTGTATTTGCTTTACATGGCAAGGTTTTAGTAGTGGGTGGGGGCTTCAGGGGTAGCATCTGTGAGAAGACACCAGGAGCTGCCCCTGTGTCCAGCAGAGACAGGTCCAAGATGGACCCTCCACTGTTCAAAGCTGAACAATCAGCAATGCTAGTGGACCCTCTGTGATAACATATTTAAAAAGGGTAAAACTTGCTGTGCAAAAACTGTGTGTGAGAGAAACAGACACCAAAGCGATTCCCCTGCAGCCCATGGTGAAGACTATGATGACACAGGTTTTTCCCCTGCAGCCCATGGAGGACCACAGTGGAACAGATACCCACCTCCAGCCCATGGAGATAGATGCCTGTGCCAGAGCAAGTGGATATGCCCTGAAGAGAGCTGCAGCCTGTGGAGATACCATGCTGGAGCAGGCTCCTGGCAGGAACTGCAGCCTGTAGAGAAGAGCCTGTCCTGGAACAGGTTTTCTAGTAAGAACTGTGGCCTGTGGGGGACGCATGCTGGAGCAGTTCTCGAAGAGTTGCAGCCAATGGGAAGAACTCTGCTGTGGTTTGAACTCAGTGGGTAGCCAATCACCATGTGGCCAGTTGTTTACTCCACCTCCCCCTCCTCAGTGAAATAGGGGAGGGACAAAAGAAGAAATTCATAGGTTGAATAAAAAAAAAAAAAAGTAACAAACCCAACAGTTACAATAATAAGTCCAAACCAGATAAAATGCAACTGTGGCATACTGAGCATGGCAACAGGTACGCAGCCCTCCATCCCCCAGCAGTGATCCAACCACACCAGAAAATCCCACCACGCTGACCTGGAAACCAAACAAGGGGCGTGAGAGAGCACGCGTCTGCCTATATACTGAGCATGACATCACATAATACTGAATACCCCAGTGATCGATCGGGACACGGCCCTCTAGCTGTGCTCCCTCTCAGCCCAAGGAAGTTAACTATCCTGACTGAAACCAGGACAGACTCACATTAAAGAAGATTGTGAAGGACTGTATCTTACGGCATGACTATACCCCACATAGGAGTAGGAGAACAGAGTGAGGAGGAAGGAGTGGCCACAATCCCCATTCCTCATCTCCCTGTATTTCTCAAGGGAGGAGGAAATAGAAAAGTTATGAGTGGAGTTGAGCAAGGAATGCAGGGGGGGTGGGAGGAAGGACATTTGGTTTTGGTTTTGTTTTTTTAAATTTATTATCCTACTCTGTTAATAACTGGCAATAAATTAAATTGATGTCCCCCAAGTCAAGTCTGTCTCGCCCATGATAGTAACTGGTAAGTGATCTTCCTGTCCTTATTTCAATCCATGAGCTTTTTCATCATATTTTCTCCCCTTGTTCTGCTGAGGAGGGAGAGTGACAGAGCATCTTGGTGGGCACCTGATGACCAGCTGAGGCCAAACCATCACAGTAAATGTGGGCATTTCTTAAAAAAAAAATAGTTCTTTTGTCAACAAAGATAAAAGGGGAAGTTGTGTTACAATCATGACAGGATGAAATAGAATGAATGTAGGTGTACAACAAAACTGCGGAGTATGTTCTTAAGGATGCAAATAAAATGAACGCTACAACAGTCAGAGTTAGTAATAGACCAGAGAGGCCCAGACAGAAATCATCTGACTCATCTTTAAGGATTTGGGAAGTTTTTAGTGTTTGCCCTATTTTAAAAGTGCTGACATCTTTAGAGGGAAAAGGTGGGGAAAGGGAAATGTGAGAGATAAGTTTTTCAGTGATGCAAAACATGATTCTGACATGAAATAGCGAGTCTGTTTTTACACACACAGGATTACTGAGGGATCTTTAGGTAGTGTTCAGAGATAAGGGTTATTTCAGAACTGTAGGGGAGTTACAGCCCTCATGTTTCACAATTAACTGCTTTTGTCCAGTGTTGGCAACCAGCATAGAGAGGAGACACCATAAGTCTATGACTAACTTAGTAGGACCCATCTAATTCTGCTAAAATACTGCATCTGTGATGCTAACTGTCCAACAGACAAAAGTAAGAAAGAAGGAAAATAAAAACAACTTATATGGCCTACTTCTGTTGTGAAGTCTGTTCAAGACCACTATCTCTTCAATCCTTTTTTGGATAGTATCCAAAAGAGATAGAGACTTACAAAGGAAGCAACATCAAATATGTAATAGATGTACAGAAGAATTAATCTACTATATAATAACATTTTCATCATAGGAGGTGTAAAACTTCTGTTTCTTTTAGCTCTAGAGGAACTTGAATAGTGTTCTTGAAATCTACTATTTTTACACCTGTTGTTTTCTGCTTCATCTTCGTAACAGGATTCTCTCTGTCAAATTTGGTTGAGTTTATTAATTGCAGAAGTCCTTAAAATATAATTAACATATCTTCAAACAAGCTTGCATTAACCATGTAGGAAGTGAAGATTTTATATGTAAAAAACTTAAAATGTAGGAAGTGAAACAAAATTTTGCTTTTGCAGGCTTGCTGTTGCTATGATTGAATGGGAAGTTCCTTTCTGTAGGAAATACCGAAAGTTTAAAGGAATTTGATTTTTCTCTTTAGGAAACTTGGTCAATTTAGAATTGGGTTGTTCTCACTGATGTTTAATTTTAAAGTAAAAAACCCCCAAACCAAACCAAAGAAATAATATAGGTAAGATATTAGGGAAAAATGGAAGAAAAAATAAAAAGCAAATTGCTTCTAGTGTCAACATAAAGACAAACTGGAGTGTATAAGTCCTTGTCCTAATGGAGATCTAACGGAACATGCGTTAACTTGCACACATTAGGACTAGTGTACATATGAAGGTATTCTCACTACAGACTGTGGACACCATTCATTCATGGATCATGATCTTGAAAGCTGAAGTGTTCCTGAACCTTAAAGTATAAACCTATATAATTTCTTTCTTATTTATATCCTTCCTTTTGGTAACTGGAGGGACATCTTCCTCCTGAGTACATCAGCACACATCTTAATTTTAGGATTGGTTTGGCTCTTTTTAATTCAGTACTTTATCTTGATTTGAAGTAATTTTTTCAAGGCTTTAGTGAGTCTGTCTTGTCATTCTCTATAAAGAGTTGTTGAACAGGACTATGAATATCATTTCCACATCTAAGGTTTCCCCTCTGGTTGTCTCTCTGACTTTGCACATACTATGAGTTTTCCTATTTTGGGTCCCAGTACAGAAGTTTTTTTATACTTTAATCACTAAAATGAACAGATCTCATAACATCTTTGTCTTTCTTCTCTGTTGGCCTGTAAGCATCTGGTCAGCTTCTAATCTGCTCTTACTGTTGCAACTAATATTCTAAAGACATTCTGTGTCAACAAGTTTATCTGCCTGGAAATGTCACTCATTCTTAAGTTGTTGGGCATTTTATATTCTTTTATTTAAAATGTAATCTAATGCCTATATGAGTCTGTGGAGTTACTGTAGTGGGTTATCTAAGAGGTGATATTTTCCAGAATCTGTGTTATCACAAGAATCTTATCTATGTTATGCTTCACTCCTCTGGAAAAGTCACTGACAGGTACTTCTTCACTCACCTCTAGCATCCTCGTAAATGCCTATAGAATTGATAAATTAATATTAAACAGTTCATTCACATGTTCTTCTCTCCCCTCTTTTAGACTGGTTTTCTCATTTGCTCATGTTTGCTGTTTTCTGGAATTGCTGTTAAACTTCTGGATGTTGTATTTCTTGTATTTCTCATGGGTTTTTTGCATGATTGATGAAGTCTCATACATTTTAGTCCCCATTATTTCCCCTTCCTGTATACATATTTATCAGGCTTTGTATTGATATTTTTACATTTTCTTACAAGAATGCTTTCCCTCATTTACTTGAGGGATATCTCTCCTGAGAGAAAGTTCTCTGGGCTTATTTCTGCCACTGTGATTGCACACTGTACAGATTTTTAAAATCTTCTTTCCATCATTTATTCATTTCATATCCCTGGTAATTTGTCAACACTTGTATCTCACTGCCAATGTCTTAAATTCAGATCTTCCAGTCATCTGCCTTACGTCATCACACAAAGCCTGTGTCACATTTTTCCTCCCATATTCTTCTTTTGCCTTATATTCTTTGCTTGTCATTTGTTCCTGTATTCCATTTCTGGTTTGGATCTCTGGTCAATTTACTGTATTCTGCTTTCAGACTTACCTCTTCCATTTTATGTTCAATGTCTTCTAACTGTTCATAATTTTATGCTTCATCTATTCGTCTATTAATCTCTTTACCTTAGAATAATGTTTCTTTGGGTGCTCCTCTAATATATTAGTTGTTCAGCTCTCTTATGTTCTTTTTGCATATGTATTCATTTCTATATGTAGCTTCATATAATAAATCAAGCTACTTTCTTTTTACTCAAATTGGACAACTTGATCTAGGTGAAGTGCCATTTTGGCTCTTCACAAAAATATCGATCCCTTTCTTCACCTGTGAAAAGCCATTTTTCCTTATAATTTTCTGTAAACTATAGTTAACTCCCATTTTATGAATAGACACATCAGTCTTTGTATCTTTCACAAAAACAGTGAAATGGAGATTACCCAGTGATAGTAGAAAGCAGCTTTGTAGAAATGAAGATGGGGAACCTGATGGAGACCAAGTTGCATGTGACTCAGCAGTACACCCTTGTGATGGTGAAGGCCAGCTTTATAGTGGGCTGCATCAGCCCACTAAGAAGTAGTCAGTGGGTCTAAGGAAGTAATTATTCTTCACTATTCACCACTTGTAAGACTGCATCTGCAGTAGTGCCTGGTACTGGTACAGTCTGGAGCACCCAGACACAAGAAAAGCATTAGCAAACTGAAAAACTTTAGCAAGTTGCCACAAAAATGGCTGGGGGCTTGGATGGGAAGATCAAGAACTCTGGGTTTATTCATCCTGAAAAAGAGACCTAATTCCCACCCCCTGCCCACAGAAGGTAATTGTTTATCTTTAGCTACCTAATGAGTAGTTAATAGAGAAAAAATTTTTTTAATTCTTCTCAGAAATGTGCAGTGAAAGGGTGATAAGCAGCAGACACAAAGTTGTGGCAGGAACAATTCCAATTGGATATAAAGAAAAAAAATCCCAGTGACAGTTGTCAGAAAGTGGCACAGGATGCCCAGAGAGGTTATGGAGTATTCATCCCTTGAAAGATGGGCACAGCCCTCAACAATCTGACACTACTTTGGCTGGGCAGTTGTACATTCAGAGGTCCCTCCCAATCTAAATTATTCCATATTTATGCAAAGTACAGTTCTGGAATGCATCTATTACTTAATTTTTTTTTAATGTAGGATCACAGACTCAACTTCCTTTAATATGTTTTTAAAGAGAGAATAGATATTACTAATCAGAATATGATCAATACTAAACACAGACAAGAAAGTTGAGTAACTAGTGCCAATCTCTTCTCCTTCAGATTTTATGAGATTGTCATATACTCCCTGTTTTTTTCACAGCACCACAGTTTTTTTCCTGTTCAGAAACCAAGTCAATAACTGTTCAACTGTAGTCTGTATGTGAAGATGAATAGATGAAAGTAGTTTTCATTATTTTAATTGCAGCCAGCAATTAAACACCACACAGTCGCTTGCTCACTCCCCCCCTCAGTGGGATGGGGGAAAGAAAACTCATGGATTGAGATAAAGACGATTTAATAGGACAGAAAAAGAAGGGGAAAAAATAATAATAATAATAATAATAATAGAATATGTAAAACAAGTGATGCACAGTACAGTTGCTCACTACCTGATGACTGATGCCCAGCCAATCCCCAAGCAGTAGTGTCCTCCAGCCAACTCCCCCCAGTTTATATACTGGGCATGATGTCATATGGTATGGAATATCACTTTGGCTTATTTGGGTCAGTTATCCTTCCTGTATTCCCTCCCAGCTTCTTGCGCACACCCAACCTCTGCTGGCAGGGAAGTATGAGAAGCTGAAGGCCTTGACTGCTTGACAACAACTAAAACATTGGTGTGTTATCAACATTATTCTCATCCTAAATCCAAAACACAGCACTATAGCAGCTGCTAGGAAGAAAATTAACTTTATTTGAGCTGAAATCAGAACAGAGGTTAATGGCATTGTACCAGAATTTATGAATTCTCAGTTTTGGGGTGGTGGGTGAAGGTTGGAGAATGTCAGGATGTGATTTATATGGTTTTGGATATAATTCTTTGACAAATCTACACGCATTAATTAATCTAAATCTCATTAAAGATCACTCCGCAAAATATAGTTTACAAGCACAGCATAAGGTCTTCTGAAGCTAAATTGTTTTCCTAAAAACAAGCACAAAACCCATACAAAGGTATAGTATACTGCAGCCTGGAAAACTACGTATAACCTCCATTCCATATCTCTTTCTGTTCTACATTATACTGAAGAATACTGATAATCTTGAAGTTGTGTAACTAATTATTGACATGTTAATGGACTTCCCTAAGAAGTTATATAATTTCACATTTACATTTTTATAGCTTTCTCTTAGGAAACAAGACAAATTTCAGTTTTCCTTGAAGACAGCAGCAAAACTTGCTATGAATGTCGAAAGAGTTAGGATCTCTCCCACTGATGCTAGTTAACCTTCATAGTCAAAAGCAACATATATTCTCTTGACAAATAATTATTTTTTTTTTCTGTGAGATTAAATGATATGAATGTGGACATGTCAAAGATTGTTTAACTAAAAAAAAGATAAAAAATCCCCAAGAATAACCCCAAATTCAGAGGTATTCTAGATGATGGTTGTTATCCCTTAATGCTTTGTTGTTGCTCTCTCTTCATCATTGTTAGACATCATGACAACAGAGCTGTGTGTATTAAAAGACTTTAATCAGAAAAAGTGTGGTGAAAAATAAGATCGATTATTTTATTTAATTAAAGGTGGACAATGTTTTAAAGCCATTATCTAGAAAGTTTCTTGAAGTTTCCCAGTTATTTAAAATATTTTTTTCAGATCTCATGGTATACCATTTAATAAAAAACCCCTTAGTTATTGAAACACAGAAAAAAGCCTACACAATAGAATGTGCTAAAATGGCAATATTCAATATTTCCAGGAATTTATAAGATATGCTTAATACTTCATTGAAGTGCTAAGTCTGGGACAACTGGCCCAAGCCAGAGTTGACCTATAGATGAATCCTGTATATTTTATAACTGAAAACCATTGTGCTAGTAGATATTGTACGAAGTTATAACAAACCACCTATTCTGATGTGAAAAATGCTAAAGCATTGAAATACTGACACCTGAACAATAGGCCTCAAGCCGAAGCTGCTAACTTAGTCTGTAATCATTAACAAAGTATGTAAACTCCCTAGCGAAAGATGCATCTTAGAACATAATCAGTAGTGAGGATGAAAGCCTGAGAGAATGTATCCAACTTTCCTTTCGCAGCCTTGTTCAAGGCTGAGAACCCAAATATCTGGCCTTGTTAGAAACTCCCTTGGACTCCTGCCTTGAGCCCTGGCCAGGCTTTGGGTGGAATCCAACAGGAGAATGAAACCAGAAATTTTCCACTCAAAACAAAGGTGCCAGCTATTCTGGCTTGTTGATCTCTGGTATATAAAGCTGGACCTGCTCACAGGGACTTTGGAAGCCTCACCTATGGGTGGAGGCACCACGTAGGATTTCCCCCTTGCCGGGACAGGCTCTCCAAACCCTCGCTGTAACCGGGGCTGCCCAGCCACTGCGGGTCTGGGTGATGGCAACTTATGCAAGTGGTGATGGAGCTTTCTTAATCACTGTTCTCTCTCTCATGTAGTAATGATTTGATGCATTACCCTGTATGTTCCTATATGTTGCTTTAGGTGCATTATTCTGACTGTTACTTACTGCATGTTTTTTGTATTATTCTGTTATGTTATTTGGTTATCACTAGTAAAATAGACCTGCTCTTTTCACTCTGGTGTCTGAGTTTAACTGGTATCCTTAATATAGAAAAACACTCATTAAAACATGGGGCTCTATAGGAGTCTCTCTTGAACCTTGTAAGAAATGCTGAATTAATTTTATTTTGTTTCCACTACAATATTCAAGAAAATGCCAGGTTCGTAATAACTATAGGGCATGAGAAAAAGCTTGAAACAGGCAAAACCTTTTTTTGATGCAATCTTTATAATTAAGCCATGAGGTCAGTGCCAGGTCTCTCAGCAGCCATGGATGCAACCCTTTGGGTCCTGTTGCTTTGTACAGGTCAAAGTTGCCCAAATAACAATTTACTTCATCCTCACCCATTGCTGGTCATTTTCCTAAGACCCTTCAGTTAACCATAAAGGTCTGCAAGACCTTGTTGATGACTGAGGCAAAGAAGATGTTGAATATCTCAGCCTTATCTTTGCCTAATGTCACTAAGTCACTCATCCTATTCAGTACTGGGCACATTCTTTGTTCGGCTTTAATCAGATACTCCTCTCTTTTTTTCATATACAAATAATTGTTTCAGGGGTCATTTCTGTGCTTTGCTAGCTCCATCATATCATATTAAAGAACTTCTGTATTTTAACTGAGTATGAAACAATCTGCATGTAAAAATAGTTATGTTAATTTTTGCTAGGTTTTTTGACTTCTGGTCTTCCAATGATCTATTTTCTTTCCAGCTGATGTTTCTTGGTCATAGACATAGTGTCATTTATTTGTTTTGGCTTTTTTTTTGTTTTGTTTTGGTCTGGGTTTTGTTACTATTGTCTTGTTACAGTTGATTATTGTCTTGTTACTGTTGTTATTATTATGATTGCTGTTGTTGCTGATGTTGTTGTTATTTCAGTGATAGAGTTAGTGTTACTAGAGTGAAAGACATCAGAAAAAGCTAACAGACAATACCCCAAAGTTCTCAACATTTTATTAAGAAATCAGCCTGAAACAAATAAACATGTGAAACAGGATTTTCTTAAGCTGTCCATAAAACAATTTCTATTATTGTGGTGAAGGTGTTACTTTTTGGCCCAAAGTAACATTTTCACATTTTACAGTGACCATTTTAGGAAACCATTTAAAAGAAAAAAAAAAAAAATCATTTACTGGAAGACTGAGCTGACTGGGGATTTCTAGGTAGCACAGAAATATGAAGAGAGCACAGCAGCAGAGATGGCACCTAAGAGATAACATATATGAGTGAGCACAGTGGAATTAAGAAAAATAAGAAATGGCAGCAGACATACAAGCAACAAATAGGCTGTACTTTTCAGAATATGCGATATTACTCGTGCAATTCAGTTATTGTTACATATTTTATGTTAAATTTTAATTTATATAAACTATCTGGACTGTTGATAAATAAGAACTGACCAAAATCTTACAGAAGTTTGCATGAAATAGTTATTTGCCCCAAAGAACTCATTTGTTGCTGATCTGGGTAAATACCATCACCCCAGGGCCTTATCCTGTCTTTTAAAGTATTAATTTAGAGGAATGTACCAAAAGGTCATTAAGTTAATCCCCCAGTGAAAGATATTACCAAAATGAGTGCATGTACACCTACTTTTCCTACATGAGTGCTATATTTTTATTGCGTACAGGTTTACTAAGAAAGTATGGCTGTGATCAATGCAATAATAGACTTTTAGCCTCTTGTAAATATTTGCATTACTTTATACATATAATTTTTAATGGATAATTTTATTCTGCTTGCTGTGATTTGAACTCAGCTGGTAGCCAATCGCCACGTGGCCAGTTGTTTACTCTCCCCTCCCCTCCCCAATGAAATAGGAGAGGGAGAATAGAAGAAATTTATAGGTTGAATTTAAAATTAAAAAAAAAAAAAAAAAAGAAAGAAAAAAGTAATAGTAACAAAACCAACAGTAACAATAGTAAGTCCAAAATGAGTAAAAATGCAGCAGTGGCTTACCAAGCACAATGACAGGTATGCAGCCCACCTTGTCCCCTGCACCCCACCCCACCTTCGCCCAGTAGTGATCCAACTGCACCAGAAAACCCCACCAAGCTGACCCGGAAACCAAAAAAAGGGACATGAGAGAGCACATGACTACCTATATATTGAGCATGACATCACATGATATGGAATACTCCAATGATCGATCCGGACCTGGTTGTTTAGCTGTGCTCCCTCTCAGCCCAAGGAAAGTTAACTCTGTCCTGGCTGAAACCAGGACACTACTTTACATACTTTAGAAACAGCAGCCAAGTCATACTATCTCAAGATTACAAAAAGAGTTTTATTGCCATAATGTGGGACAATATTTTTTGTAAAGCTTTGTCTTTTTCACTGACTTTGAAAAATCTGTATGTCATTAAATTTAGGATATGGTGAATTTATATGCAGATGAAATTTTTTTTTTTTCCTGAGCTACAGATAAACAGAATTTTATAGCATTGTCTGCTAAAATCTTATCACTAGGATTAAAAATATTAGCAATCATTTTAAAAACTGAAATCTTCTGTACATTAATTACAAAAGGAATAATTGTAGAGGTAAGATGTAATTTAAAATATTTAAGCATAGAGAAAAAAGAACAGCCTTTTTGCATTGTACAGCAATTGTACATTGTTATCTTGATATTACTACCCTCTGCTAGTCTGTTAGACACTGTGATGAGTTAACCTACAAAAAAAAAAAAAAAAAAAAAAAAAAAAAAAAGGTCAAGTTCCTATTGGCCTCTCCTATAGTGTCAGATCGCAGATTTTGTAATGTTTTGTACTTCCTAAAGCAGAAAGGTTGATTGTACCAATGTGAATTTTCCTGTGTAAATATGGACATTAACTTCTAAAACAGACTGAATGACCTATTACAGGAACCTCTGTGTGTTAGATTACAGGCATTTCCATGTGTGAATAGGGAGCTAACAATAACTCTTGCAGTAAGACTGTCATGTCCCAATTTCTTGGATGACGACTCAGATTCACCAATTCCGAGGTCAGGATTAAGGTGAAATGACACTAAGGATTCTTCAATTCACAAAATTTATTTGTTCACAACAGATAGCTGCTTGAAATTTTGTCAGTAAACTTTGCAACCTTTGGAACAAGCATTAAACCATATAACATACACCAAAAAACTGCAAACCTTACGACATACACCAACAAGCAGCAGCTCATATAACATGCCCCGAGAAGCTGCAAACATGTTCCAACCAGTCTTACCTTATACACATGGATACAAGAATATAAAATGAGAGAAAAAAGGGGAGAAAGAGAGAAAAAGAGAGCAAGAAAGAGACAGGGAGGGAGAAAAAAAAAAAAAAAGACAAAAGAGAAAGGTTTCACCAGTCCTGGTTCCACTGTTGGTCCAGCCAGCCTAGGGGTCCAGTTCCAGAGTGGCATCACCACCTGGGGCTTTGACTACTTTCCTTTTGTAATTCCTTTTCCCTCTTCTGGGTGGGCACTTGGACTCATTAGGCTAATTAGACATCATGCACAGTCCATAGTTCTGGAATTCTCTTTGCTTTTGGTTCATGTGTAATTTGTACCTTCAGATTCTTCTAGAAATGTGTTGGTGGTCTTGAGGGTCATTGAGGAGTTACCCTACCCTTCTTGCAGATATGACCATTTTCTGACCTTTCTTCTTGGTGCTGTGTCATTAAATAGCTTCTCTTTTGACTCTTTACAGAGTTGCTCAAGATATTGAAGTTCAGCCCCAGAAAAGTGCGATCGCAACTCCATGGGACCCCCTCCTCTCGCCATGTCTTTTTACTGTTGCCTGCACAACCCCAGCATGTCCACGGAGACTGTCTCCTTTACCAACATTCTTTATGATATGTTTGAGACATTACTTATGGTTTCATTGGACTGTCGCAAAGACAACTAAAGATTTTATTCCCTTTCTCCCTTCTTGTCTCTCTTATGTGCAATCCCATTATTTTTCTTATTTAAACCTTAACAGCTAGGTGATCATTGATTTTGTCAAATGTTAAGTCACCTTATTTGAAGTATGTCACACATGCCTTGCGTTAAGTAGTTTTCAGGCTTCTGACAAATTTCAATTGTATGCATCCAAAAATAAGTGCCAGATAGGCATTGTAATCCACCTTGTCATACATGGAATTTTACTAGACAATTTTTATGACTGAAGCTGAAAAGAATGAAGGATTGCCCTGTATATAGGATAGAAGATCACAGAATCACACAGAATCACAGAATCATCTAGATTGGAAAAGACATTGTAGATCATCCAGTCCAACCATTAACGTAACACTGACAGTTCCCAATTACACTGTATCCCTAAACACTATGTCAACATGAATCTTAAACATCTCTACCACCTCCCTGGGCAGCCCATTCTACTGCTTAACAACCTGTTCTATAAAGAAATGCTTCCTAATACCCAGGCTAAACTTGAGGCCATTACTTCTTGTCCTATCACTTGTTACTTTGTGTCCAGATCCGATATCGGGGAGGGTTCTTAAATGATCCTAAGAGCGAGATTAAGACACAAACGAGGTCAGATGCTGTATAACCTTATAAACTTTGTTTTCTATAACAACTGATAAGAGCGATAGGACAGAGAGGAAAAGAAAAGAAAAAGTCGGAATCCCTAAGCAAGAACACAGTAGACGTGCAACTAATTACCACCACTTCAGCCAGGGATCCAGCAATGTTCTGTTGGCTCGATGATGCTCCACATTCCTGGCTCTTAGTCTCCAACAAACAGCATCCCCCAACAAGCTTCTCCCAACAAGCTTTCCCCAGAGGAGTACGCAGTCTGTCCTTTAATAGTCCCCATCCCGACCATTTGTCTGCCCATTTCCACGGGGCTCATTGTCGTATGTGCCGCCCTGTGGTCCTCCGTGCACACATGCCCAGGTGTCCATGGTGGTCGTGCTGGCAAGGGACCATCTGCGATGCTGTCTTCCTCGCCATTGTTTCCCCTCCACCTGGCTCACACTCAGGTGCAGCTTGATGGGCACTGACAAGGCTGCTGTTATTTTCTCCTCAGGCAGAAGTTGTGGTTTTGTCGGGGACTATTGATCTCCTTCAAGATGTACTCCTCCACAACAACAAGATGCTGACGCGAGGAAGTGGTGGTCGTGAAGCAACAATGTTGAGACAGACAAAAAGTCCAAAAAGTCCCCTAGACTTGGTTAAAGAGATTCATCCCCAGGTCTCTGCAACCTCCTTTCAGGTAGCTGTAGAGGGCGATGAGGTCTCCCCTCAGCCTCCTCTTCTCCAGACTAAACACCCCCAGTTCCCTCAGCGGCTCCTCGTACGACCTGTGCTCCAGACCCTGCACCAGCTTCGTTGCCCTTCTCTGGACACGCTCGAGTCATTCAATGTCCTTTTTGTAGTGAGGGACCCAAAACTGAACACAGGAATCAAGGTGCGGCCTCACCAGTGCCGAGGACAGGGGTCAGATCCCTTCCCTGTCCCTGCTGGCCACGCTATTGCTGACACAAGCCAGGATGCCATTGGCCTTCTTGGCCACCTGGGCACACTGCTGGCTCCTGTTCAGCCCGCTGTCAATCAACCCCCCCAGGCCCCTCTCTGACTGGCAGCTCTCCAGCCACTCCTCCCCAAGCCTGTAGCGCTGCTGGGGGTTGTTGTGGCCCAAGGGCAGCCCCCGGCATTTGGCCTTATGGAAACTCCTCCAGTTGGCCTCAGCCCATGGCTCCAGCCTGTCCAGGTCTCTCTGCAGAGCCTCCCTACCCTCGAACACATCAACACTCCCACCCAACTTCGGGTCATCTGCAAACTGACTGAGGGTGCACTCGATCCCCTCGTCTAGATCATCAATAAAGATGTTAAACAGGAGTGGCCCCAAAACCGAGCCCTGGGGGACACCACTCGTGACCGGCTGCCAACTGGGTTTAACTCTGTTCACCACAACTCTTTGGGCCCGGCCATCCAGACAGTTTTTTTACCCAGCAAAGTGTGTGCCCATCCAAGCCACGAGTAGCCAGTTTCACCAGGAGAATGCTGTGGGAAACGGTACCAAAGGTCTTGGTAAAGTCAAGGTAGAAAACATCTAGAGCCTTTTCCTCATCCAATAAGTAGATCACCGTTTCATAGAATGAGATCAAGTTTGTCAAGCAGGACCTGCCTTTCATAAACCCATGCTGACTGGGCCTGAGCATCTGGTTGTCCCTCATGTGTTGTGTGATGGTACTCAGGATGAGCTGATCCATCAGCTTTCCAGGCACCGAAGTCAAGATGACAGGCCTGAAATTTCCCAGATAATCCTTATGACCCTTCTTATATATGGGCATCACATTGGCAAAGGGACAAATATGCTCGACCTACATGCATTTTTTCAAACATTCTGAAAAGAATTCCTAGCTTATTCATTTTGTCAAATAATTTTCTTTATTATACGTGTTTTTCCTTCTCCTATAAATGTATATTTCTGCTCTGATCATTTTTTTGAGACCAGAAATACATGGTCTACATATGAAAGTGCTACAGTTAAGTTATGGCTGACTAATAAACTCCACCACAAATATTCATTACTATAGGTATAAATCTATTACATTAGACATAGACAACACAGTCTGGATTTTACAGTGCTCCCAAAGAGTACAGAATTGTACACAGAATGTTACAGATGCTGGAACTCAGTAGTTGCATATTATTTATTTTTTGTATTTGGTTAAGGGCAGGGTGGGATTGTGTTTTTGTAATACATTCTTTGAAACCTCTGATGATTTACTAAATGTTTCCTTAGAGAATGACATTTTTCTTTTTCTTTTTTTTTTTTTTTTTAATTGACCCAAACGCTGTCATAGATTTAGAGATTTTACTGACTTTATGAAATGTAGTAATTACAAAAGTTTAAAATGGTCTTAGGTGTGTATAAAAAAAAACGCCTCAGTCGTTGTGGAATGACAGAGGAGGAGGAAAGAGGAAAAGGAAGAGGGAAGGAGAAAGAAAATAAGTGCCTGCAGGATGAAGTTACCTTCAGCATGTAATCATGAAGAAGTAGTTTTTCTCAGTGCATCATCACCTATAACAGGAAGGGCTAATGAAAAACAAATCCCAAGAACACTTAATTGTCAGGCAAAGCAAATTTGCAGTGTTGCATATATGTGATAGGGGAAAGGAAAGGTGAAGGAGAAAGGGGGGGAAAGTAAAGACAGGAGAAGAAAATTGGAAGGAGAAAGAAGAAGGGAAGGGAAGGGAAGGGAAGGGAAGGGAAGGGAAGGGAAGGGAAGGGAAGGGAAGGGAAGGGAAGGGAAGGGAAGGGAAGGGAAGGGAAGGGAAGGGAAGGGAAGGGAAGGGAAGGGAAAGGGTGGAAGAAGCTTCAAATGTTTGTAGATCATAGTGTTTCTGCAAGAGAAGTTCTAGATGGACAAGAAAATAAATTAAAAGTAGAGTGCAGTGGAACTACATGAAAAGTTATAAGGCTAATGAGGAGGGACATCAAAAGAACATGATGTAGTTAGAATTAGAAAGTGAAAAACAAGTATGCCTGGGGAAAAGAGAATAGGTTACAAAGACCAGGAGTAAACTGTATTTTATATTTTCCCTATTTAAGAATTGCAAGCTAAGGATAGGGAAAAATAACCAGAGATGAGCTGGTGACTTCGTCAAGAGAAAAAATAAACCAGATTAGAACAATCATTCTGCCTTTTTCTTGGAAGGATGACTGTAGTCCACGAACTTTTGATGAGTGGAGGAAGCAAGTAGCCGATTCAATGTGAATGATAGAGCAAGCTTCAGCTTCATTCTGTTTGCTTATATCCTTATATCCACTAAGTATTGCATATACATAGAATGCCTATACATATTTATGTTCTGTCTCCACCTGTCTTCGCTTCTTATTGTAATTAGGTCTCCTCCCTTTTGCACCTGCGCAATGAGCTCTCAATGTCCTGGGCAGGGGGCGTAAAGGGCTGGTTGGTGGTCGTGTAGAGGAAGTTTTTCCTCTTCCTTATTGCTGACCTTTTCACCCCGAAGTCTTGCGCAGCCTCCGTTGCGCCCTGGGTCCGGGCCAAACCGCTGAGCCAGTTTGGGTAGGTTCTTGGAGTAATCTTTTGCTGACATACGCATTCTCGCAGGTAGGGGGGCAGCTTCAGTTGCAGGCAGGAGATAGTAGCTAAGCAACTCAAGCAACAGCTATCTTGTGCAGACGTAACAAATCACCCTGCTTTTCATCTCTAAACAGTTTTTCCATACTGCCATGTCCTTGTTCTTGAAGCCATTCTCCAACAGATGACCAGGAAAATATGGGAGATAAAAAGATCTCGTTCCAATTGGTGGCTAGCTCATTATCCTAGGATATATACCATATCAGGACTGCAAATTAAAACATATAATAAACACCTTACTTTCTTCACAGTAATAACCAAGATGTCTCTTTCTGCTTCTGTTGCTTGTATAGGAAAAGTGAGTATAAAGAGTGCAAGAATATTTGTGGATCATATTGGGAATGACTTTTGGTAGATTTTCAAATATTTCTGTGATAGAAAATGGCAGCTTTTCTCTTCAAATAGCTGTTTAGTTTTCTGAGTGGAGTAAAGGCTTATGTCTGTAACCACTTATGTAAATGACACTTTAAATTGGACTTGTTCCTATGCAAGTGTGATTACAATTGTTTGTGAGCTATTTCAGATTTCTAAGTCTCATAGTCCTTGACATAGGACACCAATCTGGAAACTTCTAATTCTTGTCTGTAAAGGAGCTCCTTGAAGCCCCAGGTAGTCAAGCCTGATTTATTCTAGATTTCAACCAAAATCAGTACAGATATCTGATTTTCAAAACCAGAAATTTATCAAGACTGAATGAAACTTCAAAACTAAGCACATTTCAGCCAAGCATGTTTACTTGTTTTGTTGTTGTTTTGATTTTTTAGTGATAAGTTTCTTGGATGTGATTGGAGTAATCCTTTTGATATCAATTTGATTACTCTGATTTACAGCAGATAAATACATATTTATTGAGCCTTTTCTTGTAATAATTTACAAAAAAGTATGTGGGTTTTTTTTATAGTAGTACACACTAATGCGAAAGAATTAACAACAACAACAAAAGATTTTCCAGATTTTACATCTCAAAAATTATGGTTCAATCTGTTGATTAACCTCTGGCTTTGCAGGGTGAGAAAATTCTGTGTTTCTTCACACCTTTTCACATCTGTGTATAAACCTGGTTCCATATTTCATCTACTTATGCATCTATTTCTATATGACAAAGATTCCAACACTTTTTTGAAAGAAACTGTCTTTCCTACATTTCATGTTTATGTACTTTCTTTCTTTTACAATAATGGAGACCATCTCTTTGTCATCACCTTATTGTTTATATAACTGTAGGATTAGTGAAATTGTAACCACCTTTGTACGTGGCTGAGAAATTGAAATCAATAGAGAAATCAAGTCAGATGATCAGTCTGAGCTTTATGGATGGTAAGTGCAGAGAGTATCTAGGAATCAATGAAATTAATTCTGATAACTTATCCAATGCCGTTGAATTAAAAAAAAAAAAAAAATCCAAAACAACCAAACTAAACCAAGCCAAACCAAACCAAACCAAAACCAAAACCAAACCTCAAAACCAAACCAAACCCCAAACAGTTCTGTCCTAAAATATATGAAAAAAACCCCAACATATATATATTGTATTCTAACATAGTTGGTAGTGCTGTTTCTGAGTGGGCAGGCAGATATTAGAGCTAAACATTTCTTAACTCTTGTGAATAATACTTCATCAGTACTGTATGAAAGGATGCATCAGGATCACTGCTTCTCTTATGAACCTGGAATTACTGTACATATTTTGGGTATAGGACCATTCTGCTTAAGCTAAGTATGCTGCCACATCCTGTTACAAGAGAAGAATCAGCACTCTCCATACTTGCATAACTTGTCTAGATTCTGCCACTGTTGTGTGGAATTGTATTGTTTGATCTAATTAATGTCAGCCCTTATGTGATTTTTCCCTTTTTCTCATTTCCTTTTTCCCCTGAGTTTATTGTACTCCTTCAGACTAATACCTAAGTCATCCTTAAATTCTTGTTCTTGGATTTATTTTTTTCTATTATGAATAGTTGTGAAAAGCAATGATATGCATTTGATTTTTCATGTTAGTATTTAGCCTGTATCTGCATATCATTCTCCAATGCTATGCCAAAGCTCATCTTCAGTGCACAGAACTGACTATAAAAAAGATGTAAGAAGTGAACTTCTGCAATGAGGAAGGGGGGAAATGACTGCTTAAAATTTATGATTTACATGACTAACATTGAAGACAAATTTTCAGTCTATGTTGGCTGAAAGCCTTAAAGATTATTGCTGCAGTACTCCAAGACAGGAAATTCAAAAAAGGTAAAGGAAGTTCATGTGCATTACAGTGACAGAAAATATTATAAATTCTGACATTCTCCATAATAATTTTCTTTTTAAAAGTGTCAGCAAAAAAAGGAAAGAAAGGAAAGTAGGAGATCTTGCCAGGAAATATGAGAAGAAAATTCTAAGCTGTGTATGTTGAAGTCTGTGTTTAGTCACTTAAAATTATTTATTTGTGTTGATGTAATTATGCATGGGAATCTTTTACAAATTTTACCCTTAAAAAAGTTCACATTTGATTAAAGCAGGACCATATCACCTAGTTAAGACACTTAACATGTGCACTTACTTAAACAGCCTAGTAAACCAGTGCTCTTAACTATGGCAGATTTCAACTGTCAGCTAAATTTAGCTATCAATAAAAATTAAGAACATCTCCTTATGAATTGTCTCTCTCTCCACCTTACTATATATTGAAATTAACTTCAAAGACAAACCCTTTAACCTAGGAAATCTCTGTATTGCCTGCAGTTTTGGGGGATTTTTCTAGTGAAATATCTTTATGGGAATTTTCTCACATTTTTCCCTAGATTTTCCCCATCAACTACCTCTAGAGACTGAGCCAGATAAACCTTTGCACTTAATATGGCTGTTTGCATCTGCTTTAGGAAGTCTATATAATCAAACATAATATTTTACTGCATTAAATTAATTTAGTTTAGGTATGCACAGTAGTACTCCCAGTAACTACAATATCCAGAAACAGCTGGAATGACATTAATTGCTTATCTAAAAATGCAAATAAGTAGAAAGTGAAGCATGAAATTACTTTCTGTACATGATATACTATATTTGTCATTGATATGTTGCTTTAAGTATGACAATGCTGTTTGCTTAGATATGTGATCATTAGCCTTGACTCTTGTTTAACGTATTTTAGCAAGTTACTTGGAGGCAACTTCATGCATATATTGCACATGTATTAATTAGAATGTTTCATTTATTGTAGCTGAGAAAAACCTTCTTCTTCTGCCCAGCTCATTTTAGATGACACAAAGCCAACATAAAATAAAACAGAGTAAACTTCTTTCTTGTCTTATTTCCTTTCCAATCTATTTCAGCAAGCCCGAGTTCCCACAGCTCTTATATATTTTAGATTTTGGACAAATGCATACATATCTCACTGAAATCAATGGGGCACAGCATAAATGTTTTTTTCCTACTCTTCTTTTTTTTTTTTTTTGGCCAGGTACTTTTTCAGACACAGTAATCATGAATACATTCTTACTTTCAGAACAAGTTGAGTGTTTTATATCTGTTCACCTCCATATATGTCAGAATCTCAAGACCTGTAATTTTGATGTATAAAAATCCTAAAATATTCCATCATGGTAACATGGTCTTAAGCAAATATGTGACAAATCATAAATCCAGTAAAAACCGCTTATTTTCCTTAAATATTCCCTTAAAAGTGTGATTTTTATATTTTAAAGTAAATGTATCCATCTTTACTCTATCCAGCTTTTTGAGATAATAACTGCATGCTTTGCAATGTACCTGTGAAAATCTCACCGCATGAAATAAAACCCCAAAACAAGTAAGAAAAAACCCAAACCTTATTCCCTTATACTATACATTTTGAACTAAAATGAAGTTTGATACAAAAATAAGGTTAGTTATACCATTCCATCATCTCAGCAGCTGGAAAATTAACCCTTGGAGTGTGAGGAAGATGCTTAAAAACGGAAATCCAGAGCCATTTTAGATGCCCTGGCTCTCATTCTTGAACTCTTGCTTCTTCTGTGGGGCTCCTCTAAGTCCTATCCTCCTGTAATGGCTCTGGATACCCCTATTTAAGCAACAGAATTGTTGTCTTCATAGAATCTCGAACAGTCCTTCTAGTGAATTCCCGTGTGTCTGCAGAATAAACAGTCTTTATTTTTCTTTTGAACTCTCATCAAAAGAAGAACAAGAAAGAATAACAAGAGATAAAATTTTCAAGTTCATTTGATAGCAAGTTTTTTTATGTATGCCTACCTTAGTCATAAATAATAATATGTGTTTTCATATAAATACACTAAAATGTCATAAGCTTAATTGAATCCACTGATACATATTGGTTTTCTTCCCAGTGGAATCATTGGGAACCTACTTCTTGTTTCTTCTCAGTCTGGTTTATTTTTTTATGTCTTTCTATAGTATATATTCACAGAATTGATAAAATGTCAAAGAACTTTAAGATTAATCAGTCTATTGTTTTCATTGAAAATAAGGTTGGTCTTGCACCTGAAATGAATTGTGTGTTCTTATAGTATTATGTCTTTGTCACTAAAGTTCTTTGGGTTTTTTTAGTGTTCTGACAAAGATGATTTAATTTCTAAGGAAAAAAAAAAAAAAAAAGTGTTTCTGAAAATTCTGGATAGATGGAAAAAAACCACCACCTCACAACAGAAGCCATATTCAAGCCTCTTTCTATTTTGCCTAATCTCATAAATTCTCAAGCAAAATACTCTTGAAATGAAACAGAGAAGGAATCAGTGAAATTACTAATAGTAGAAGATATAAGAAAAGTCTTTGCATGGGGCTTAAACAAGTTCCAGAAGTTACGGTTGATTCATCACCTTGATCATAAACCAAAATTAGTAGCTAGAAATCAAAAAAGCTTTGATTAATTTAACAGTTTTAAGAGAAATTGTGTAAAGTGTCTGTAGTCAATCAATAGCAAAATGATACATGAGGCATCATCAGAGCTACTTTCGCATCAGCACAACTTTCATTGTGTGATGAGCAGCCAGCAGTGCTTAGAGGGCTGAATAATCCTTATTGAGGACAAGCAGTTCTGAACAGTACAGTTCATGTCTGCCTCAGCTCTCTCTTACAATACATTTAAATCAGTTCTGATGTGATCGTAATTGGAAAGAATCATGTGAGTTATTTTAAAAATGATGATTCTTGATTTACTTCAAACTTTATGAAAAATGCCCTGTGGAAAGTGGAGTTTTGTTTAGGGTTTCTCTCTTCTTAAGAAACCTTGCAAAATAGTCTTTTCAGCAAACTGAGGGAGAATCTGTCTTCATTCAAGAGCTAGGTTTGCTTCAGTGCTCTGTTTTTCTACTTTACTAAAATCCATGTGTGAATGGCTTGAGACTTCTAATGTCACATTGACACATATTAGCCTATGGTTGCAGATGAAATATTTGACATGGTTATGATTCAGCAGCAATTCAAGATTTATTAATGGTGTGAGGTGGATTGAAAAGTTACATTTTAGCAGCAATTAATGGTTGACCAGTTTAAAGATTAAAAAGCTGAATTAAAGCTAATTATGTTATAATTAAAACAGTGACTTAATTACAGATTCAAGAATAGCAAGATTCACAGTAGCTTACTACAAGGTATTGTAAATACATTTTTAAAAAGTATGTATGTATAAACACAAAACATACACACAGAGAGACGGAAGTATTTGGATCCAGTGAAATACATAGAAACCTACATTCATGAAGGCAAATGTGCATATTCAAACACATAGATAGGTAGAGAGGTGGATGGAAGAGGCTAGCCTATAGTTAAAATTTCCCTCTTCTTGTGTTTGGAGCAAATACTCACAATGCATCGACATTCCTCAAGGGGTGATCATGGATCCTCAAGAAGTCTGACTTCATCCTGACCTTTTGATGGCTCTGTTGGCAGACAGTCTTCAAACCTCAAGAAGTCTGTGCCTGAGAGGCATTCCAACTCAGGGGAGATGTTGTTCACAGCCCAATCCAATCCAGGAGACCTCAAAGGGTCTCACTTAGAGTTGCTATTTATAGGGTCTGAGATAATTGATTTTAATCAAATACCTTTCCATTTCAGCCCAGCTTAGAAGATTAAATACTGTGGTACTTTCCACCAGTTGCGCAGGCCGAGAACTTGATAGATTTTGAAGTTCTGCTATCACTCCCTTTGCACCACAACCCAAGTACAGATGTACTAAGCTGTCAAGAGGTATTGGTTGTCATCGTTCCCAGGTGACAGGGGAAACAGAAGCCAGGTACATTAAGGGGATGCCTTACTTCTCTGGTCTGCTGCCTTTCACAATCCATCTTGGGTTGACATATGGTCCAGTGAGGGGGAATCACATCAAGCACCAAGCGGCCCAGGAGAGCGGGGAATTGCTCCACCACAACTCACTTCATGACTAAAGTCAATTTATCTTGTTTATAGATGTGGTAAATCTATTCATTAATGAGTTTTGAATTGCTGCTAAATCATAACCATGTCAAATATTTTCATAAACAACAGTAAAGTGGCATTGTGGTTGTTTTTTGCCTCTATGCTTATAAACAGATAATATTGTAATCTAAATATAAATTGAGGAAAATTTTGTGTTTGGTTAGTCTTTATTAACTAATTAAAGTTTCATTAAATGTGGTTTAAAAATATTATGTATGTGAGGAAATACATATAAGAGGAAATGTTTGCATTAGTGTAACTTGTCTAGCCATCCTCCAAGCTCTAACATATAAAACAGTGTTTAACAACAAGCATAGTATAACAGCAGTAAATAAAATTACAATAGGGTGTATCATTAGGTTCACTGTTCCAGTTGCTGTTGGAGACCATCCCAATAGGACTTCCCACCATCAGTGTTCTCCATCACTTTTGACTTTTTTTAACACTTGATGCATTTCTTCACATCATGATGGACTCTGAAAAGAGTCTTTTGTCCAGTTTATTGTGCTTGTTGTGGCAGGTTGATTAAATCAGGAGAGTGGAGAAGTTGTTCAATTATAGATTTGTTCAGATAGGTATAGGTTGTAACTCAGGATATAGCATGTAATCAAAAGACAAGTGAGTAGTTATTGGTAAAGAGATATTAAAATAACCAGTAATCATAAAGAAATTAAATACACACAGATTGAACCGATCAATTATGGTCTAAACGAAGTCATTTATTAATAAGGATTTACAGAGTGTTCACATGTGGATGCATCTTTTTCCAACATATATGACTACAGTTTCAGGAACCTTGTTTGGGTGGATTTCAAAGTGGGAAATGTTTTGTTCTGTGTCCAAACAGATGTCTTGAACTTCAAGAATATTACTTTGGCAAAAGAAACCTTGTTATTCTCACACAGTGTATGCATTCACCTCGGTTGTTTGCCACTTTCCCTACTTCTGATGGGCCCACACTCTCTGCTGTAAGGGATTTAGTACAGTTTCATCACGATTCAGACTTAACACAACAGTATATACTATATACTGAAGCTTTGCATATAGTGAGGACAAAGTCACCAAGCACTGAACGGTCCAGGAGCTGAGGAGAGTTGCACCACCACACTGCAGCTATGACATTTTTATGAACTTTTGGTGAGGTGGTTCATATCTTGTAAGGGACTGTGTCAGACTGTGTCAATAGTTCGTCTTGGCATTGCTGCTGTACCAATACCACTTCCTGAACTTGGCCTCAGCATCCTGTTGCCATGAAGAAGTACATTCTGAGGAAGGATTATAAGTCAATGAAATGTCTCCAAAGAAATCACATATCCGCCCAAAACTGGAAGAAGAACATCCTTCGTACCACTTACCAAGCTGCGATTGCATGCAAGGCCAGGTGAAGGGGAGGTTAGGGTGAGGAAGATGTGAAGAGGCTTGAAGGCATTGTAGGTCAATCCCCCTGGTATGACCACCTTAAACA